>NC_137454.1:153930138-154386046 GCF_964235325.1 Thermobia domestica | reverse complement strand
GACCTCTTGGACCTAGACGATTCGATTAATACCAACTAAGGAAACAGAAAAGTTTTGGAAAAGAATCAGTCCATCTCGGAAATAGTATGAGAAAGTTCGAGCAATCACCTGGAAGAAGACAACTGTTAATATCTACAGACAATGATGACATTACTCCTTTTACTTTGTCCTCGTGCTTCGTGATACTTTTTTTTTTTTTTTTTTTTGTTAGGGTCTTTCACCTTGCACAAGTCGTTTTTGTAAAAAAAAAAAAAAAAAAGTCTACACTTTGGGTTTAAAACCACATATTATTAAAGTATGATCATTACATAACGCATGTATACTATGAAATATATCATGTAATTTGGCTTCACTTCTTTCACGATGATAGATGTGCTAAAATGTGAATAATGCTATAAAAATATGGCTAGTGATGTATTTACAGAAATTATGTCGTCCCTCCTGTTGTCGAAAGGGCATTCTCTGAGTATATAATTCATTTCTGGAGAAAGATAGAAATCACTTGGTGCTAAGTTCGGTAAATATGGAGGGTGGGGCAAATTTTCATATCTCACTTGGTGCTAAGCTCTGTAAACATGGAGGGTGGAGCAAATTTTCATATCTTAACTACACTGTCTTCGCTATAGAGTCTTTGGCTGAATGACCTAGTGCATTATCAGCCAATGAACATTCCTTGGGGTTTGGTCTTCAGTTCTTGTAACCGAGCTGAGATGAGAATATCTCTTGACCCTCTGGTAGGTGGTAGTCTGTCATGATGATCCCCTCACAATACCAGAACACGGACAGCATATCATTGGCCGCAGACCTCTTCACCTTTGGCTTTTATGGGGAGGAGAAATGTTTTCATTGCGTGCTGATTTCCTTTTTTTCTGGGTCATAAAGATATACTCAAGTTCCATTCATTTTAACTAGACCGAAGATGTCCTCTTCATTACACTAACAGCGATCCAGCAATTCCCTTGATGTTCTCTCTTGAATTCTCTTGCGGTAAGAGATAAGCAGTCGTGGTACCCACCATGCTGACATTTTTTGAAGATAGAACTGGTTATGAATTATATTCCAGACGTATCCATAACTAACATCTATTTCAAGTCACAATACTTTCAGTTACTATTCTCGTGTCTTCTCCACTTCCTCCTTCTGACGGCATTATTTGTAAAAAATTGTTTCCCAGATCTATGGTCATCCGAAGTGGCCAGGTTAAAACTGCCGTTTCTAGTTGGATACCATCTCGTAGTATGGTCTTCCATTCTCATAAACTGCTTTCTTCACCTTGTGAATTTGTGAATGGTGAATGGGCATGACATGAAATGGACAGTTCATCATTTTCAGCAGCAAGGAATGATTGTTCGGACCGGCCACAGAATATCACAGCAGTTTCGTGAGACTCAAGACGGCACATTCAAGTAATTAGGTCGAATTCCTGTGGTGAAGACTGTGTAGAGTTAGGCAAAATTGAAGTGGTTGCTCATAATGTATCTGCCACTAAGTAATCGAGAGGCTGCAAAGAAACTACGCATGTCTGAGGTCAGTGTACGTATTATCAGGAAATGCCATGGCATCGTAAAAAGACTAAACAATCTCTCTCATTGTATGAAAAGGTTTAGGTTGCACAGCAAAAGGTCACTGTAATTGGCTGATAAGTAGCTAATGAAATCAACTGGTCAAAAATTAATCATAATGGATGACTTAAATTATGAACCGTGTGATCCAACACAGATACCAGGTAAGAATTCTTCAGTGGTATTTCTGGTATCGAAATTCCTGTTGATTTCGTAGAGAAACGCAGGAAAGAAATTCCAGTCAGATTTCTTATGTACCAAGCCCAGGATTGCGTTATCAGCTATCATTTCATAATTAAGAGTTGTTTGAATGACCAGATCTACCTGAAGGAAATCATTCGTGACATTTGTTGAAATTTTAGCACACACTAGCGGACAGAGGCATCCTCTTGTTTCGGCCTGATCTTGCGACAAGTCACTGTGCGTAAGTTTTTCATCAGTTTCTGAAAGATCTCAATTTTGCGTTTGTACTTAAAGAAAAAAGTCCACCAAATGTTCCCTTTTTACGCTCAGTCAAAAAGTTCTGAGCACTGTGTAATTGTGCATACTGTCGCGGTAGCAAGAATATCACAGACGTAGCAGCTTACAAACATGTATGCACATGTATTTCCAAGACAGTAGCAGCCGAACATGCGATAAAAATTGTTTTTAATCTTCAAAAACGAGCTTCACAAAGTAGACGTCCAAGGAGTCGATGCCATGGTACATTAAACGTTTTCTTCTAACAAAACTTTGTTTGTTTATATGCGTATTACGCACCCTTTAAATATTGGTTTGGCTAATTATGCCTATCAATATAAATATTGGTTTGTCGAAATGAGTAATGATACTTAATAAGTATTGATTAGTTGGAAAATCATGACGTATTTTTGCAACAAATGGTGCTGGTACGTTTTTGAAAGTAGAAAGTCATCCACATCTACGTTATTGCTGCATAATTTGACAGCTGACACTTTTATCTTCATTCTGAAAATAATTGCGTGGTTTGATTGAGTTTTGCAGGTTTTACAAGTTTTACAAGTTGAAGTGGAAGACCAAACTTTGCGTTTTCACCATATTTTACTGTTTTACTTACGCTAAATAAAGCACGCGCAACGAACGTGTGAAAAGTTATGTATAATTTATGGCGGCAGTGTTCTACAGAAACGTTAGTACCAGTGATGATTCACAGAATTCCGTTCTGGTAATTTTGATTCTCAATAAAGCTTCTCTGTGAAGGAAAGCGGGGAGGGGTACACCGAGGAGAAGGATGAGGTGAAGTGCATTGATCGAGTGAAACCCACGATACACGACACTAAACGGCGTGCCAAACATCTTGGCATTTGCAGGCGACGCTCCAAGTTCCCTTTAAATGCTGCTAGCAAATGAGAGGCCAGCGGTATTGCCACGTTTATTTTGTGCACATCCACGTCTATCCCCTGTCACCTGATCGCGCTGTAGTTTGTCTGCTTAGCCATAGCCACACCCATTTACCACTTGGCAATGTCGCGCACGAGCTGGAATTTTATTCGTTTAGCTGAAATGCCAAGATGTTTGTCACAGACTTTAGAAATTACAGAAACATTGAACATAAGTCATTCAAGCATACACAGCCACCTGAAAAAGATGGAATACGTAAGCAAGCTCAAGTTAGGGTTCCTCATGAACTCAAAGAAGTTCATTTAACGATGCTTGTAAACGTCTGTGACATGGTTATTAAACGTGAGGTAAACAATCATTTTTTGAAACGACTGATAATTGATTATAATAAGTAATTGTCTACAATGGCGTGTAATCAAATGGTCTTTGTCCTGACGTAATGATTCGCCTGAAACGACATCGAAAGAAGAGAGGAAGGTTATGCTCTCAGTGAGGTAAAATGTTAAAGGTGTCGTGTTTTCCGAGCTCTTACCAAGAAACCAACCAATCAGTTCGATTGTTCATTATTGACAGTTGGATAGTTTGAACTAATCCATCATCCGCAAGCGTCCAGAGTTCGTTAATCGTAAAGGTGTAAAGTTTCATCACGACAACGAGAAACCATACCAAAGTTTGTTCATCCATCAGACATTGTTGGACCTAGGATGGGAAGCGTTACCTTACCCACTTGTTCTTGCCTATTAAGATTTCCACTTGTTACATTCTTTTCAAAATCTTTTGAGTGGTATAACATTCAAGTGAGATGAAACTATAAAACAAACATCTTGTTCAGTTTTCGTCGACAGTAGGCCCTTTTATGAACGGGAAACTATGAACCTCACTAAAATATGGCAAAAGGTTATCCAACAAAACGGACAGTACATCGCTGATTGATCTTTGGTCTTTATATAAATAAATAACATTTGAAAAATATAGAAAATATACATCGTGACTTCTCCAACAGTTAAATAGTATTGCTTTCGATGTTTGGTTGAATAGGTGTTCAACTTCAGAGGTTATGGAATAAGGCCATTATTGAAATATTAAGTGGTGGTTGACTAATGATTTTCCAGGAGAAAAAGTAAATAAGACTTACATTAGCGGAGATATCGTAGTGCTGTGACGTACTAAATATATTTTCTCCTTTTTCTGCAAAATATTGGATTGACTTTAAATAATAAGTATTTAACCTACCGTGTTGCAGTTATTTCGTGTTTTATCTAATTTAAAATATTTCAGTAATAGACTTAGTAATAGATATGCGAAGTAATAGATTTTTAATTCTGTTTACGTATTTATTTTCAGAGATGATGATGATAGGCCTTCTATAAGCCTAGGTCGCAAATTTAACATCTGCACTCAGAGCAATCTGGTGTTTGGGAATACACTAAACGATGGTGATGATGCCAATGCAAATTCAAGCACCTCTTCCAAAGACACGTTACAGCCAGAAATGGAATTTATTGAAGATGAAGATAAACGAGGCTTATTCGAATCTCCAACTCTCGAAGAGAAATTCGACGAAGAAGAAATGCATAATTTGGATAGTGGTAATCATGAAGAAATGGAAGAGGAACAAGCGGAGGAAGAAGAGGAGGATGTACAAAACGACATAGACCAACTAGATTATGAAGAAGATTGTGCTGCCACTAGTAGACAAGTAAGAGAAATTAGAGATACAAAAAGCCGCTTTTTTTGAATCGATGGTTTTTTCACATAAAAGCCGGCTTTTTTTTGGGAAAAAACGAGAATTTTGGAAATTTTGGCTTTTTTCATTTTCATGATTTTTGTATCTAAATAGCTTTCTTATAGTATACTCTATAGTTGGATAAGAATTCCATGACCTACCGCCATATTTCGCTCTGAAATTTACCATCAAGATGGATGGAGCACATTTACGAATTAAAGCTAACATGAAGAATGTAGTATTTGAGGGCAATTTTAGAGGCTATTTAACTTCATTTTAACTTTTGAGTTATCGACTTTTTGTTTTCCTTTTCTAGATCATTTTAGTTTGTCATCCGTGTTTCATTTCTAAGAGTTTAGTACTCTAGCTTCTAGCGCAAAATTAAACTTACGTTTTTCTATATATCCGTCAAAGCGTACGTTTCTCAATATATCCGTCAAACCGTACTTCCACATTTCTGTTATACTGTAGCTGTGCAGTGATTTAGCAATAATTTTCCGGATACAACCTTGAATATCAATTTGTACAAATAATCAGTAGCGGATTTAGAAAAGTACTTTAGGAGGGGTTTCTCTGATTGTTTCGTTTTCTAAAAAGTCCGAATTTTATTTGGGAGGTGCTTAAAGTTTATGAGTACAGGCATAACTAATATTTCGTTTCGTTTATATGTCTAGCGATAATCTTCCGGATACAATCTTAAAGATCATTTTATACTGAGAATCAGTGGCGGATTTAGAGAAGTATTTTAAGAGGGGTTTTTCTTACTAATATTTAGTTTTTCTAAACATTCGTAATTTTTATTTGACGGGAGCTTAAAGTTTATGAGTAAAGGTATAACTAATAGATATTTCGTTTGTTTTAGACATTCCGTTACTTTGGGGAACAGGCTTCAGTCCGAAAGACCGCCCCCTAACCTTCGCAAAACAGTCACCGCTGGTAATTTGTAATAATAACGATTTAAAAACAATAAGAAAGGAAGTCGGCCAACTCACAATACACGCACTATTTCTACATTCACAGATAGAATGAAGAAAAGCTTTGTCAGAATGGTCGAATGCTGGGTTGAATCCCGGACTTCCCGATAGGAGGGCAAAAGCTAACCACTCAGTCATGTTTGTTGTGCAGTTGTATTTAGCGTAACTTAAATATATTCCGTAGTCTTTTTTTTTTCTTTTTTAAAGGGGGGGGGGGAGTTCCGTAATGATATGTTGAATCTCTCTTGTTAAAAATTCAGAAAACTTGAGGATTGGGTAAACTGTGGTGGTGGTTATATAAAACTTAACTGTAGAATTTGAAGACTATACAGAACCAAAAGCTCTAGATGTGCAGCCTTTAAGTGTATCATATAAATCTAAGTATTTGTCTTATGTTTTATTTGAATTTTATTTTGTTTCAAAAAGAGGGTATGGAATATTTTGAAGTAAAAATACTGCATACAATTTTGCTAGTTATTTGTGTATTTTTTAAAAAAGAAGTGTTTACTTTTAGGGTTGGCTGGTTTACACCTACTTTTTTTTTTTGGTTTAAACCAAAAAAATAAAAAGAACGAAAAATGCGAATCGTGTGAACTGCATGGTAACGTTTCCACATATCAAACCATCTGCATTAGTTTTATTTCCTTTTCACCTTTTAATCAAGGTTCCCATGTTCAATTCTCGGTCGAACCACTACCCTTCTTTCATGCGTAAACCAAGTAGCGGTTCGGGAGCTTCTCAATTTAAGAAATTTACTGACCCTACTTCTTTAAGCTTATGCGACTTCTTCCAGGATAACCCCGTTGTTGCATAATAACACCAAGGCGAAACAAACTTATTTCTGTGAATATGTAATATAAATACATAGCAAAATATCTAAATCAAAAAATCTGGTTTAAACATCCCCCCCAAAACGGGATTTTGGCGTTTTCAAAAACAACCATGGTTCTTACCAACTCTGCTTACTTTTGTATATAGGAGGTTAAAAAATTCTTATATACGTTGGTTAATCCTTTGGAATTCATAAGTAAATATGTTGAAGTAAAATTGTTTGAAATATCTTTTCGAAAATCATGGTTTATTTTCGAGGTTTTATATTATTATCAGCATCAACCACTAATTAAATAACTTTTTGTGTTATAGAGAAGCAAAACAAAGTCTGCTTTATCAATTTAAAACAGAATTTTGAAAAAAGCCCAAAATTTCCCAAGCAAAAAAGCGAAGCAAAAAAAACCGATTTTTTTTTTCCAAAAGAGCCTGTTTTTTTCCGAGCCCTTGCATCTCTAAAGAGAATATTATTAATTTTTATACTATTCCTTTATTATATATATATTATTACTATGTACAGAGGTTTTTGGCCCGGAACGTACCGTAATAATGTTTTTGTACCTTTTATCAAGAACGAAATCATTTTTTCTTTCAAAGCAGGTAAATTCTTCACAAAAAGCAGGTGCTTTGTAATATATAATTTCCCGTTGTGTCTAATAGAATTTTCTAGTGCTGATTCTGATGCACTAAACGGAAGTTTTCGAAACTAAAATAAATTTCAATTTTATCAGCTTAGCAAGCATAAGTCCAAATCTCCAAACAGCCAGTGCGTGCTACAGCCCTGTCAACGATTATTAGTAGTACATTTCACAAATCGTGTAACATAACAGAATATCTGATTCTGTAGCTGAGAAAGCAAACTGTCAGTTTATGTTTTTTTTTTTTTTTTTTTTTTTTGTACTGAAATCCAGGGATATTTTGCAGTTGACTTCAGAGAACACGAAGAGAAGGTGGGCAGCATAGGTTAGATGACTTCCTTGCGAAGGTAATGTCCAAGAAACAAGAATATTTTGATTTGTGGCATGTTGTAAAAAATATGTTTAATTTTATCCCACGACAATGTCTCAGTGGAGGGCGGGTTGTCAGTCAATAGGACATTTATTTTAGAAAACCGAATCGAAGATTCTCTGGTAGCACAGAGGTGGGTGCATAATGCAATTTTGTACTACGGAGATGAGAAATCTGTTCCCATTGATCGAAGAATCCTTCTCTCAGTTTGTTCAGTTCGGAGACGCTGTGAAGAATACCTTAAACAGAGACGAATCCAAAATGCAGAGGAAAGTAAAACCAAAGGTGAAAAAAGAAAACTAAGTGCTGAAGTTAAGAAATTGAAAGCAAAGAAGAAACAAATGGTATTATGTTACAAACAAGAACAACACGCTCGTAGATCAAGTTCAAGAACTGATAGCAAAATAGAATTCTGTTTAAAAATGTAAATGTGTGGATTAACATCTCAGAATTGGCAATATTAGGACCGATAGTATTAGGTCTCAGGGAGAGTTGGCAATATATTCTTGATTGCATGTTATATTGCTTTCTTATTGTTTTTTTTTTCCAAGCTAAAAAAAGTCTAATTTGCAATGTCAAGGTATGTGGTATTGTATCATACATATATTATTATATACCTACATATGAAATTTTGTGTAAATAACAATTACTTATATTGAACATAACAAATATGTAAATGGTAATTAAAGAGGTGTGCTGGACGGCTTATGGGCATGGATAGGGAGGCCTTTAAAAAGTGTATGATAGAACTTACCCCATATTTTTCCATTTATATTCAATAATTTATTTCAAGGAAAACAAGAATTTATGTCAGGGAATGTCAAGGAAAGTCAGGGAAATCCATCTTTTTTGTGGGAACCCTGTCTGTTTGTTCATGTATCACTTTCAATCTACTGAATGTTGTGCTGCGAAGAGATGAAGACAGGAGAAAATATTACATTTGCCATCAAATCCTCCAAAATCACCTAAGAGAAATCTTAGATATAACGGCTGTAACAATATCTCCATTCTCAATTTCGCTATGAGGCTTGTAAATCCGTAACTCTTCGTTGTGTGGAAGTTAAGAAACTAATTAAATTAAGAAATATTGAACTCAGTTTTTTAAAGCTAGAAATAACTGCAATGAAGGTTGCGAAGTACACGAGTTCCATTACAAACTAAAGTGCAGGAAATTTAGTTTACCATGATTTAATGGTTTTTAACCTAGTGAAGCGCTAATGATGAAATAAAACAAACAAACAAAAAAAATATCCTTTAAAAATCTCTGAAGTTAATATTTATTCTTGGTAATATTTTGTCTACCAGCAGTTTCTACGCAATAAATCAAGGAAAGTAAAATATTGTGCAAATAAAATTAACGTACTATATGACTGCATGTGCTCCATTGTGGTCAAGTAGCTAACGTACGTGTGATACTAGCTTTGGATAAAATCGTAAGTAGTGGGCCAAGTCCTAATTTCAATTGATCCCCTTGGTACTGTTGATAATTATAGAATTCCTTGTCCTTGAAGTTAGAATACTTTAGATCTTATAATCTTTACGTATTGTTTCTATAGACTTAACGCCTCTTTCAGCGCCCAGGTCATATGAAGCACGCGTACAGTTTTAACTGTAGAATCCGAATCACACGTGGTCGCAACAGTTGTTTCTGTTTGTATATATATATAAAGTGAGATTCGAACCACTGTTCGGGGCTTAAATTCGAAAAACGTATCATCTTCGGGAATTAAACCTGTGACGAGAAAGCACGTGAGTTAGTTACTAAGAGTTACTACTTCTACCAGAATTCGAACTCAAATGTGAATCCTTAAAGATTAGGAGTTACCACGACTGATGTTATCATGTGATCCTCTCAAAGATTTTTGGCTCACTTAATATTTGTGAAAAAAAAAATCATGAGTCTTGTGAATTGTTTTGCTAAAGCAGTTGGATGTTGAAATTGATTTAACATACATGATGTCTCCTTAGAAGAAGAAAAAAAAAAATGCTATCAGAATTTTCCATAAATATTATTTATTTGAAATAGTTGAGTTAGTAATTTTAAACGACTCACCTGGTAAGCTCTTATGTTCGTATGTATGAATAACTTTTAAGAATTACAAATTGACGATTAGATTAAATCACAAAATTCGTTGTAATATTATTAAAAGCGACTATCAGATAAGTATCATAGTGAACAATTTAAATATGCACATGGACCATAATAAAATTTCATAATTTCATTTCTTGTTTTCATTTCCAGAATGACCAAGATGATGATGAAAATATACTTGTTCAAAACAAACATAAAGTGAAATACAGCAAGAGGCAAAGAAGAGAATACCGATTAAAAAAGAACCTAAGAACGAAAAATGCAGCACTGGTCAGGAAGCAATTACATTCGCAAAGCGTAAATGCGGCTCGTAAAGGTTTGTTGCTAATGTTAGAAAGAAACTATTAAAATATTTATATAGTCACCTTGGAGGAAACAAGTGGACGACTTCCGCATAGTATTAAAATTAACTCTTCTTTAGACATTGTGACGAATTTAGCACTTTTGAATCAACAATTTTGGAAAAAAACAAGATAGATGTTGGCTGTTAGGGTCGGCGAAAGTGTAATGGTTATGAATATATTCCTATGCGATATACATCCATTTATTTCCAAACAAATTCCTCATTTCGCAAATAACCTCCAAACATACCTTGAAATCGTACTAGCATAATCGGCATTGTGTTCTGATCCCTTCAATATCATGCTCCTACAGATATGTACTCCGCAAAAGATCACATGGACTACTCAGACTACCGGGCAGAAGCCTACACCATTTTCCAACTGCATCTATTACAGATCTTTCCAAAAGGAACCCATCTATGATTTCCTTACAGAAACTCACAAGTAAAGGGTCTAAATGGATGAATCGAGTTGCGGGATAAGACATAGTGCGGCTGATAGAAGATGTGAAAATATGTGTATGTGCAAAATTATAGTGGCTGAGCGCCAGAAGAAACGGAGGGGGAGGGGTCAAAGTTGGCGGAAGAAGGGCTATGCTATGTTATAGAAATAAGTTATATCAAATAAACTATTGAATCGTAAAAATAGGGAAAGATAGACAATGCAAACGGTAGTAGTTTCACATATTGGCAAAGGAAAAATGGGCAGAATAGATCATGAACCTCCGGCGCCATTTTGAAATATGTGATTTTTTTTAATGGAAACGTAGTCATGTGATATCAATTAGAGCCAGCATGTTTTCGAAAAGTCAATTATGAACTTTAGTGATCGTTATCTGTACTTATTTGGAAAATTTATGGTCATCTTAATAGTTATTTACGAAATTATAGATCTACTACTTCCAGTTTCAATAGGGTCCATCTCTTATACAGGGTGCGGCACGTAAAACCGGCCCGTAAAGTGAACACATAAAATGAAATGTAATGTATTGAATATGATTAACTACAATACATAAATGAAATGTAATGTATTGAATATGATTAACTACAATACATAAATGAAATGTAATGTATTGAATATGACTACTCACCTTCACAGCAGGTGCTGAAAGTGTCCTCCGCTCACTTCAACACACATGTGAGCACGATTGAGGAGATTCATATACCCTTGTCAGTTCTTGTGTTGTAATGCTATTGGTGACTTCCTGGATTTGAGTTCTTCAATTGTGTGTGGATTTGTTTCGTATACTCTTCCCTTTAACAGTCCCCATAAGTAAAAGTCACACGTGGACAAGTCTGGTAACCGAGGAGGCCACAAGCCTTTGCTGATTGTCCTCTCTGGTGTAAACATCTCATGCACAAGGGACAATGATGCAGCTGATGTGTGGCATGTTGCACCGTCCTGCTGAAAGTAACATAACTGACGCTCCTCTTCGGTCAAGTGTGTATAAAACTCCTCCAGGATTCCCATATACACGTCACTGTTCACTGTCGTCTCAAAGAATATGGGCCCAATAACGCGTGTGGCGGAAATGGCACACCAAACACCAATCTTCTCATCATGCAAGGGTACCTGATGGATTGCGTGTGGATTTTCTGTCGACCAATACCGGTTGTTTTGGGAATTTACGTACCCAGACAGGTGGAACCACGCCTCGTCACTCATGATGAGCATTAGTGGATCCAAGAAACCACTGGCAACATTGCTCAACAGCCATGAACAGAAATGCACCCTCTTCTGCAGGTCAGGCTCCTTCAGTTCTTGCACAACACTTATCCGGTACGGTTTTAACTTCAGTCCCCTTAAAACACGTCTGCAACTTCTCTCACTCGCATGAACCTGTTGACTCAATCTCCTGGTTGACTTTCGAGGACTTCTTGTCATTATCTCCTCCACCTGCATCTTTAATTCAGATGTGCAGATAGATGGTCGTCTGTTCCTGGGAGCATTTTGAACCGATCCTGTACGCCGCCATTTTTAATCAATTCCTGAATGGTGCTTTTTGCTGGCACAGAACGTCCTGGAAATTTCTCCCGAAACAAATTCTTTGTTTTCACAAAAGATCCAGTGAGAATGAACCCTTCAACAATGGCAACACGCTCGGGTATCGAATACGGCATTATCACACACTGACACTCACCCGGCTTAACACAACGAGGCCTTTTTCTCAACTGGTTTCTACAAGTTTCACTGGCTGCGGCTGCACGTGACTGCTGCAGGTCACGTAAGTCGACCCGACCTCGACACGCCATCTCTTGGTAGGAAGGTAGATTATTTAAGTGTTGCCAAAAACACAGTATACCAGAATATTATGACGGGCCGGTTTTACGTGCCGCACCCTGTATTACCCTTAGCTGTAAGTTATAGATCTAGATGGAGCCTACTACTTCCAGTTTCAATAGGTTCCAACTTTCACATCATCCTTCTATTACAGCTGTAAGTTATAGATCTACTACTTCCAGTTTCAGTAGGTTCTATCTCTTACATTATTCCTCCATTATAACCAGAAGTTACAGATATACTACTTCCGAGTTCAATATTGAATTCCCATAGTTTGGAAGTTATAGTAGTTTCACAATGTGAAACAAGACTAACTTCGCACAGTTACAATTTTCATTGTCCCGACAACAACCTATTCTCAAGTGAAATAGTTTCTTTTCTCTTTAGTTAGAGTATACAAAAACGAAGTTGTGTAAAATTCATTAAGAAGTGAATTAAAATTAAAGAAATCGTGAGTTAGCACTTAATTTCTAGAACTAATGGCAATATTTGCAATTCCATGTGTTAATTTTTCAAAATTTGCAATACTCAAAATTTTCACTAAAATAAATAATAAAAGCTACACATAGACATACGCAACGCAGACGAAACCGTCAGAAGAATTATCGTATGCGGAGGTTCATTAACGGGGAAATTAATACTACTCAAAGACTTGTAAAATGTAAATGGGAAAATAGATGATAAGTTTTGTTTCGATAAAAATTCAGCGCCAGATATATTTGTTTCAACGCACTTTACGGGTATTGTTCCTTTAATTGATACTAACTGAACCTGCGCTCTCTACACAGCGCATCATTTATATGAGCATGAATCTCCTTGTTATTCCTCACATCTGTACATGGCCCTTTACAGACACAAGTGAGAAACGTCTTGATAAAAAAAAATGGCAAGAGATACCATAAAGGGGAGATTATTTGATAATTTTTGCACCGTTTGCAAGATTTGAGCCTACTTCCGGTTGGAGTTTTTAATTCATGTATGATCAGTGTTTTCTTTCTTCTTGCATGCAGTATGTAAAAGCAAATATATTTCACATACAATTAATTTTGTCAGTGATATATGGTGTTTATTGCGCAAAACACTCCAAACAATAAAGATCCAACTTAGAGTGCAGAAATGGTTATCCTTCGTTTTTCATTTTCATGTGGGCATGAAACAAATGCCTGAGAGGTATACACGCCTGTATACAATTATGCGGCGTTGGATTGTATAATGTTTAGGATATGATGCTTTAGTTTTTTCTTTTTTAATTTCAACACTTCCAGTGTACCCGTAAAAATGTAATAAAAAATAATGGGCATGGTTTTTTTTTTTTAAATATTCAATTAGAACTGGACAATCTACCCAATATTTGCAATCGATCAGTGAAAACGTCATCTTTCTAGAGCCTGTGTAGTTTCCGAGATCTCATTGTCAAAAGGATTCGCCAGAAACGTATAGTTTAAAAGAAGATGATGGCAGCACAATTCATTTGCATTTATTTTTGAAAAGTCTTATTAAAATACAAAGGCTTTGAACAATAATTTAAAAAAAAAAATAAACTTTATGAAAAAGGTGTATTTAAATAATTTATTTAAAGTACACACACTTTAAAATATTTGTTTTTGTTAAACGTGAAATCACAAATAACCGTAAATCAAAGGTTTGAAATCAAAAGTTATAGATTGGAGTTCGGCGCTTTTGTTGTTATTGTAGCATTTTAATAGATAGATTATTAAATAAATTTCTCTCGTTGTAGCCAGTGGCGAAATTACAATATCCTTTCTCCCCTCCTCTTTTTGTCCCCTAAATACCGCGAGTTTGGAAAGTTTTGCAGATTTCCTGATTAAATGTACGGTTATAAAATGTCAATTTAGGCAATTGTTAGTGTGGAATGTTCCACGTCTAGATCAAATCAGTCAAAAAATTCCTATATAAGGTTAGCCCTGCTTCCATCACCCAAGACTAATTGCTACTATGTGTTTTTTATTTCTTTTTTCGTTTCAATTTAAGCCTTAGCTAGGAATCTAATATATTAATATAATTGTCATATCTGCTGTTGTTAAAAATGAATTATTCCCTACATATACACAATTCTAAAGCTTTTTCTTACCTGCATGTGGATGCCACTTTGATGTGTAATCTTATTACGATTTCTTCCAGGTCAATGAGAAAAATTGTAGCAAATGGATGAAAACTGAAATTAAAATTCATCTCAGCAAATAGAATCTTTAGTTATTACCCAACATATCCTTCAAGGACTGTGAGTTTAAAGCTCACTTTGTGTTCTAATATTGTTACTCTTACAGTTTTCTTGTTATATGTATATAATTGATATTTCTACTGGCTTATATCTGTATAGATAAAAATGAAAGTGACTGTGACTTAATAACTCTTGAACCACCCGACCGATCTCGATCAAATTTTCAACGTAGGTGAGGTTCAAGCCTGGGATGTTTTTTTATCATTTCACTTTGACGGTGCAACTTAGGGGAGGGGGAGGTGGAGATAGGATATAAAAAAAGATTGAAAATGACCGATATTAGTGTCAAATCCATAGTTTTTGGTGTCGCTAAGATGAACAGTGACACTTCCGATGCCGTTTAAATCCAATTTTTCTTATTATAACTCAGCGAAGCTAATTGACACTAGTATATATAAAAAGAAAGAAGTAGAAATATAATTAAAATGAAAAATCATTACATGATTTAAATGTACTATTTCTCTGTTTATTTACAGAATTTGCGTCCGATATTATGGTATTAAACTTGAAGGAGTTCTGTCATCAGTTCCTGAAAACTGGGCGCCCATGTAATTATCACACTTGTGGAAATCTTCATGAGGTACTTGTGCATTCATGTTTTTATACATATGTAACTGTGTGCAGAGGTATCTATTTCTGTATAACTTTTGGGGGGAAGGGGGCACATGTAGGTATATGTGTTCCGCTGTCAGATATCGAAGCAAGTATATCCAGATCCTGGAAGCTAAACCAAACTTTGCTTCCTCCAGGATCGGGGCCCATGACTGTATATTATTAAACAAGGAAAATTCCGGTGAATGGAATATTTTGTAGTGCCTAGAAGTGTCTTCGATGTGAACGAATAACAACTTTCAAACTCTGTTTTCAAACAAACCAGGAAAAGGTTGGGGGGCGATAGGAGAAATGTAGAAAATTTTTTACTTTTATACAGCTGGTGAATTTTACAAGATATTCGTCGTGCCTGTCCAGCGCACGCACAAGCTGGTAGGAAACGTAGACACTACTTGTCTTATCAACTAAGGCTGTTTGATATTTAAGAAAAAATGTAATAGCTTTTGTGATGACAATGTATTTGTGGTATTTAGAGAGTGAATTTCTAAATATTTTGATCTATAATGATGAACAAAATTATAGGAGGAATGACGGTGGTGACATAGTGTGAGCGTATTTTTCATTTGTTGAAACGAATGAAGAATACAATAAAACTTTCTAATTTAGCGTTCTTTGTTAGCATATCTGTGAAACTATGTAGATATTATCACGGTTATCAGCAGTGGTGCCCACCCCCCCTCATGTCCATGACGCACCCCCCTCAATTGTCTATCCGTAGGTGTTCTTATATGAAAAAAATTCTTTTCGATTAATTTTTACACCCTCTAAAACATATTTATATAGATTTTTAACCTCCCCCCAAATATTGCAATGACGCAGTTTGCGTCATAGCCCTCCCTTGTGGGCACCCCTGGGTTATGGACATGGTTACTTCATAATTTGCGTCTTTTGTAAATTGGACACTTTGTGTGATCTATGGGTTGATCATCTTAGACAAGGTTCACTACGAGTATATTAGTGATGGTTTCTTCCTTTCGTCCCATTGCCCGCATTCGTGCTTTGAAAGTGAGTAATGTTTCATCATGAGTAAAAAGTGGTCGCAAGAACATTAGAATTATATTAAGGGAGTTTAAAATACAATAAAGCATTTTAAGGTGGTTAGCATCTTAAAGCGGCCGCCTATTTGTGAAACACTGTAGATATAATAAGATGCTCATCCGTCCGTAAGTTGGACTTCCGGTGGATCCGTGGGTTCCGATTTTTGTCTTTACTATAATCTGGAGCCAGTTTAGTAAAGTAATATATGACATACAATTTTATGAAAACGGGAGCTAGGAAGGTGAATCAAATAAGCAAAAGCAATAATATGTAACTGAGCACGCTCGTAGAAATCCGAATTTGATCCCTTATGAAAGTTTGTGCGGTTTGTGATGTGGTTAAGCTGTAAATCCAATTTAGTATAGCATCGGAAATATTAAACTCGAAACAAATAAAAGTACGCATTCATACAATGTAAAAGGTTCTAACGTCATTACTAGATCGCATGTTGGGTTTATTCAAATGGAGACAATGTTTTATTAGAAACACTTCGCGGTCATTCGAGTTTACGTTTACTTTTTTATGTATGAAAATTTGCTTACTAAATCTCACCGCTGTATAGGAAATAGTTACTATCAACAAATTTTAGAAAATAATATGTTTGCTTTTTATATGTTTCTTTCATTTCTCTAACTCTATTTCCCATGGAACCCTGAGGTTCAATGCCACATTCACAAAAGCTCTCCAGTTACTTCTATCCTTAGCCAACTAGATCCAGTTTCTACTCTGTTTTCCTATTTGTGCGAGATCTGTTTTAATATTGTCCTCCGATTTGCACTTAGGTCTTCTTGATACTTTTCCAATTCGGTTTCTAGTTAAAATTTTGAAAGCCTTCCTAATTCCTTCCATTTTGGCTTGAGCCTCCTAGACCTAATAACCCGAAGAATGTTAGGTAAAGGGTATAAGTTAAACAGTTTTTCATTATGTAGTTTCCATCATTTTCCGTTTTCATCTCTCTTGAGAGTCCGAATATTTGCCTCAGGAATTTATTCTCAGATACTTTGTCTGCATTCTTCCTTTAAAGTAAGCGACCACATTTCGTAACCATATAACTCAACAGGCATAATTATCGTTTTATATATCTTAAGCTTCAAATTCTTAGACAGAAATCACGAAAACAAGATAGTTTGGTCTGAATAATAACACGAATTCTCGGTTTTCAGTCGACATTTAATTTCTTCTTGGGTGTAGTTTTGGCCTGTTAATATTGATCTTAGATGTTTAAAAGTATTCACCTTGTTAAAAGTATTATTTAATACTTTAATCTATTCATAATTTGCAGTATTACGGTTTCTGAGTTTCCATGTATTTACTTTTCTTTGCATTTACTTCTCAAGCCATGTCTCTGGAGGCGTTTAATAAGACCTCTGCATTTCTGTCTCTTGTCCTCATTTCATCCCCAATCAGATTTATATCATCCGTTTAAGCCATAACCTGGTGAGTGCCATTCAGTCTTCCCGGTGGGGAGACTTTGTCGAAATGGTGTAACAGCTTTTTCAGGCCAGTCATCCAGAGTGAGTTTTTTCCTGGATTCTCCTCATTCACGCCAGGTAAATGCCGGGAGGTACATAACATAAAGATCCCAGGCTGATTTCTTCCTTCCCCATTCCCTAAATAGTGTGCTCACCGAGGAACGTCGTCATTCCTCATACAAGACAGGCTTAAGGCCATAGATGCCGGTAAAACCCAGAAATATGTATAAATATATAACCATTCAGCTCTACGCCGTGATTGCTATCTTTGATTTTCCTTATAGCATATTCCAGAACAAAATTGAATAATGATGGCGACAACGTTTGTCTATATTTTAGGCCATTCTCGACATGGAGCCTCGAGCACAAGTATTTTTCTTCGTGGACTTGAATTTGGGATTCATTTAAACATATTTTAATTAATCTCATTAACGTTTTTTGGTATATCAAATTCGGTTAGAATGTTGTACAATTTTTCCCTTGTAATTGAGTCGTAGGCCTTCCTTAAATCAATAAATAGTTTAATGTACCGGTTTGTTGTATTCTCATTTATTTTCGAGTACTTCACGAATGGTAAATACTGGTCGGTAGTTGATTGATTTTGTCTAAATCGGCACTGATAATCTTCCAATAATTTCATCTTCGTGTTGAGTCAATCTTGCTAACAGAATGTTTGAGAAGATGTAGGGTCTTGACAAAAGAAAAATACCTCGATAATTATTATAATCAATCTGTCGTCTTTTTTGTGAATTGGAACAATGATTGTTTCTTTCCAGTCTTGTGGTAATTCTTTCTTGTTCCAGGTAAAGAAAAAGAGTTTATGTATCTCTCTTCATAATTTGCCACCTCCAACTAAAATTAACTCAACAGGAATTTTGTCTACACCCGGAGATTTGGGTTCCTTTTAATTCCTTTATAGCAATTTCTATTTCCGTTTGGTTGGGCCCTGAAATATACGGTCCTGCTGTATGCATTTCACGTGCTGCACAAATGTTATTTTGTGGCTGCATGTTGAGCAAATTATCAAAGAAATTATCCATCTATTCAAATTCTATCCGTATTAGTGAGAAATGTTCCGTCTTCTTTAATATATAAGCTCGAAGTAGATAGCCCTCCTTAAATTCGTTGTTGCCTTTATACATGTCTATAATATTTTTATTGTTATTATTATTTTCAAGTTTTTGGATTTTGTAGCCAACGCACTTTTGCCTGTTTTCTCTTCTTTGCTAGTTTAGTGCATTTTTGGTCGAATCATGGCTTGTTCCTCTGTATTTTCCCCCGTCTCTCAATTTTTCTTTTTTTAAAATGTTAATGCTATCCTTAATTTTACTTTACTAAGGAAAAGTTGGTCGAATGATGAGGGGAAAGCAAAACGGGAGAACAGTTAGAAAACCCACGGATACAGTGTTATCCACCACACACTTGTACAAGTCGAGATCGTACTTAGGACCTTCGTTAATAGAGGTGATCGCTCAATCATTGACCCACCGTACCTACTCTTTAACTATAATTGCAAATTAATTATGAGTTGTTAGTTTGTATGCTAGAATGATTGATACATACTGTACATATACCCTGACATAAATAGACACCCACAGGGCAACACGATTTTGTGGAAACACCGAACGAGTGCGAACGGCTAATGAGTATGAGTTTAAATAGACGGTAGTGTGAGAGCGTGCAGTTCAGCAAGTAGCACCATGGCATGGACGTGACTGTTAGGAGGTAAAAGAGTTTACCCGAGATCACATAATTAGGCATTGGAATTGTGATGGTACACGTTTCATCAGTGCTGTGTTACTTGAACCGTTTGTATTTGTTAACAGGGTTATAGTGCAGTTCAAATGAAACGAAAAGACGTCGATTGTGTACAATACGTAGATTGAAAATCGGGTCAACGGAGACCAGCTCCACGGCTGAAACATGTAGTCCGGAATGTAAGATTCATTCGTACATGTCTGCCAGTGGCATTGCAGTCGAGGTTAACAAATATCAGAAATTGTCCATCAATATTTGATAGTTTGGAAAATGTAAGGACGAGTCGCCAAAAGAAACGCATGCATACAAAACCAAAAATAACACGGAGACAATTTAACCACCACTATGCGCAACAACCCATAATACTTTAGGAACCGTGTTGCGCTCTCAGATAGAAGTCATTTTTTCAGTTTTCGGACAGTGATCGACATCAGGTGGGGAAATGATCGACATAACACGATTCACCACAATTCCACCATTCTACTTGTAATAAGGTGGGGTGAATGTCATGCTGAGGGTACAATTTGGAAAGGTGGTGGTAGTAATCTCATTGCTTGCGATGGAGACGTGAATGTTGCAAATTACATAGAAGCACTGCAAGATGGATTGATATCCTCTGAAACAGATGAACTGTCGCGTAAGGCCATGCGATTCGAGAGTGACGGAGTACTGTTCATAGGGCAAAGCTGATAACCTGTTGGAAGAAGCAAAATGGAATTCATACTCCGCCGCGACCCGGGCATGAAATCTTTAGAAAATGTTCGACGTCTTTTGCTGGATCGGCCGTACCCGAAAACAACAGTTACTTGACACTGTGTGTTAAATAGTTCATGTATACAATGCCACGTTGAGTTGAAATTTTAAGTGCTGCCAAAGAAGCCTCCACCAGAGCTAGCTCCAGCATCAGTAATGGTTCCTTCTGTGCACTGGTATGTAGCATTGCTACAGGCTCATTTTTTGGGTGTCTATTACGTCAGGATAAACAATGAGCGTGTTGAACCATGGCGTTAGTTACCCTCTGTAGTTACACATGTTACAACTTGTATACATACATAAATATAGTTTTCTAAAATAGAAATGAAATGAAAACGAAATGTTTAGTTTAACGTCCCACGAGAACCCCAAGAAAACCCACACACACACTGGGTTTGTCCACCACAAAGGTCACTTGGCGCTAGCTGGGATCGAACCAGGGACCTCATGCAACAGAGGTAAACCTTCTACCACTGAGCCACCGCGGTCCTATTTCTAAAAATAAAGTAAGTACATATTATGCATGTTTATGATATTAATAATAAAGGTAATTAAGAGAAAGGTGATTGGAACACTGGGACATCAAAACAATACTAAATAGTTGACATCAATCATGTTATTATATAGTCCAGCGAAAAGATATTAAGGTTCACATGAACCTAGAAAAGAGAAATGTGAGATCTAAAGAATTTGATCTATATTCTTCCTTAATATTTCACATGCGTATGTATATATAAAAACTGCTGCGAAAATTTCTATAAACTAAGACTTACAGGGACGCTAGTGTTCCGATATTATAAAATTCGGAAGAATAGACCTTTCTATGTTTAAAGTATCTGTGATTATTTGTTTAAGCGTTTCGTTTATTTTCCACAGCAGTTTGAAGAAGTGTCTTGTAAACCGCTGTTCGGAGTACGTCGGTAACAGCTTCAGGCGATACAAAGCGCAGGTTTTTTTTTTTTTTTTTTTTTTTTTTTTTTTATGTGCGGGAGCAAAAAGTTATCAGGTGTTACGTCAGATGAATACGGACAGTGAGGCATTAATTCGACATTTTTACTGAAAAAAAATTAACAGTTTGTTGTGCTGAGCGGTAACTGGCATTGTGGTAGTGAAGAATGTTGCGACGATTTGGGTTTATTTCACGCAGTTCGTTGATGACCTCTGGCCAACAAAGAAGTTGTCTACCACTCAGAATTTAGTTCTTCGATCTTCCAAAGCTTAGGTTGCCACATATCCGGTATAACCGAAGAAACAAGCAATAATTTGCTCGACAACACTCCTCGAACCAACAACTTTTGTTGGTTTCGGCTCACTTTGAACACCAAACAGTAATATTGATGTTTAGTTTTGGGTTTGTATGAATAGATTCAAGTTTTGTCCCCTTTAATGTAGTATACCAAATTTGACTTACCTCGGTTGAATTTTTGTGGACATTTCCTCTCACCAATTGATACAAGCCTGTTTTTAAGCTTCGGTCAAGTTGTGTGGGATACGATGGCTTCAAAGATTCCACGTTCAGGTGAGCATGCAAAATAATATAGATTGCTTTCATGTTAATATGGAAAGATGCCGGAACCTTACAGCATGTCACATGCCGATCTCTGCCATTTCTCGCACAGCATCAACATTACGGGTAACATCCAGGGTTGAAAAAATATTTTTTTTTCTTTTAAAAGAACAAAACATGTGTTTAAAACATGAAAAGGATGTTCAAAATGCTTTAAACGTGTTTTAAAACACACATGAAAAAAAAGTTTTAAACATTTTGAACAGTTTAAAACATGATTTTAAACATATATTTCAAAATCGTGTAACAACTTATTTGTTCTCTTGAACAAGATTTTTGCTCTTTACTTGCAACCGACCTTTTCATTTATTTTATCCTGGTTAAGGTCAGGGGCGGATCCAGGACGGACTTGTGGGGGGAAGGAGTTGTCTTACTACTACTTAGAGCTACTTTTAAGAGCTCTAAACTCTGGGATGAGTTTTATTTATATATAAAATAAGAAAGTTTCCTCTTCTGGGGGGGATCACCCCGATCCCCCTTGGATCCGCCACTGGTTAAGGTCACACTGTTGGGTACAGATATTTCAGTATAGATTAGTAATTCTAAACTTCTTTCATATCACGACCCCCCTTTTTATTACACCCTCTTGCCAGTGACTCTCATAGTACTTTTCTTGCTGGTAATAAGCCTTTTAGGTAGATTTTAAAATCTACCTACTATGGAGATTTCACACAATCTATCAACAACATGGTGAAATAAAAATCCTCATCATCTTTATGTGTTGAGAACATGTTGAGGGAGAATGATTAAATAGGAAGTGGGCTGACACATCAGATGGTGCTATCAAGCATCATGGCGGCCATCTTTGGTATTCGAAATTCCAAATGAAAAGGGAGTCATGTTACATGTTTTAAGGCTAGAATTTTACCAGAAATACGCTTGTGCAATTATGTTAGCCCTAAAACAAGTCATTTCGAAATTAATTTGCTTCTGAAAGTTTCCTAATTATGCCCTTAGGGGCCAAGCGCGCATTTCGTGGAGGGGATGAGATTTTAGTTGCAAAATTTGATTACTATTTTTTCGAAATAAATTTTCGAAAAGTATTATAATGAACTGTAGAATATTTTCTGCAAGATTGGTTGTTTCTTAAGTCAATAATTTAGTAAAGTAAAGTAATATTTGGGGCTTTCAGAGCAAAATGGATCCAAGTCAATTTTCAATAAAGTTCAGTTGTGCTCAGCAAATTAATTCTGTTTCAAAACGTAATATCTTCGCAGTCAAGACTCCAAAATAAATGTAGCTAAAACCACGTGAAAGGGCGTAGGATAGTTTCATATGGCAGCCGCTAGACAGGGCCCTCAGTGGGCGGCCGGCTCCATCTCCAGCCTGAATTTCAGATTTTGGGAACAGTAAGGTAGTTTTAGAAATCTTTTGATAAGCAAAGTCCAACAGAACAAGCTTGAGGTCCTTACACCGAATAAATACGGAGGAAATACAGATGATCAAAACTGGAAACTTACTTAGGCCTAAGTTCCAGAATTTTAAGCAGGCCCGAATATATATGCCTACAGCTCCTTACGGCCGGTGGAAATGAATTATAACTGATCAAAATCTGTATTCATTCGGTGTAAAGACTTCAATTCTTTTCTGTTGAACTTTGCTCGGCAAAAGGTTTCTAAATGTACACTACTATCCCCAAAAATCTGAAATCCAGGATAGTGGGCGGATGAACTCTAAACGGACGCCCCTGTCTAGCAGAAATCATATAAAACTCTAGATTGCACCTTGTTACGTAGTTTCTCTTGCTTTCATTTCGGATTCGTGGTTGCGAAGACCACATGACATTTTCCGTCGGTGTATTGTTTTTGACACATCCTGCAATTATTTAACGTAATTATGCATCATTGATTATGGCATGCGGAGCTTGACTTGTTAATCATTCCCACACTGCAGCGCACACAATATAATGTTAATATCTTAAATTTATGAGCAAAGAGGGCCACATTAGCCCCTCTGTTCTCCGGTCCATCAACTACCTTGTCTAGCGATTGTCCTATGAAACTTTGGCCCACACCCTTTCACGTAGGTTTTGTTTCGGACTCTTGACTACGAAGACACTACGTTTGCTGAGCAAACATGAACCTTTCTGAAAATGGAGTTGGATCCGTTGTGCTCTAAACGTCCCATATATTTATTTATTTATTTATTTATTAAAAAAAAAAAAAAAAAAGCCAAATTTATCCTAAAACCCAACTTTGTTCGAAACGCATAAAATTAGTTTGTTTAGTTTGATTGATTACAGTTTTGCATCAGTAACAAGGATATGAGACAGGGCTTATTGTTTAAAGTGGGATCCGAACCACTAATTTTGAAATTTTACGTCGGACCGTACTCAAAATCAGACCAAAAATTGCGCCCTGTAGCGAGGTGCATACATGCACACAGGAACAAATGTAGATCAAGTCGTCCCTAGAGACTCACTGACGTTCGACAATAATATGACTATAAGTATCACGCTTTAATGGTTAGTTACGCGGCTGACTAGCATACCTTACGCTTTCTCTCCTGGTCCCTTCATACAAGCTATGCCAGGGTGTAAAGTTTTTAAGAAAATTTAGAACGGAGCTGGAGAGAGGGGCGAAATAAAATTTTCATAATATAATGAAAAGATATTGGTGATACAAAGTTAATTCTTAACTGAAGTTCCCAGTTGCATCTCAACCACATCACTGACGTTAGAATCATCAAAATCAATTTTCAGATCAACACTTTTACCATCTGTTTGGGTTCCAGTTTTTTCACAGCATTGCATTTTTCATAATGATTATTCATTCTTTGAACTAAATCAGCTATTTCTTTCTTACACGTTTTGCAACGAGCTCGTATGGTCGTTTTCTTATCTGATGGAGTTTGAGTTACTTTAATGCTCCAAATGATGTCCTTTTTTCTGCCCGTAAAATTCATGTTAAACGATTCCAAGTTGTACGAAGACAGAGAACCAACATGTACTGTATCGACGAATACCTACGATATTTTAATTTCAGAACCGCAACTTAGCAAAGAACCCTTTGTTTGCTTTTTGAATACAAGACAAAAACTTGTTTTCGTGATAATCCTTTTATTTGTTTTTTAATATCAGTTCTACAAGTAGTCCAACTTCGACTACGACACTTTCTCGCAAGTTAACTGATAAACATTTCAATAATATAATAAACCTTAAAAATAAGGGAGAAAAAGAGAGGAAATGAATTGTAGATTGACCTGCTGAAGCCACGAGAAATCAAAATATTCACACGAGAAGAAAATAGTCTTCTGAATGGGGAGCACTTTCTGACAATTTTCTTTCTCTGGCATTTTTTTTTCTTTTTTTTCTTTTTTTTTTACAAAAATAAAATAAAAATAAACGTTTAAAACGTATATAAAATTTGTTTTAAACAAAATTATATCTTCAAAACAAGTTTTAGTCTTTTGTTTCAAACATTTTGTTTCAAACAAAACCCTGGTAACAACATTCACGAAATTCATCACTTAGAAATGTGCAACCTCCCTCAAATTCGAAAAACCAATTGTCTACAGTCCTGTTGGATGGTGCTTCAGCCCAAAAGGAAAATGGAGTCGCTCGATGCATTGTATTTGTATTAAACTACATTTGAAATCATAAAAAATCATTGCCGGATATTATTCACGATAAATTTCCACTTCTCTCTCCTAATTTTATAAAGGAAGGTCTATTCTTCGGAATTTTATAATATCGGACCACTAGCGCCACAATACATAAGTAGTACTTTGCAGAAACTTTTCCAACAGTCCTTACATATATATATATATAGAGAGAGAGAGAGAGAGATAGATAGATGGATAGATAATATTGCGTTGTTTTGACCATTGTTTTTGTGTAACACTTTTTTTTCTTTCTTTTCAGTTTTCAGCTGAGCATTGGAACCAAATAAATAACTCACCCTTAGAAAAAATATTGGAATTTATGCCTGTGGTGCAATCTAAGTACTGTTATTGGTTGTATAGAAGGATTGCAAAATATTGTCTTCGCAAAGTTACTGAAAGTAAAGATAGTGAAAAACTGGAGAGAATTTTAAAACAGCTTCTCGAGACTAATACACATAGTAACTTTGTTTGGATCTCTGCAATAGATGCATTAAGTGTATGTTGTCTAAATAATGAAGACTTAATAGTCAGAATATTTAAGTTTCTTGAAGCAAAAAATGTTGAGTTTCTATGGAGGAGAATTAATGTTTTCCTTGACTATGCATTGCGGTTTGATAATAATAGGAATAAATTTGATATTTTGAATGACGCCGCTGCGCAAGCAGTCATGACGCAAAGCTTTCCGTTGCATATTCTGGGTCGAGTAATCGAGACTGCAGTGTTGGACTCGAATATACGTATTGAAGTTTACAACCTTCTTATGAAGCTTCCGATTTCAGTTGTGGGAAATCTACCACCTCAGTTATTTTTGAATTATTTGTCGTGCCTTGAGCAGAGTCATTATCTAGATTTAGTGCGAGATCTCAGATGGAAATTCAGCAGTGTTCTTTTTCCAAGTCAAAATTCTGAAGTTATAAATGAATATAATTTTACCAAAAATAACGTAGAAGACAGATGGAGAGAAGGAGTTCGTGAAAGATATCATGATCCAGGATTACGTTTTATACAGAACGATTCATGGCCCCAGCGAGATTCATTTCCTCAACGTGTACGTCCACACGGAACATTGGAATGTATAAACTCAAACGAAATGTTTCCAAAGCAAGAACAAAGTATGAACAGATACTATCATGCCGCACGACCACCAATATCGCGGTCTCCAAATTTTGTAGAACATTTCTCTGATGGTAGTGAAAGGCAATATTCAGTGCATCAAATGAGGGAACCTAGCATAAACCGTGATCTGTCACACAATATTGCATTTATAACGAAACGTCTACAGAATTTCGTTTTGCATGGACAATGGTCGATGCTAGTTGATGAAGTGAAAAGATATTTACGAAATTCGAGTATGAAAGACATGATAGCATTTCTTGTGCATGATAGCTTAGATGTTTACAGCCAAGATGTACGAGGCCGTTACTGTAAACTGTTGAAACATGCAAGTAAGTATTATGTTTCTCACTCTTATAAAATGTGTCAATAAAGACCCAGCGTTAGGATAAGGAAGATGTGACAGAAAATGGTTAAATGTAACAGGGAAATAAAGAGAAGGGTGAAACCAAACCCGTATTTTACACCCCTGGTCCCAAAGATTTTTTTTTCGTATTCAGATATGTGTTAGCAAAAACAATAATAATAATAAAAAAAAAAAAAAAACTAATCGACAAAATATTACAGTTTCTCTTTAGGATACAAATGAAAGCAAAAATCACTAAAACTATTAAATAATAGTCTATATAGAAAATATAACACAAGTTAGTTTCCAAGTATAGGTAATCAGTTTTCAGCATAGAGCACCCTCAGATTTCTATCTCGTGAACAGCTTTTTTTCCCCCTCCACATACCAAACTAAACGATTTCTTAAGTGCCGTCCTGGGCCTGTGCATAAATACAGGCCTGAATGGAGCGAAAAGAAAATTAGTTTTTGAAAATCAAAACTTTTCAGAAGCTCTTCAAGAGACCTAAGGTTGCCCAAAATTAGGAAGCTTCAGGCTATTTTGGGAACTGTATTAATAGGATGACTGCCATGGGTAATGTGTATGCGATACAAAGGACCAGATAATATATTATTTTCAAAATTTTGTCATTAGAAGTATCAAACACAAGAAATTTACAAACAAGCGAAATAACCGTTAATGTGGCAATTTAAATTTGGGGCCCACTCTTGTGCATCGTGGTCGGGAGTATATTTACAACACCAAGACATTGAGATTTATATTTGTCTCTCAGAGCTTTTTGCGGAACTGACATCCAATTGTAAATTGTATATAACCTCTTTACTGTAAATGACATTAATACGAAGACGTCATTCATTTTTGGTTCTTACAAATCTTTAAAAGCTTGACTAAGGTGAGATTTTGACCACTGACACCACAGAGTCAAGTGGGCTTATTTTCATTAATTTTAACAATTAACGGATATGAATGTAGGTTTGGTTCTCATGCTTTACCATGAAAGTCACATAATAGAGAAGATTTAGCTGTTTACGTGATAATTGAAATTTGACACCCCTTTTCAACAACAAGCCTATACAAGAATTGAACCTACAGCTTAATATGTTATTACAATCACATGCATTTACAGTGGTTATGGAACCAGGACTACCTCGCTAAATGTGTGAAGTGGAAACTGAATATATTGAAATTTAAATGTGAAATTTACCTGGTTTTTGCGAAAAGTAGCTATATCTACTAGGCCTGCACGGGCCAGAATTTTTAGCCCGGGCCCGGCCCAGCCCGTAAATGTACGATGTTAGGCCGACCCGAGTCCGAAATATGTTTTAGCCTTTAAGCCCAAGCTCGTGTGATAAATGAGCCTGAAATAAGCCCGAATTAGAGAAATTTAATAATTAACATAAAATTGTATTTTTATTAACAATTAGAGGCTTAATTTTGCAGTTTAAAATCGTACATGATTCAGAGAAAACACCAAAATAAAAGTTATCGTCTATACTTACAACTATATGAATTCTCTAAAGAAAATTATCGTTTATATAAATTCCGTCTTGACTTAGCCCCGGTCCATAAACGTGGGACGTTAAACTAAATATTTCATTCCATTTCATTTAAATAAATTCTCATAAAATGGAAACATGAATACTCCAAATATTTAAAACAGAATGTCAGTGTGTGTAAATTCTTATACAAATGGATGTGTACTGAACTCACTCAGACAATCCTCAAAGCAGTTTTCCTTTTTCTTCATGCTCACCAAATTATCAATTTTCCTTTTTCTTGAACTATTGAAGTGGGAAATAGGTGCAAGTGTTGCTATTCAGTTTCGGCAACGTTTGATCCTCTTTTTACAAGTGAAAATGGGAATGTTATATTTTTGTAGAAAATTTGTGAAAGAAATGCTTCCGGTATCAGCAAAAGAAAGAAATAATAACAAGAGAGCTAAAACTAAAGTATAAACTGACATTATCTTGAAGAAAAAGAAAAAAGCAAGACAGCTTATTCTGAATGCTTTTGTTTCTTTAATTCAGTGTAAGAAGCAGTATTTTCACTCTCAGACAAGCTAAGATGTTTATTTTTGTTACGTTTAGTTTTTTTCTCTCTACTACACAGTTAGTTTTCTCTCAATTGCACAATGACGCGTTTTTAGTGTGAGCGTCTCAAGTTACAAATTTAGATGTGCTTTAACCCTTAACTGGTATGGTGATTTTGTTACATAACTGGTGTGGTATGGGTTAGAAAGACCCATATATTTTTATTAATTTTCTATAATTTCAGAGTAACAAACTAGACCCATAATACATTTTCTCATTCTTTACTGAACATGAAAAAAACTTATTACACAAAATATTTTTTAAATGTTTCCTTTAAACAAGGAATATATCCTACAGCGATCTGACACGTACCATACCAGTTAAGGGTTAAAAGTTCTCCAGAAAGAATGATATAATAAATATCGTTGTACACACGGAAAAGAAAGTATTTGACAGTTGACAAATTTTCTTTCGCCAGTAACTCAGGAACAAATGAATTAATTTGAATCTTTTTGTTGTTATCCTTAGAATAGTTATAATCTGATAACTTGCCAAAACCAGTATTTTAATAGGTTAATTTACTGTTCAGTTATTAGGAAAAGAATTTCGTCGACTGAAGAATATTTTCTTTCGCGACTGTACAGTATATTTACAAAGTAAGGCCGGAAATGGCCCGAGAAATATGGTTGTATACTTAAAAATTTATGGCCCGAACCCGTGCTGACCTCTAATATCTTACCCCCTTCATGCAAGAGACCATCATCGTCGGGAAGAGGGCGACTTCATTAATCGTTCATTTGATAACCCTTCATCTTCATGTTCTTTGTCTCTTCCTTAATTGCAAATAACGTGGCAGGACTTACAGGTAGTTGGTAAGGTATTTGGGCAAGGATGATCAATGATCATCTTTGTCAGGTGAACGTGCGTCATCCTGACCTGCTTGTGTTTGAGTCCAGTGTTTTGTTTACTTTTTTTATATAAATAAGTGAAATACAAGAAAGTTCAAAAATATTCCGCACCGTTTTTCTATGTTCGTATTTGTTTTCGGTTGTGTCTTGTGATTCTGGTATTGATAATTTTTCTTTTTATTCCGAAGCCATGAGCTTTTATCGATGGGATGGTTGTTTGGTGCACCTCAGCCCCTTACGATAGTAGCAGGGGAGTAGCGTTAGTTCTCCGTGAGAGCGTCCTGGTGTGTTTACCCCAGTATACCTAGGTAAATATAGATATGTTGAAAGTCAAGTGTTGCTGGTCCAGTTGTTCGCTACTTTGTAATTAAAGAAAATGTCAGCTCTAAGTACTAGTTTTGATTCTAACTGTCCGAGTGGGATTAAGGGCTTGTCCCCTTTAGTGATCCATGAAGTAATTAACTACACGGTCGGGCAGGTGAAAGATATTAAGAAAATTAAGAAGTGCAGTGTGTCCCTATTTTATGACAGTGATCATTTCCCAATATTCATTCCAGATCTGCGCGTTGCTAACCTGAATCATACTCCACGCTTCAATTTAAAGCTTTCTCATTGACAGACATTTCAGCAGTTGAGTGATTTTTACTCTCCTGGTGATCTCTCTCTACCTGATTATATGCACATAGATCTGTTTAAACAGACTGTAATAGATTCTGCCCGGGGTTCCATTCCAGAATGTGGAGGCGACTGTTTGCGACAGGATAGTTCCATGGTAGTCCGAGGACATCCATTACGCTATCTGGCACGTCATCGCACTCGTAATGTTTTTAATCGGCATCTCCCTGCCGAGAACAGTTTCGCATTCTACGTGCTCGTTCCTATTAGCTTATCAATTATCGATGTGTGAAAGCTGGAAAGACTCCTACCTCTATCTCAGTATTCAGACGCCTATGACTACTGTGTGACATCATGTTCTCTCAATCAGTGGCAACAGTATTGCTCTTAGTGTGCATGCTTTAAAAGTAGATGTTATTTTGGAGACTTACCCCACTGAGATAGCCACATGCCTCTGAATCTTGACACTATTCTGACCAGTTAAATCACTTTCTTGCTCGTATCGAGCGGAACCCGTTAAATTTCCGTGGCGCAAATACTGAGAATTATATTATTTCATGCATAGCTCTCGAGTTCGACTCTGCCTTACGTAAGTCATCCAATATTGCTCCAGGGATTGATTGTATAACTTATGATACGTGAGATGTGTGGCGCTAAACGTCTGTCGTTCTTATTGTATTGTAAAGACTGTGTCGTGTACTATTCGCCGAGATGAAGTGATCCTGGCTCGATTGCATATCGAACACACACATCTCACAAGTTTTTATTGATTACGTGGCGCTAAACGTCCATATCGTAAAGACTTATTCTACTGAGTATTCGGCACAGTCTACAATGCTCAGATGTTGGAGAATGGTTAGGATTAAACTAATTTTAGTCAAGTTTTGGGGGATAATCTTAGCTTATATTTATTCGTACAGCTGAAATACGTAGCGTTCACTGCGGTTCCTGCTTATAGATTTTTCCCGTTATGTCTTACTGTCATTTCTACAGAACTTACGTCAGTTATACCATTTGGGACTATTTAATGTACAGAATGTGTCGGCCATTGGTCTCGTGATGTAGACAAGTAGCCTTGCTGCTGACGTACCCATTAAACTTCAAGAAATCAAATCAAGCTATATCTGAATAATAATGAAAGCAGATTAATTGTTTTTTTTTTTTTTTTCAGTAAATTCCTATAGATAATATTTTTTTCTAATTACTTAACATTGGTGTGAATTTACTAATTAACCTTATAATAGAAGTGTTATAGAGAGGTTGATTCATTTTGAGCTGAAGTCATGTACAATTTACTGCACATACGGAATCCATCGCCATGAAATTGCCACGAACCGGGCAACAGTATTTTGTTTGTCACCGATGCCTGTGGTATCTCGTATGATTCGGCGTTGGCATCCTCCGAAAATACACGCACACCGCGTGCGATGGACGCAGATGCTGCACATCGAGGCGATAAGAAACCGCGCCATTAAAAGAGATTTACGCTTCATGGTCGTTCGCAAGAGCAGTGCAGTGAACTCCCTTGTGGCTAAAGGGGCCGCGGTGGCTCAGTGGTAGAGCGTTCACCTCTGGTGCTAGGGGTCTCGGGTTCAAACCCTGCTCCCGCCAAGTGAACTTTGTGGTGGACAAACACCGTGTGCGTGGGTTTTCTCGGGGTTCTCCCGTTTCCTCCCACTTTCTTCATTCCACTATTTCATTCATTACTCATCATCACCGTCTCCTTTAGCCTAACCGGCATAACTGTGGGACGTAAAACTTAAATATTTCATTTTCCCTTGTGGCTAAATGGTTAGTGAACGCGCCTTTCGCATGGGAAACCCGGGAGCTCATGTGGTTTTTATTCCACGTTAAGTTGTAGGTCCATGTCTCATATAGTCTCGTTGCTGGAAGGGACTCTAAAATCAAAATCAAATCAAATCGCAAGAGCAGTGTGCACGCAATGTCATACGGCTGAACATTTTTGTTCAGGAGGCTGTACGAGCATTATCTCGCAGTTGATTGGTGGAAGTTTGTTGTCACACTTGATGTGGCGTGAATTTATCTCAGACTGGTAAAGTTCGTGCCCTTACAAAAGACCTGTTGTCGCCTAGGGCGGAAGCATGCTCTTTCGCCAGTGTCAGAGTTGTGCAAAAGTGTTCATGATTGTTACCTGTTTTTCGTACAAAGACAAACTGTGTCTCCGAAAGGTGGAATGAAACGTCAAAATCAATGCTGCGTACTACCAGGCTCATGTCCTAACTGAATATACCAGCATGAGTTCCGAGCACACTACGAACAAGATGTGAACCAGGTTGAACTGTGCCAAGACAATGCATTCAGCCACACGAGAAAACCGCTAGAATTCCATTGCCGTATGGAGCAGGAAACTGGATTTCGGTAGTTCTCTTCTTTGACGTCCCTGTCAAGAGTCGAGATACCAGCCCAATGGAATATTGTGCTTTCCAATTCCTCAAACGGCATCTGTGCCATCGACGAGTCCGCACCCTCTCTGGCCTCTATAAAGCCTATAAAGAGGAATTTGATGTAATACACATGGTTCATCTTCAACAGAATCTCCTTCAATAGAAATTCCGATGCCAGGCAATAATCAGTAGAAATGGCTTGCAGATTGAACACAACCAGTGATGGAAACCCGAAATTTCTTTGGTAAGTGGCACATTCGAATTCGGCTCAATATAAATAAACCAACCTCTAGTAGCTATTCAGTAGCTTTTTCTTCCCTTGGTACTTGACTTTGAAACTTATTGGAGAATGTTGGCGGCAAGGTATCGCAAATGACACGACAAGACGAACCATGAAGACAAATCAGAATACCTTAAAGTAAATTTACATTGCTAGGTGTACACTGAGTTTATAAACTGGAAAATAGATGTAAAGACTCTCATGTGTATACCATTGATTTTTTTTTTTTTAAATAAGGGCAAAGGAATATCTGAATACAGGTATTTGATGGTACTAGTTATCTTTTCTGAACGTGGATAAATATGCATGGAATACTCAAGGAACTGAACGCTGCGCGTTGGATTAGTAGATTTTCGGTGAAACATTGTGTGAAGATTCCACCTTGGCTTGGCTAGTCAAAATTCCTTCTGCCTCATTTTCAAACTAAAACACAACTTGCATGAGATGTTACTCAAACGCTACGAGGCTTTGTGCTTCGTGATTTTAGCCCGAATTTCATTTTATTTATTTATTTTTATTTTTCAAACCAGTGGTGGCCAAAGTTAAGCCAAACGCTGCATCACCAAGCGTTTTCAGTTTTATTAATTTTTCATTTATAAATTTTTTTGTAAACAGCCTGAAGTTTCTTAATTTTTGGTAGCGTTTTGCTTTTACGGAACACAAATATCTAGCATAGGGCTGAATGTTTTTGGAGAGATTAGTTGTACACAAGGATGAAGTTTACACCTAAAGCGTTTTCAGTTTGATATGTTTTAATTTTTTTAAAATGAAATATTCAACATAGCCGGGAATTTTGTGTTTTGTGGACACCTTGAATCCCTTCGGAATGTCCACAGATCATGACCTAGGAGGAAGAAACCGTGGGACAGCTCGGTTTGTCTTTTTATCGCTACACCATAATGAACAAATGTATAATATAGGAAAAATATACAGGAAAATATTTTGTATAGAACAGTGTTAGGACACTATACTGATCCATATTGTATTTATGTCGATATAAAAAGTGTCGTATTTATGTGTGTTATTTCACTTTATTTTTCATCAGTTTCATACATTTTAATTAATAATTAAATCATCATTTAAACATCTAGCAGTGTGCTTTGTGTGGTAGAGGATAATACAGATTATGATAAATGTAAAGTAATGAAAATTAAATAATAGATGCTATGAAAAAGTGGAAGTTAACTCCTAGACACGTGCATGACATTTGCATATAACAAAGATACAGTATTATTCCCATAAACATGCATTCCTCTGAACCTCTTTAGCTTCGAGAATTTAATAAAACAGTTTCCTGTTAGATAGTATGCTCATCCTTCCGTTTTATGGGCCTCGATTAACAGATTTCGAAAGCAACGGACAAAATCTGGAACAGTCCATTCTATTGGAAGTCCTGTAAAACTTGAATATACTGTATTATAGTGTATATTTTCAGTTTGAAAGTCCTGATTTTAAACTTAAAAAATATGTTGAATTTACTGTATAATAGTTTATATGCACAATGTACAGTTATTTTACACTGTCAGATTGGATAGCGTGCGTTTCATAATGTAATTATGGATATTAGCCACTGCAGATTTAAGATCGGAACTTACTGACAATAGGCAACATCGGACTGCTGTTATCTCCTTTTAGCCTTGTAATACGTAAGATGAGTGTATTTGCATTTAAGCAAAGTAATTGTAATATATAGATGAAGGTTTTTTTTTAATAAACTTAAACTTACTTTCTCTTTGAAAATGATTGTTTAATTATGAGTCAAATATTTTTTTATTTATTTTATTTCTTCATTTATTTTCAAAAAGTTTGAAGACTTTAACAGTTGTCTTCAACATTTTATTTGGTTAATTGTTACTGTTTTTGTTTTCATTAGCTGGTTCCATGACGAACAGGCATCTGAGTCCAGAAATGCACGAAATACTTGCCACAGTTGGAACGAATTTAATATTGAGTCTTATTGGATGTGCAAAACCTCGTTGGCGGGAAGCGTTTTTAATTTTTTGCACTATGAAGCATTTTAATATGCATCCACTACATGGAGTGGTAGGTTTTTATAATTTTTATAATATATTATATTATATATTTGTGTGTGTGTATGTTTGTGTGTGTCCAAAATTAAAATGACAAACGGAAAATCAGATACTGAAAGACGTAAGAACGCAGTGATATTCCATGGTTGTCTGAGAGTATACAACAATGTACCGAAACGTGTAATGCCTGTAGTACAACCGTGACTATAGGGTACATGAGAATCTGATGTTCGAGGCCTTCCCCGCTGATCTAATGGCTAGCGCGTGGATCCGAGTTCGATTCCCTGTGGCATAGCAGTTTAATTTGATAACTTTCACTTTCAGTAATCATCCGTCTGCTTTAGCCTAAAAGGACGTAACCATGGGACGTTGAAACACGATTTTCCTGGTGAGCTTGTATATTCGGTATTAGGGATGTATCCCTGGAACTTTAAGGAGGGGGGTGATGAGCTGTAAATCTCCCCTTGAAGGCGTTCCGTACATGTTAAATAGGGTTCGGGGAACGTGTAATCCATGGAATCCGTCACACATTCTCCCAGTTCGAGAGATCAGCCAGCAGCTGTGCACGACGAGGACGGGCGTTACTGTCCATATACAGGACCTGCGATTTGACGACTAAACAAAAACTTTCACATTGAGTTGGCAAGGGTTTCTCCTGGCACATTTGGACGATCAAGGAGCCTTGCTTCAATACATGTATCATTACCTTGACCTATGATACCACCAATTGAACAATGATCCATTTCTGGGATATTGGAACACCAAAAGTGGATCCCAGCCTCCTTCCACATTTACACATATGTGTCTACTGAATCGCGATTTATCTCTGAACAGTACCACTGCCCACTGTTCTGGAGTACCTTGTACACTGTCTCTGTATCACCTGTGTCGCGTATAGCTTTGATGAGGGAGAGGATGATACATGGTACTGAACTCGTTGCATAGTCCGACCCTATTGAAGTGCCGGTACATAATTTACAGCTAAAGAACATGGAGCTGATTTTCCTGCTTTAAGGAAATTGTGTTAGACATGAAATTAGTGGACGCGGATGGTGGCGTTGGAAAGATTCGGGTCCCCTGATGCACCAGAAATGGGATCTCGAGTCCCTTCTATTTTTCTTTTAAGCATAGAGATGTTGAATGTGAGTGGTTGCGTTTGAAAGGTTCGGGTGACCTAAGCATAATGGTGATACCAGAAATCCGGCCTTGGCCCCGAAGCCCCAGAAATGGGGTTCCAAAATTGTAGGCTTGGGTCTTTTCTATTCGCCTATTAAACGTGGAGTTGTTGAGCGCGGAGGTAGGGTTGGAAAGGTACGGGTGCCATGAACACGTGGTGGTCAGAAATCGGGCTGGGGTCTCGAGGCCCAAGAATTGGGGCGTCGAAGTTTTAGCTTAGGGTCCCTTCTACTCCCCTATTAAACATGAAGTTGTTTGGACGCGTATGGTGCTGTTAAAAGGATCCGGGTCCCTGTGCACAACGGTGATGTCAGTAGTCGGGCCTGGGCCCGAAGGCCCTTAAAAATGTGATCCCAAAAATTTGAGATCGATAGAATGCCAGCTAACATTAATTGTGGAGAAACCAAGATCGGTAGTGTCGAAGTAGTGAAGATGGTTCGGTAGTGTGGAAATGAGCGAGTTAACACCCAACCACGGCAGCAGTTGCTAAATCTGAAGTATGACTTGTGCTTTGTATCAAACTTGTTACTTCGTAACATGTGAAAAGACCCCAAGAATAAAAAGAAATCCATTGTCTTTATTTTAGCAGAAGGGGCTCTCTTTTTTTTTTTTTTTTTTTAAACTGTTCCTGCAGTAGCATCAACAGCTACTTAGTTTGACTTGCGATAAGGTACCCAACTATGCTGAGTCATCATGAAGATAAAACAATTAATGGCCTATCTTGAGGTCTCCAAAAGGACCGAATTAATCAAGATGGCTTAGCATCATATCCATATAATGGTTACTTGGGCGATGTTGGAGTTGGATATCGTGACACAGATACCAAAATGCAGTCATGATGTGGGTACAGCATACCACAGTCCTTGCACCACTGACACATTACACCAAATACTCGACCACTCTATCAATTGCAGCCAGTGCGGTGTCCCAAAAAAAAAAAAAAAAAAAAAAAAAGTTTGTTTTGGCCACAGTATCGCAATTGCAAGGTGCTTTTATCAGAATGGCGTTAGCTTGATCAATTTCGATGTCAACGGCGTAGTAATCGATATTAGGCTGGCACGTGTACCTTTGCAGATCATCGAGTCATCGCAGTCCTTATTATCAACATCAGCATTAGTTACAGTCTCGTGGTGTGTGATCACATTGTCCAGTTGATAGGAACGACAGGCAATGAAACGGAGGTCGTATTTAGTGAGACGCGGGAAGGTTGTGGCGATAGCAGCAACTGGGCAAGGCGTATAACCAAGTTCATTCCTCCACCTTGGATTGAATGGGGTCAAGATCTCAGCAAACAAGTTGCCCATCTTCGTTTTCTTGCGATGCAGTAGACTGCATAGTTGGATTGTCCAGGTTCGCGTTGTTCGTCGGGATAATGAGCAATGCGCAAGAAATTTCGAGCGCCTGAAAGTCATATGTCAGCGATACGATGAGAACTGAGATATCAAAGTGGCAGAACATTGCTTTCAGCCGACCAAAGAGAATACTTTGTGGTGGAGAAACACCGTCTCGTGGATTTTCTTGGGGTTCTCCTGTTTCCTCCCACTTTCTTCATTCCACCATTTCATTCATTTATCATAATTACCGTCTCCTTTAGCCTAACCGGCATAACCGTGGGACGTAAAACTTAAAGATTTAATTTCATTTTCCGACCAAAAAGAACTGTTCGATAACGAATCGCACCTTGGTGACTCGTCTTGATTCGTTTGCTTGCTCATTGACTGCTGGGCAGCTCAAGAAGCCCTGTTCTGCGGAATATGAAAATGGATACCAATTGCCTCCGCACTTGTCCTGACATCCTAAAAGTCACGATCCATCATCAGTGTATCACTCGCTTGCGTGAAAGGCAGGTGTTTCTTCGGGAGAATATTATTGAGAATGGACGCATCATTCTGGGTTGCAGGATAAGGACCAAGCAAATCCAGCAGTGGCCCGTTAGAGAGGACGAGTACCATAAAACTGTAGAAGCTGTTGTTCTTCGGCATGCACCAGGTTTTGTGCGGAAAGGCGTTGCAATGGCCAGCAGCCGACGTTCACTGATTTGAAACAGAAGTTGGGCAGGGATGCTGGTCTGCCCAAGCAGTGTGGCTCGATCAGGCGTATTGTATAGCTAAACCATTACTTCACACATCGCAGCGATTGCCGCACTTAATTCTTGACCCACTGCATGCCGCTTCAAGCCCACCAGAAAGCCGATGTTTCTTTTGACGAGGGCAGTACTAATCTTGCATAGGAACACGGGTAGCTGGCTGGGGATCCAGCGACGGGCGACATCTTGTAAGATATCCTGAAGCTGGATCTTATTGTAACCAAACCAGATCTCACAAATTTGATCATTAATGAGATCAAGGCGATCAACATCGAGGAATTACTTGTTACCACTAACTTGCAAGTGCAAGACGAAATCGCGATGGAGTTTGTTTATAGTCAGGTGATCTTGCCGGCTAAGTTGGTTGCCCATAACAACATTCGAGTCAAGAATCAATTGACTCCAGTCCATGGTTTCCATGTGCGAAAAGCAGATGAGAGAACATTGAGGCACAAAGAAGCGATAGCAAAAAACAGCATTCGTAGACCCTGGGAAATAGTGACCTTTTGCACTTGTTTCGAACCATATCCAAATGTGCATGATGAATGACCAGATTTCTTCTGTAGTACTGTGAGAAATCACCCACATGGGATTTAATTGGTTTATCCCCAGTGGGCTTACCACCTGAGCCATCGGCGTCTTCTGTCTCAGGCTTTTGTCCATTCACTGTGGTCCTCCTCCGCCTCACCAGCGAATACGAGATCACCGCTGCCATTATGGCTGTTACCCATGGGATCATGTGGCAGCAAGTTTTCTATAAACATCCGCTGGAACTTGGCCACCTAGCACTGTTTCAGGGTTAACTTGCCATTTGCAAGCATGGTAAATGTTGATACAGTTTTTGCAAAGGTATACTTTGGAGGGTAGATTCTCAGAATCTTTGCGTTAGAGTTTCCTTTTGCAGCCATCAATCATATCAACTACATATTTTCTATCGCGGTAATGATTGAGGAAGGTTGGTATGTGATGATACAGCTGGTACGGATCGTAACGCATATAGTCTTTCTTCTTCGTATCACATCCGACACATTTAGCGTAAACTGTTATTATTAACCATGGAAAAATAACACAATGGACAAACGGAAAAGGATTTGTTTCCCGAAAAACGAAGAACTCGCTAAATCAGATAGAAATACTTGTTTGGACAATGTTGGAAATAGCGTCTACAATAAATCGTTTAGCACGATGTATACTCGATTGGTTACACCAAAAAAGTGAACGTTCGAAGGAATATGAGGGAGAACTCTTGATTAGGTTGCAATAAAAAAACGTTTCGTATCAGTCATGTGCAATAGTTGCCTCAAAGCAGCAAATCATATACCATTCCAGTTTGCATAGTTAAACGAGGGCAGCTAATCTGTGTGCATTAACAGATGTATTGACAGTCATTTGATGGATATGTGTATCTTCCGAATTGCCAGTCTCTCTCTCTCTCTCTCTCTCTCTCTCTCTCTCTTTATATATATATATATATATATATATATATATATATATATATATATATATATATATTAGTTGAAGGATGATTTTATGTTGCGCCATCAGGTATTGAATTTAAGCTTTGAAAGATTTGCGACGCAACCCGAAACTTTGGGACCCAAACCCAATTTCTGACATCACCGCTGGGCTCAGGAGACCCGAACCTTCCCAGCGCTACCACTCGTACATAAGAACTACAAATCAATAAGCGAAGAGAAAAGACCCGAGACTAAAGCTTCAGGACCACATTTTTGGAGTTTCGGGACCCGAATCCGATTTCTGATATAAACTGTGCTCAAGGGCTCAAAATCTTTCCAACTCCTCACGCGCGTCCAGCAATTCCACGTTTTAAAAGCGAATAGAAGGGATCTGCGCCCAACAGGACCCCATTTGTATGGCTTCAGAACCTGGGCCCGATTTTTGACGCCATCGGTATACTCAAGAGGACCAGCACCTTCCCAACACCACGACCCACGTCCAACAATTCTATGTTTAATAGGCAAATAGAAGGGACCCGAGTCAAGAAACTTCGGGATCCTATTCCTGGGACCTCGGGCCTAAGCCCGATTTCTTACGTCACCGCTGTGCTCAAGGGATCCGGGCCTTTTCAACGCCACTACCTGCCAGGCAAATAAAAGGGAACCGAGCCGAAAACTTTGAAACACCATTTTTTGGGGCCTCGGGATCCGCACCTGATTTCTGATGCACAGAGCACCCGAACCTTTCCAACATTACAACCCGCAAAGAGAAATAGAAGGTCCTAGTCCAAAACATCGGGATCCTATTTCTGAAGCTTCGAGGTCAGGGCATAATTTCTGTCATTACCCCTGTATTCAGACTACCCGGACCTCTTCAACGCCACTACCTGTGTCCAGCAACTCCATTTTTAAAAGAGGAATAGTAGGAACCCGAGGCCAAACCTTCAGAATTCCGTTTTTGGAGCTTGGAACCCAGCGTCCGATTCTAACATTACCGCTGTGCTCAGAGGATGAAAACTTTACTAGCGCCACCACTCACGTCCAACGACTCGATGCTTAATAGGCGAATAGAAAGGACCTGCACCAAAAAATTCGGAATCCCATTCCTGGGACTTCGGGCTTAGGCCCGATTTCTGACATCACCTCTGTGTTCAGAGGATCCAGACCTTTTCAACGCAACCACCTGCATCCAAACTACTCCTTATTTAATAGGCCAATGAAAGGGAACTGTGCCCAAACCTTCGAAACATCTTTTCTGGGGCATCGGGGTCCGCACCCGATTTCTGACATCACGACTGAGCTCAGGGCACCAGAACCTTTCAATGCCAGCACCCACATCCAACAACTACACGTTTAAAAGAAATTAAATGAAATATTTCAGCTTAACGTCCCACGATTATGCTCTTTAGACTACGGGAGACGGATGTTTAAGGCAAGTGAATGATGATGGAAGAATTGGAGTGACAATGTGGGAGGAAACGGAAGTACCCCGAGAAAACCCCACGGACTCGATGTTATCTACCATAAACATACTTGGCCAGGGACCCCTCGCACCAGAAGTACGCGCTCTACCACTGAGCCACTGTGCCCCTCCATGTTTAAAAGAGAAATAGAATAGACCTGTGTCCAAAACATGGGGGTCCCATTTCCAAATCTTCGAGGCCAGGGTTCGATTTCCGAGATTACCCTCAGTGCTCAGACGACCTTGGCCTTTACGTCATCACCATCCTTGCCCAATAACTCCATGTTTAATAGGCGAAAAGAAGGTACCCGAGCCCAAAATTTCAGGACTCCATTTCTGTGGCTTCGGATCCCGGGTCCAATTTCTGACATCACCACTGTGCTCAGGGGACCATCACCCGCGCCCACAAACACAGTTTCTCTACCGTAGGAGGATTTTAATGGAGTTTCCTACATGCTCTTTAGATGCCAGTAGCAGCATTGAGATTCCGAGCGATCTATGTTGCATTTTTATACCTCTATGACGATGGATCGTTAATGTTAACAATGGTCATCTACGTTTGTTGTGCTTGGTGGGTGACCGAGCTGATCGTTTCGTCATTATTCTTAACTCACTGTTGTCACATTGGAAGACCACTCGTTGGGACACATTAAACCACTTTTCCAATTCGACTTGGTACTGTCTTGCTCCGATTTGAGTGATCTCGCCAGCGCCATGCACCGTCCAGACGTTGACTATGAGACATGAGCTTCCACAGCACATGTTCATTTGAATTCAGCTGACAATTGACACGGTAGCCGCACTCTGTAGATTGCTCATCTGTGACGCTGCTGGTAGTTTTCACGAGTTTCATCATGGCTTCATTCACCGTGATCACGTGTCGTGTGTACGTAGACATAGTGTTACGTATTGGATATATCCCATCAATATTGCCATTTTCCGTCACCATGTGTTCATTACTCCGCATTTCTGTTTGTCACTTTAATTTTGGATATATGTGTATTTGACATACATAACAAGACAAACTTACAGTAAAATCTATCTGTGTTAGCTACCATCGGCGACTCCATTAAAAGTTACAAGCTCTCACCAAATACGCGTATTTTAAGCAAAACTTTTATAGTTAGTAATATACGCATTTCTATTGCAGTAACTACTTATTCCCTCTGTATTAGTTTGTATTTTAGCGACCCAAACATCTGATTACATATATAATATATAGTATACAGCAAAAGTTTGGAATATACTCTGGTAACTTTGAAACGACTGAAGGGAAAGGGATCATATTTTGGATAAAGGTAATGAAGGTAGATCCACACCTGAAACAGTAGTACCATGATGGCAGCCATCTTCAAGTCCGCCATCTTGGATTCAGACCCAAAATTTTAAATAGAAATGGGGTTGTGTGACATCATTTTGGGGTAGCTTTTCACCACAAATACACATCTGTCTTTATTTTTTATTTATCTCTGATCGTGTAATAGTTATTACCTTTGGAATATATATATATATATATATATATATATATATATATATATATATATATATATATATATATGTGTGTGTGTGTGTGTGTGTGTGTGTGTGTGTGATTTTCTATAACGATACCAGAATGCGCTAATGTCGAAAGTTTTAAGGTATGGGTACTCCAGCTGCAAGTAGCATAGAGAAGGTTGACAGACTAGCGATATTTGTAACTTTTAACGGCAAAGAATAATTATTAGGGATCCCTGAAATACCATCATCTTCAGAAGAAGCACAAGCTATAGCTCTTGACAAAACAGTAAATAAAATGAGACATAGAACACCAAATACAAGCGTTATTCTTCGATACAACTGCAGCCAACACCGGCAGAATAAATGGCGCTTGTACAAACCTTGAAAAGAAGTTTGATCGTGATTTACTGTACCTACCGTGCCGACATCATCATCTGGGCCTGATGTGCTTATGTTTGGAAGATTTATGCAATTCTGGTCGTCCATCGACAAAAGTAATTAGATGATGTTACGGAAGATGTCCGTGTCAGTATGCTGGAATTTAACAACAACAGATACGCCAGAAACACCATAGAGACTATGATATTTCTCTATGGTGTTTCTCTTGTTGATTTATGAGATGGCTATGATCTTCCTAACGGCTCCCCTCCACAAGGAGTTTCATTTCGCATTCCTGGAGCTCTAAGCCATGCTCGGTGGATGACAAAAGGCTATCGCACACCCGGTGGAAGAGTGTTACAACTCAAAAAATTCAGAAATTGATTGAGTTGGAGTTTGGTATCCCTTAGAGCACTGAGGCTACATGGAATGTGGAGAGCTTAACGTGGGATCGAAAGCACATGAACTCCCGCTGAGAATCGAAATTCAGTCTCCCGCGACAAAGCTAATCATGTAGTTGCGAGGGAGCTCAACATTCAAACGCGAATTTAACATTGACAGCGTAAGAATAACTGTGCTGTAGTACGGTGCAGTTCAAGATATCCTGCCATCCAATTTGCAGACTAATAAATAATGCATGTGTATAGGAAAATTAGTCCAATAAACAAAGACCCAAAAAGAGGTTCGAGCTGAAATAATTCTGAAAAAAGCTGAATTTTTCAGGATTTGCTCTTTGTGTCAAATACAATGAAACCTCAAAAGTCCCAAAATATCCCATGTGAGCTTCATCCTCAAAATGGCGGCCAAAGATGGCCGCCATCCCTTACGCACCTAGTTTTCTATTTCAGCCTCTATCTGGCAAACTAATAACGATATTTCAATTTAGAAGACACCATTTTACTTTGCAGGAACTGTACTTTAATTTGGTATATTATTGATTTAAATAAAATTACACCCAAAACCGTTATTCATGATCAAAGTTGCTAATTTGGGCATTTCAGAAAGGCATTTTGTAGTATTTTCAGCTTTGAGCTCCTAAACCATTAGAAAATCGTGAAAATATGTTCATACATTTTCAATTGTGTGTTTCATAAGCTTCATTTTAAAGAAAAGATAATCAAAATCGGATTATAACTTGTCGAGATATTTACTCCGTTGTGAGCCTAGCTGTTAGCGGTGATTTAAAAGAAAAGCACTAACTGATGGTTAAATATCATTTTTTATATTTTTATATTTATTCTACAAAACATGAAAACTACAAAAAGAAATTTGATGAACGATTGATCGTTACAGAGAGATGCATTGGTTATGGGAGGGAACCCATTCTAACCTTGAAGGGGGCAAGTGAGAGACTGCTAAACGATGCTTAGTATTGGAAAAGGGAAAAGAACGAGAAAAGGGAAAGAGCATTGTATTAATTGTATTAATGGCAGCAAAAATAATTAAAGAAAATATTCAATCAAAAGTAAATGACACTGTGTCATATCCTCAAGTAGAACAAATCTTTGAGGGGCACAGTGGTCTTATGCCACCATCACTAAAACATATGGTCAAAGAAGTAACATCACCAAAGAAAAGCGATCCCAGGATACCCCGAAAATAGAGCATATGTAGTTCTATTATTTCGTTATGCAGACCCAGAACTTTTATATTTCACAATCAGCTTGCTATAGCAGTATACAGCCTGCTTCATTTTGGTTCTCGGCAGCCAATTGATATCTTTCAAAGTCTTGGAATTTGTGCAAGTTACTTTATAATGAGATTCGACAATATGAGATATAACATTATGTTCCACAACCGTTATTACATTCTTTGATATCGCTGACGTCAATTCAAAAACACTATATGGTCATGCAACTTCCCATAGCGTAGGGTTATCAGAATAAGTATGAGCCTCCTGAAGAAAGAGCTACAAATTCTCGTGTTCCTCGTCGTGGTTACAATACATCGAACAAGTCATCCTAATAATAATACACCCAAGCAGATCGCACTGGAAACTGCATTTGCATCAATGCTTCCGTACTTCCAAGCAGCTGATTAACAATTTTACGCTAAATGTGCGCATCTGTATGTTCAGCAGATAGAAACTTTGAAAGAGAAAATGAATCCTGAGGAGTATACCATATTTACAGAACAAGGATATCTTACCATTCATAGAAAACTAGATATTGGGGTGGGGTTGCATCAGATATGATCACTTTACAAACTTGAGATCAGTAAAAGTTTCTGGAGGGAAAACTCAAGGCCGAGAAATAACAGACTCAAAATTAGCTAGATGGATACTGTAGTTTCCCAACACCATGAAAGTCACTGAAACATTAGAAAACCTTCGCTATAAATATTTTCTCTCTTCATAACAACATATTGAACTTAGGCATTCCCGCAAGACATTAGATACTCAGGATCTTAATAAGCTGTCTGAATGGTTATCCCTTAATGATTTCTTGGAAAACTCAGCACCAAAGAACTTAGTCATGAACATTGTAAGGGTTTAATTGATGAAACTCAGACAAACTCTGATCAAGGAAGATTGGTGAAACGTCATTAAACTAGATGACAGGTGGTTTCTTTGGAACTGCAAAACTGGAAAGAAAGAAAAAAGTTATTCCTATATCTGCTATAAACAATACCATCAAAATTCGAGAGCAAACTGTCTATCAATCCGTTGTAGCTCTTTAGTAGAATTGCAGCTGTGATTCATTGGAGGTAGAATCTTCGCGAGTATCTCAAACATGAATTAACACTGATGCCTCCATCTCTTGATGAGGTGTCAATGAGAAAGAGTGCTAAATCCGCTGTTTCGACTGTAGTTGAAAGTGTTGAGCCATGTGTAAGAGCAGCGCAAAATTTTGTGTCTGTAGTAGATGGGGAATATCTTCTTCATGTAATGATTGGACCAAATGGGACACCTACGATGCGATATGTGAAAAATATGTGGACTTTATACAACGACGTTTCACTCCACGCGGTGCTGTAGTGTTTGATAACTATACTTCTAAAACTGTACTATGAGTACTAAGAAACAGGACAATGTTGAAAATGTCTGCAACCACCGCCCATCACGAAAACATGAAGATAACAACAGGTCAATATGAGTTTTTACTGAACTCTGAGAATAAGGATCCACTTATTAACATGCTGAAGTCACATTTTAGTAAGAGTGGGATAACAGTGTACCGAGCAGATGGATATGTTGATACTCGGCACTAGATATTTGCAAAACGGCACTAGATATTGAGCCGAAATTATAGCTCTGGTGCAGTTGTAAGAACTGACTCAAACTTTCTAGTCATTATAATCACTCGCGGACATCTTGGAACGTCATTATTTTTTGTAAAGCAGAAAATGGGCATCATTGAAGAAAAATGCTATCACATTGGCGAAATACAAAATACTCTTGGACCACTGAAAGACTACTTCCTTTTCCCTCATTAGGCTACTGGATGTGGTGCCACATCAGCGATTTTCAGAAAAGAAAAGAAAACAGCCTTTAAGCTACTTTCCAAAAGGATAGTGTGCTCCGATCTTCTGTTTTGGTCTTCAATGAAACTATCTTACGCAACAGTGTTACTGAAATTGGAGAACTTTCCTAGCTACGACTTTATGGAGTTGGTAAAGCATCCTCACTAGACACTCTCAGAGAAGTTGGGAAAAAAGCTTTCTTCTAATTATCAACCAGTAAATTTACCACCAACCAATGCGGCTGCCTTTCAACATTTCCTTCGGGTTTATCTCCAAGTGCAAAAGGACGGCGCGTCTAAGAAGACTTTCTTCTATTCCAACGAGTTTTCGACCAGCTCCAGAAGAAATACTTAATATGATTGCCTGCTAGTGCAAAATAACTCCTCGCAAAGCTTGTAATGTTGAACCTGTGAATGTAAGCATGCCAACCTTAATTATTCCAAGTTTTAACCTTTTGTGAGGGAATTTCGTGCACAAACTCACAAACCAATAAGAAGACTGATAAGGAGGATGGCTATTAATCGTTTTACATATCATCATGGAATCTGTGTTTTATTTCATAGGATTTTATTCAATACGATGCATGCCGTTTTAAACTATTTCAGAATACTGAAATGTTTAGCTTTGTTAATGTCAATTCATATGCTACACAAATGAAGCGTTTCGAAGTGAAAATGTGATTTTGGTGATCTTTTTAAAATTAGGTGTTTACATTTCCTACCATCTAGCGAGCACCAGACGAACTAAATATAAAAAATAATATTTAACCATCAGTTAGTGCTTTTCTTTTAAATCACCGCTAACAGCTTAGTTCACAACGGAGTAAATATTTCGAAAAGTTATAATCCGATTTTGATGATCTTTTCTTTAAAATGTAGCTTATGAAACACACAATCGAAAATATATGAACATATTTTCATGATTTTCTAATGGTTTAGGAGCTTAAGCTTAAAATACTACAAAAATGCCTTTCTGAAATGCCCAAATTAGCAACTTTGATCATGAATAACGGTTTTGGGTGTGATTTTATTTAAATCAATAATATACCAAATTAAAGTACATTTCCTGTAAAATAAAATGGTGTCTTCTAAATTGAAATATCGTTATTAGTTTGCCAGGCGTATGGGATAGCGGCCATCTTTGACCGCCATTTTGAGGATGAAGCTCACATGGGATAATTTGGGGCTTTTGAGGTTTCATTGTATTTGACACAAAGAGCAAATCCTGAAAAATTCAGCTTTTTTTAGAATTTTTTCAGCTCGTCGAACTATTTTTACTGGGCTAAATGCCTAACTCACTCACTCTATTGCCAATGGAACGCGGAGATTCAATGCCGCGTCCACAAAAGCTCTTCATTGTTTTGTCCATAGCCAACTGGACCCAGTTTCTACTTCGTATTCCTATTTGTGTGAGATCCTCCCATCTGCGCCTGGGTCTTTCTAATGATCGTTTTCGGATTGGAGTTCCAGTTAAATCTTCGAAAGCGTTCCTACTTCCTTCCATTCTGGCTCCATGACCCATCCACCTGAGTCTCCTTGATTTAAATAGGAGAATATCTATTCAGCAAAACAAAAATAAAGCCACGTTAGTTTGATTGCCAAGATAACAAGTTTTGCTGCACTATAGTAGAAGAATCTGCTTTCTCGTATTCAGTCACCATGCTTTTTCCTTTCTGCATTGTGTTGCATGCCTTTATGATACAATCACTAATTGTATCAAGTAGCTGTGGAAATTTTGCTTCTCAGTGCATTAATTAAATCAGAGAGGCCATATAATAGAAAAATAAACTAATATTAAATGTAACAAGGATAACGAAATATTAAATATTTATGTAATATTTAAAGATCCGGTATTCCGCATAAAGAAAGTAATTTTGTGGCAAATTTTCAGAAAATAAGCACGTCACCATTGTATAATAATAATAATGCCACTAGTTATAGCTAACCATTACCTTTAACCAAACTTAAATGCACTTCCGTAACGAAATAAGTCATTTTCCACTTCCGTTAAATAGAGAAATTATATTACTGCACTAATTGTCTTGTAGATATTTTTGACTTTCCAAAGACGTCTTGACCATTCAAACTAGAAACGACTATATGAAGGTACGGTACACTTTTACTTGCGACGTAGAATTTTCCTAGATGTCAGCATCTATTGACCTACATACATTCAGCCACTAACTAACAGACTGAAAGTCAAGTGCCTTGACAATCATACACTTGGCTATATTACGAGTTCTTTTTCTATATATATATTTATATATAATATTTCAGGAGAAACAAATAAAATGGCGTAACAATTGCACAAGTTCCTCGTGATTAGTAGTTTAGTGGTTTAATTACAGAAGTCGTGGGTCCTTAATATTTATTCATTAAACGAACTTTTGCATTGAGAATATATTCTGGTACGTACAAGTATGATAAAAGGTCAGACCAGAAGATTATTTTTTGCCACTAGATATTTTAGTAGTCAAACGTAACCCTTTTTGGTACAAGAATAAGCCATATCACTTGTGACCCTGATTAAATGTGATGGTTTAAACTCCATTAACTTTAACCTTTTTTTAAAATAAACTTTTTATGAATATCTCTTCAATTTAGAAAATGTATGGAAATCAAAACTCCCAAGTAATTGTAACAAAATCATATTTCTCGTTCCGAGATATACATACCTGTATGTGTTAGTGCCGTAGGAATCTTGGTAAGATTGTATAACAAAAGACAGCACAGAGGAGTTAAGATAATGCACAATTAAGTAATATCTTGTAGTATAATTTCATATATTGATATAATTGTATCTAAAGTGTTTAGTGCTGATGTTTGGTGCAAATGGTTGATAATAATATTTCTTAATTTTTCACTATTCTTTCAGCGGAATAGACAGGAACTCACGCCCGCACGTATTATTATGACTTGCAGCGAAATCCTGATAAAAATGCAGGAGTTTAATGATGCCATTAATCTTTTAAAAGGTAAAATGTTTCGTTCTGAATATTTTTGGGATACTAAGTTTACTGGTAGAGTTCTCACCTTTGATGCAACGGGTTCCTGGTTTGATTTCAGGCCGTTTTTCATGGACAACATTGTGTCCGTTCGTTTTCTCGGAATTTTCCCTGTTTCTCTTATTCCGGCAATTCTTCTGTGATAATTCTTTTCCATTAATCATCAATCTTCTTTAGCCTTAAAAGGGCATAATAGCAGAACGTTGAAATTAAAGATTTCATTTCATTTGCAAATTTAATTTTTTTAGATGCATATCTCCAACATAGATTTTATGCTAACAACATAAAGAGAACATTTGTAAGTGGATATTTTTGAATGTCTTTAGTCGGGGTTTTAGTTTATTATAAATCTTGATAGCTTATTTTGATGTTTATGTCGGAATTATTATATTTTTAATAGCATATATGACTGCAGATTGACGAAATGTTTAGGATCGGAAGCGCTTCGAATTTTGGAATGCATGTGTGTGTACACAATACATAGCTTCAATATCTTATTATACGATAATTAAAAATCTTTATAAAAATACGACAAATCATGAATGTAATGAAAAATAAATAAATAAACTCGTGGCATCGCAGTCAGAATATTTCAGATTTTCGAGTGTTTCGCACTTTCGGGCAAGAGATACAGAAACTGCATTTAAAAGTTTTTTTTCTTCAAAATTTTAAAACCATTCATTAATACATTTTAAAAATTCATGTTTGAGTGAGTTGTTTTTTTCAAATAAGAAGTGGATCTATCACATCTGACCACATTGACTTGACCGTGATACATGTTTCCAAAATATTACTTTTATTTTTCTTTCAGCAATATCATATGTGGGTCCTACATTAAACTCCAGACAAATAAGCTTAGTTCTTATCGTTCCTTTCATTTTCCTTTCATTTATTTAATACTATGGTGAGACAGGGAATATTGGCATAGTGATAAAGCGTTCATTTTTACGTATCCAAAGATTTAGATGCAACTTGCAATGTTTGTGCTGAAAAAGATGCATAAGTATGTATCCGCTTAGCGTTTTAAATTCATTAATATAAATTGATAGCTTTTTCCTTGCCACCGCATAAAACAAAAATGTTATCATGTAAAGCACATTTATTTTATACAAGCATTGAATTATGTCGCTGATACTTGCTGCTTTCAATTTTTCAGATAATGGAATTTTCAGATGTGAGTGGCAGGTACTCGATACTAGTGATGACGCAGATGTGCGTGTTGACCTTTTCCATTTGCTCTTGACTGACGCTGTTAATGCAGGCTCTCCTGAGATAGCAAAAAGTGTATTCCTAGAATTGTTAGATATTCAAGTTAATGTCAGCCGTCCCATTGGTAAGTTTCTCTTTCCTTAAAGGTTTCATTTGTTTGTTTGTGTGTGTTAGTAATAGCATGCCTTATTAATGTTACCTTGTGTTTCATTGTATTGTGTTTTAGTACAGACGCCATCTTGAATAGTTACTCTTGTATTTTCTTGTTGAAATGAAGTGCTTAGATATTTTTTAAAAAATAAATTAAAAATTCGTAGAAAATAAAGTATTTTTAAGTTATATTTCTAATGTTATCGTAAATTCTGTGACACATTTGAAATGAATTGTTGAACAACTTAAAATACTTATGACAATTTAATAAAATATTTATTGGAATTCAATAGATATTATAGTATTGAAAATATCAACTGCTTTCTTAACACAGACTCGCAGTCTTCCGGAGACTCCTGTATATTGCGACACTATAACCATGATGTCTGTAAATTTGTCATTGCTCATACCAATTTTTTTTTCTTTTGTTTGTTTATTCATTAAACATTCTTTCATTCTTTTCCGTTCATCATTCTTTTCATTTCTGTTCTACACGCTGGTTTAAAAATCTAAGGCATTCTGTAAGTGTATGGTGTATGCATATTTCGACCGGATAAAATCCGAAATGGTTATTGTGGATGGGGCCAGAGGTTTTGGTAACGATTAAATTGGTCACCTTCTTAGAAATCCGCCATCTTGATTCTTAGTCCATTTTTTAATGGGAAGGTGTCATGCGATATACATGGATTGACACCATCGCCTTTTAGCGCCCCATAAAAAAAAAAAAGAAAAAAGAAAAAGAAAAAAAATGATGGTAGCATTAGATCTTACGTGAAGGTAATAGTATTACCGTAAAGAGGGAAGACTACTGGTATAGTGCGGATATGAAGGACAGAGTTCAATAGACCATTCTCCATTGAGAGAACCCTGAGTAATCCAGAATACCAGCAACTATTAGATCAGATCATTATGTCATAATTGCTTTTGCCCTATGATCATTTCCCAGTTCTTTCAGCAAGATGGCAACTGAACAGCCGCATCAATACAGTGCAGGAGTGTCTGAAGAATGCATTTCAATGGAACATGCGTAAGTCGTAAGGGACCGCTTGATTGCCCTCAGTATTCCCACGACCTCACATTATTGCATTGTTTAGCACCTACATTGACTTATAACGGGGGATATGTTGGGTATCCAGAAAATCTCGATTATCAATCAGACCGTCGCATTCAGTTAAGATCTGATGCTGCGATCGTTTTCTTGAACATTTCTGTTGTCAGTCGATACATTGCATAACCAGGTATCAGAATTGAAAAAAAAAAAAAATCACGAGGTAAAACAAGTCGTTGAACTTTTTTTCATTTAAATATATTTTTAAAATTTAAATCATTTGAACTTGATTAAAAAACGGATTAAAATTAAAATTGCTACTTCACTTAACTGACAAATACAGAGCTTTCAAATTTATTTATTAAGTGATTTTAGAATAAAAGCAAATTAAGTTTTTCCTGATACATATCTTGCGTTTCCTGCAAGGTATTTCTCACACGTGACAGTTACTCAGTAGCAGTACAACATCGTTTCATCCAACATCTGAGACCGGGCAGTCACCATGATCTTGTAAATTCAGTTCACATGGTTAGACCAAATAAAGATAATGTATGGTAATCTTAACTTTCCGTTTTAAGCTTCTTAATCAGCAATGTAGAATGTTATCATTTGGCAAACTGCAAAAAAATTACATTGCGTTACACAGCGAGTATGTAGTATTTTTCAAGTGTTTTATTTGTAAATTTAATGCATTTTTAATACTCCTTTCATCATAACTTACGATTCATGAATGTCAGTATCTTTTGCTTTAACATTGTAAAATTATTCCAGATAAACTTCACATCAACAGTAATGTAGTACATGAATATAAATATTTGATTTCGAGTCACCTTCACTCAGTATAACAAAGATATTAGTGCAATATATAATAGATATTTTATTACTAAAGTGGATCTAATCAAGAATTGGTTCATTTTAAATATTTTTCATTCTGTTTGTTAACTTTTTAAATCTTTCAAATTTTTGTCTCTATTTATTAACAACTAGCCGAAACCTCCATTCCTAGCACGAGAATAATAGGTTTATGGCAGATATTTCAAAGATATATTCGAACACCGTTTCTCATCCCCTTTGGATGCATAGTCAAATCGAAATGAAATAGTAAACCAAACTTTACTGCAGTCGTACCTTCAAAAATTAATTTAAAATTATGCAGCCGTTATTGTTTACAAAAAGATGACTTTCCCCTGTTAACCTTATAAGAGACATCACCCAAATGTCCGGCTCCGATTTTTTTTTTTTTTTTTCTGATAAGAGGACATGAATGCATTATTTGTGATGATAGAAATTTTTACCATGGTGCATGTTTTCTATTTTTTTAATAATTTTTAAGAGTTGTGATATGGTTATTAGGATGACTGCAGAAGTCCTTTACTACCCTTTGGAAACGGAGTGTTAATGAATAAAAGTGAAGGACAACCATGTGGATACATATAAGGCCTGGGGGGAAGTCGTATGGTAGGTACGACTTTGACGGCAGCCATCTTGAAATCCGCCATTTTGAATTAAGGTCAGGTTTTTTAAATGGCAATATGATACATAATTTCGAGCTAGAATTTAATCAGGAAAACAAAGGTGAAGTTAGTTTTAAGATACGCACATTTGGGGAAAAGTACAGGCATATTAATTGTTTATACTTACTATGTGCGTAAGTCCCTTACCTCCGCTTCTAACCCGCGGAGAAAAGCTTCGGTAATACATATCAGGCTTAGAGGGAAATGGTACGGTAAGGGTAACCTTGACGACAGCTATCTTGAAATCCGCCAATTTGAATTAAAGTGAAGTTTTGAAAAATGAAAACCATAGCATGTGACACCTCATTTTAATAAAAAAATTTCCCTAAAAGCCAATGGTATGTTTTTTTTTTTTTTTCTTTTCTATGGCAACCTTTTAGCTAGTCAGACAAAAATGTCATTCCTTTTCTAGCGATTGTTGTCGAAGGTTCATATTTGTAAGATTTATAATCAGTTCTGATCGGGAACTCGTTCAAGTTACACCTTTTTATAAACAAGTTACCTGTTTTCATATAATGGTCATGGTACAAACAGTGTGTTGGGAACAGTCGTATTATGCCTCTTTGATATTTTTTTATCATTGCTGCTGTTCCTTTAAACTTGTATTTATTTAAAATATTTTATTGTTTGATCGTTTGCGCAACATGCCCGCTACATTTCCTGATAATTTTGTGTTCATATAATAATTTGTTATAATGTCTACGTCACGTAGGTCCATAGGCTTCTCATGTATTCTGGTTTGAAATAAATAATTACATTACAAGTCTTCAAAATTCAGAAAGATTGCTGAGTGCTTATCCCAACACTACTCATGAACTGACAGATCGCAACTCTTAAAAAATGTAATAAATTTAGAAAACATGAGCCATGGCAACAATTGCAAAGTGCCAGTTGAAATCTTAAAACATGCGGTGAAAATTAGGAGTGTTGCCAATTTGAAAGATCGAATAATGGATGTTTGGTGGACATTAGAAGCAGTACTAAATTCGTACTGGTTAAGTATAGAACAACAATAAGCATCCCATTGGCTTTTAGGGAAAATTTGCTAATAAAATGAGGTGTCACATGCTATGGGCTTCATTTTTCAAAACTTCACTTTAATTCAGAATGGCGGATTTCAATATGACTGCCGTCAAGATTACCCTTAACGTACCACTTCCCTCTAGGCCTAATATGTATTACCGAATCTTTTATCAACTTATTAGCATTAATACGCGGGTTAGAAGCGGAGATAAGGGTCTTACGCACATAGTAAGTATAAACAATTAATATGCCTGTACTTTTCCCCAAATGTGCGTATCTTAAAACTAACTTCACCTTTGTTTTCCTGATTAAATTCTAGCCCGAAATTATGTATCATATTACCCTATTCCCATTTAAAAAATTTGACCTTAATTCAAAATGGCGGATTTCAAGATGGTTGCCGTCAAGGTCGTACCTACCATACGACTTTGACTTTCCCCCAGGCTTTACATGTATCCACATGGTTGTTCTTCACTTTTTTCATTTGAAATTTTTAACTTGAAATTTTCCGTTAAAAGGTTTATTTCCATTTCAGTTATCCGTGTAACACAGTTTCCGTTTAATAAAGAGCATTTAACAGGTATTTCATTCTTAATTTCCTGGGACCGAGAAATGTTTCCGATCAAGACAAATTTCCGTTTAATAAGGAGTCCATTGAAGGCAGATTTCACTGTATATTGAGAAAAAACTATAGAAATTGCCTGCCCCCACACACGCACCTTAGAAAAGTGGAATTTTCTAAAACGCTGGGACACGTGTCCGCTTATTATATTTCTAATAAGGAGTTCGTGTACAAAGTTTCATTTTCCAAATGTGAGGGGCTCGTGAGAAACTGTATTTTTCGCATACATTTTAAACACCTTTCCTCCTTAATATATGGTTTTATGAAAGTGACAGATAAAATCCCCGCTCGAGTCAAGTGTTATGTTCAAAAATTCATTTCAAACGGTTAAGCTGTTTTCTTCTGATAATAAGACAGGCATCGATTTGGATGTGGAGAAAAAATACGGAAATTTCTCTCGTCTCCCATTAGAACCAGAATTTTTCAAAAACGCTAGGACACACGGAAATTTATGTTTAATATTGAGCTTATGTACTGCGCTGAGCTAACTTAGAGGTCCTAAGATGTAATTTTGTCATAAATTTTAAATCCCCTTCCCTTAGAATATGCAGCACTCCCCTATTCCCCTGATTGTCCACCTTCGACTATTTCCTGTTCCCTAATCTGAAGTCACCATTAAAAGGGCAACTTTTTGACAATGTTGAAAGCATCCAAGCTGCTATGACGACGTCATTACGGAAAATACCACAAACTGAGTTGCAGAAGTCGTTCTACTTCTTGCGCGAATGTGCCACTCACTGTATTGACGCAGGAGGGATGTACTTTGAATAATAAATAGATGTAATTACATTATCTGATTTGTTTGGTCACAAAATTACTCATTACTTAATTGTCGGACAGTGTGTGTATATATATTATTTCACGCTAAAGCGTTGTTGAACGGCCTTAATGACATTCGTTTTCTATGTTCCAAGTTACTGAAACTTCTCTTCCGTCTACTATTACTCTTCGGTGATGTTGTTTGAGCATGAGTTCTGCATGTTGTCATCACCTTGCACACTTATCCTTGTGTCAACCTAACACTCTGGCCACCTTAGATACACTTGCTCCAATTAATTGCGCCCTATAATTTGTGTGACCTATTGGAAACTGAAAGAGGTCTCTCGTTTTGCACCACTATTATATGCCCGTTTCAACACACTTCCGTTACATCCCACATGACGTACTATAATCACGTAACACCAATAACAACGGCCAGGTGCCGGAATGCATCTTTAGTGTTACGACCTCAAACATCTAACCTATTGGAAATTACAGATGTTTTGTTCTTTTGGTAATCAGTACATCGAGCTGTTAAAGAAAAGAATGTATGCACTTTAAATATGTTAATACGATACGCTTCAATTCGCGTTGGCTAAGGTTCAACGCGTATTACTGTCATTCAACAATACTAACAGATGGTGTTAGTGTTAATCGATACGATGCAATGCAAGCAGTTGAGGAAGTGCGGTGATGGCCCAACTACAATTGTCATTCGAGCAGGGAAAAGCATTCTGAAATGGTATTGTAATTTCGAGAATGTCTGTGAAGTGCAACGATACTAGAGGCACGACTATTTAATTGAACAGCCAACACGTCTAAGGATTGATTGCTTGTTCGATAAGTTTGAAAGAGAAGGAACAGTGATGGATTTGCACAAAGGAAGGTCAGGTCGATCTTGTATAGACACAAGTAGAGCGTCATCTATGTAGGTGTTAGATGCATTCATACACTCACCACAGAAATCAACACAACAATATTCACAACGTAAAATAGGAGTGAGTAGAAAAAGTGTAAGCACGGAGCAAAGTGGGAAGCTTTTGCTCCATAACTTTTACACTCGTTGAATGAGGACGACCAAGCCAGAATAATTCAGTCGCTGTTTCTTGCACAGGTGGAAAAGGCTGCTAAATTTGTTTGCAAAATGGTGTAGTATGATGAGGCACAGTTTGAATAAAATAGCACGATTATTTGGCACAACTGTGTGTACTGGACCTCCGAAAATCAACATGTTCATGTCGAGCAAGTGATCAGTTCTCCAAGATGAAATATGTTGGCCAGGTTTACTTAGAAACGCTGAACACGTTAATTTTCCCATTCATTAGGGCTTTGTTTGGTAACGATCCATTTCTTATTCAACAGAATGGCTCTACGCCGCAATTTCTTGCGGATATACGCGCCTACCTGGATAACACTGAACTAGAATAGGACCAAGAGGCCAGATTGAGTAACCCGCTCCCACATTCGCCTGATTTAACCTCCTTAGATCTTTACTTGTGGGGAACCATCAAGAACGTATTTTACAGTAAGAAGTCATAGTCACTAGTGGAACTGCGGCATGAAGTTGAAATGGCCTGTAAAACAATTCTGGTGGTTACTGTGAAGGATGTCATCAGGAATGTAGATCACCGTGTTCAAAGGTGTTTGGAGACTGAGGTTTCCAGTTTGAACACTTATTGTAATTGTATGAAGAAACGATGTTTAAAGTCGCCATCCCGGCCATTTAACTGGACGCTTCTGTGTTTTTTCTCTTTTTCCCTCTCCTGTTTGTTCGTTTCCTTATGAAATATGCACAAAATCACCTGAGTCACTCTTGAAAAGTTAATCGAAATTCGTCAATGGAATTTCGAAGTTAGAACATATTCTGAAATTGTAACACATTTCGGAATTATGACACGTACAAAATTGGGAAATTCTGAAACATGTTACGAAAATTACGAAATTTTGTAGTTATGGACATTCTTAATTTCGGAATTTTAAGTTGCAGTTGTGAACACTCCTAATTTGTGGTGTGTCTAATTCTAATTGTCAGTATAGCCCTTCACTCGGGCGTTTAATTTTCTGTTTTTCATATAATCTTAAAGTTCGGGTGAAAGATCTGACTTTTTGTGTATTCTTTACTCGTCTAGTGGCTCCCACCTAGATCTGCTAGGAAAATGAACTAGTATTTCTATACATACATGAGATAGTCGGTAAAGTGCCGTAAGTGAAGTTATTAGAAGATATCTTTCTTGACTGGATAGATTGGCTATGTCGACTATACGAGAAGATCTGTGATTAGACGGGGGCTCGAGAAATAGACAGAAAACACAGAAAGTTAGCTATGTGACTAGCGTTAGGCCGGAAGATGGTGATTCAATTCCTTGCCAGTCTAGTGTTCAGATATCTGATACACAATACACCCTCCATTCCAAAAGAAACCGAACGTTTTAAAAAAACAAAAAAGCAATGTACATTTTGGAACAAATCATTTTTATTAATCAATGTATTCCCCTTCTGCATCGATACACATATTTGCACGCTCCAACAAGTTGTCAAACGACTTTTCCATGTCCTTTATTGGAATGGTCTTTAGGACGGCGGTCGTCGCCTTCTCAATGGCATCAATCGATGCGTGCCACTTTCCTTTCATCGCCAAATGCAGTTTCGGGAACAGATAGAAATCGCACGGAGCGAGATCTGGTGAATAGGGCGAATGATGCAACCGAATAATGTGATTTTTGACCAAAAATTCAGTTACAAGTCGCGAACGATGTGATGGTGCACTATCGTCCAAAAGAGTCCAACTGCCGATTTCGCGATATTCGGGCCGAATACGACGAATTCTTGCCAGCAAACGCTTCATGACGCCTAAGTAAAACTCTCCAGTGACTGTCTGGCCGGGCTGAACAAATTCTTTGTGGATAATTCCTTTTGAATCGTAAAAACAAATCAGCATCACCTTAACTTTTGACTTCACCAAGCGACTTTTTTTTGGGTGTTCCTTCATCCGGCGCTCTCCATTCAGCACTTTGCCGCTTTGTTTCGGGCTCATATTCAAAACACCACGTCTCGTCACCAGTTACAATCGATTTCAAGAAGTTTCGATCCTGCCGAGCACTTTTAACGATGTCTGAAATGCGCAATTCGATCAACTTTTTGGTCTTCGGTGAGTTTGTGTGGTACAAACCGCGAATTAACCTTCTTAAGGCCCAAAACTTCGGTCAAAATGCGGTATGCGGTTGTTTGAGGAATGCCTAATTCCATTTCAATAACTTTCACCGACGTTTTTTTGTTATGTTTGATGAATTCACGCACTTTTTCGATGTTTTCTTCCGATAATCCGGTTCTGGGACGGCCTGATCTTTCGTCATCATCCAGCGTCTCTCTACCCGATTTGAATCGCCTGAACCACTCGTAAACTGCGTACGGGATAGACCTCATCACCATATGCATTTTGTAGCATTTGGTGCGTTTCACTAAAAGTTTTACCCAGTTTAACACAAAACTCAATTGCAGCTCGTTGTTTGAAACTCATTTTCCGACCGATGTACACAACACACTGACAGTTGAAACGCGATAACTTTGTTGCCGTGCATCCAAATGTCATGACATTTATACCAGTTGTCAATGAGGGACTACGCCATCTACCGGTAAAATATTACAACAGATGGCACTAGTGGTACTATTTGTTTTCAAAAGTTCGGTTTCTTTTGGAATGGAGGGTGTAGTACTGTGTGGAAATGTAGTATGTCCCTGTATTTGTTGTAGTTTCGTGGATGGGAATACAAGACATTGTTTCAAGGCAAAGGTAGACTGTCAGATTTATGTTAACATCACTATATTTGTTGAATTTAAATATAATTATACATAATATTATCAATAATATTTATATTTTTCAAAACTTCCTACATTGCAGATTTGACGAGTCATTACAACCATATTCTGACGGCACTCTTAGCTTCCCCTTCCTTGAAGAAGAAAGCTCTGTCATTTTATGAAGAAGCAAAACGCCCTACCCGTCCAGGTTCATTTGAACGAGTATCTGTACTAACAACAGTGCCATTGGCGTATAGAGGCTTATTAATTGAGCTGGTTGACTTGCAGGACTTTGAAAAAGCTTTGTGCTTGTATAACAAGGCTGCGTTACACAATGTCTATAACATATATGGTCGTTATGAGGTAAGACTGATACTAAACAATTATTCTTCTATTTTGCGAATAGTAGTTGGAAAATAAGTTTTCCCTCTTTTGTTTCGAAAATCTTAAAGCAGTGGGGCATACAAGACATCGGTTTAAGGCGAGAACTATCCGTACGTCATTTGGTGATGTACGACCAAGATCCTGCAGATTACGTTATCGCAGTGCTAGCAGAATGTTCGGGTGAGCGGCCATTCTGTGCCCAGAAAGTATGGAGGCTCAAACAATCAATGTTCAGCAGTATTGTCAAAGCTGACAAGATTGAAGTATACTTATTCGCAGAAAGCAGCCTGGCCTTCTGACATCGAGCATTCTTCTTTTGGATAACAATGCGATACCATACTCGGCGGCGGTAATGAAAAACATCTTGCTACCCTCAATTGGGAGCACCTAGCCTATCCACGTACAGTCGCAGCCTCGCGTCTGCCTCTGTCTCACCTCTGTCCATAATCCCAGGAGAAACTTATTTTCCGGCTTATCCTCGTACATAATGTATATTTTTTTAAGTCTTTTAAGGGAAGAAATGTTTGCGAGCTGGATTGATGTGAGGATTTAGTTAGAAACTATATTCTTTAGTAGAATTTGTAAATCATATGTAATAATGATGAACTTAAGCAAATTTATGTATTCCGTTATAAAAAATTTGAACTCGAATTGATTTAACTTAGATGCAAATATTAAGGATCAGGCTGATCGAATCAAAGTGCTGGATGTCAGTCTCTAGTTGACAGACTTGTGTATGATTTGTCCCATTAATTCTGTTATTTCTTTAAAATAACGTTCTTACAGCTCACAAGAATACCTCGGACTGTTAAAATACGAACATTCTGGCAAATCGAGGAAATACACATGGTATTTTATATCTTTTTAAAAGGCTTGAAGGACGACCCAGATTATGTCTCAAATTTGGAGCAACCTGTAAATATGGAAAATTTTAAAATTATGGTGCTCTTCGAGGTAAGTTACACATTAGATGTTCAATTGAAATGGAAAAATTACTTGCTCGTTATTTTGTTACGTATAAGAAAGCATAGGTATTTTAATTTTGACATATTGTTAAATATTTAAACAGTTGTAAGACTACTTTACAGAAATTCATATATCGTAACAGGGTCCATACACTACCTGAAAAACCTTGAAATCTCAGGGAAATTGATTTTGGAAGAAAAAAAATCCTGGATAATTCAGGGAAATCGATCATATCTAGTAAAACACCTGGACATATCATGGAAATTGAGTTAAATATTTTTGTATATTTTGAATGTGTTCAAGTATAAAACAAAGTTTAGGATATTTTAAATTTAATTTATTTTAATTATTTATTTTCTTGTGACTCAATATTTAATTGCAAACGTTCATTGGGAAGAAGGGTGGCCATTCTTAAATATATAAATATATTATTCTTAAAATTTATGTGTTCTCGTACTGTTAGTTTCTTCCACTATACCTGGAAATTGCAAAATTAATATCTGGAAAACCTGGAAAATTCAGGGAAATTGAGCACTATTTTTGTATGAACCCTGTATCAACTAGTTTTGCTATATTTCTTTTATCTTACTTCGTTCTTACCCAGTCTAGTGACGCCAAGTTTTACGAACTCTTCTAGGACCTTTAAGTGTATCATCACATATATAATATGTATAAGCGCTGATGAAAACTGAAAGATGTAAGATGCCGAAAAGACGAGAAAATTAATTTTAAACCTATTTCTATTTCTAAAGTTGTGAGGCAAGGGCAGGAAAGTTTCACAAAGGTGGCTTAACCAATTAATAAAAAAATCAAATAGTGGAAAAATGCGACTGGGCGGAAAATCAAAATTATGTCACAGGCTTATTATAACGGTGCATTTATTATTGTTCTACCTTGCCAGTCCCCAGAGCACGCACAGACTTTGTCTTGAGCTCAGTCCTCAGTAGTTCAGATAAGTGCTGTTAAAACTCGAGCCTTGGAATTGTAATGAGGATAAAGTAGCATGTTACAGGTGCGGAAGTTGAAGATTCGACGATTTCAGACTTGCCTGAACTCGCATGTTTTTCGATACGTAAAATAAGGGAAGTCAAAATCGTCCGTAGAACAAACAACAATGAAACGTAAAACACTTTTGGTAATAAATGATAATGCACCAAATTATCTGTACATACGCTCGGATCTTTTATACTTAGACTGGAGAATTTCTTAATTACTTTTGAATCGAATGTATTTTGGAGGTGTGACCCATGGAGTAAGTCGTCGCCCTTTTACTGTATTAAAACAGCATTTTGTTTCTGCTGTAGCTATAGAAGTTAACACGATGTCCACCAATTTTGATACCTCATGAAATATGTCTTATTTATTCATTGTTACGCAGAGAACTAATAAATTGCTGTTGCTGTTAATTTGGCACAAAATATCTTTGTAGTACACGGCCCCTAGACCGGATTTGAGTTTTTTAAATTATTATTATTATTATTATTATTATTACCCAGCATCGGATAAGAACAGGAAGCAATTGTGAAGTTATTTGTTGGGAAGAAATGTTTAAAGTGTGGAAATTTGTGTAAATTCACTACTGAAAACAGGCGTAGTACCAGGGTGTCTACTGGTCATGAAAGTCATGAAAAAGTCATATATTTTGCTTAGTGGTCATGAAAGCCATGAAAAAGTCCTTTATTTACCCAACTGGTCATGAAAATCTGAAATCTCAGAGTATATTTTTATAGTTCATACTTTTATACCTCATACTGCATGTACTGAAACAGTTGTCAAGATGTCCATTTTTGTGTTCACTTTTTTTTTCTTTTTTTTTCTTTTTTTTTTAAGTTTTGATGTGATACTAGTATGCAGACTGTGAGAAAAAAATATTTGTAAAAGTACCCTTGAAAAAAGAGAAGAAAGAAGGCATCAGACCCCATCCAGGATGAAGGTTCCATTATGAACAAATTCAGTAGGTCTTATCAGTATGTGTATGTACGCTAATTTCAAATATGACACGATGGAAAAGAATTGGATATTTACGTAATCAGTCTTTTCTTGTAAAGGAAAATTATAAATTTAGAATTCAGAGTACATAAAATGCAGATAAAAAACCTAGCTGAATGTAACGGGACTGTTCACAAGATTTTTTAAATCTATAGAACCTGGTAATCCTTAAACCCATACTTGAACCGCAATAATAAATTTGTTTACTGCCTTTTAAATTGCTCTTGCATCTTAAAATTAGTTGTCAGATAATCGACATTATGTACATTAGACAAATAAGAACATAATGTGATCTTCATCTTAACCGATGCACCACTGATGGTAGGGGTTTATTATTACTAATGGTAAATTTTTATCGCCATGGTCATGAAAATTTGAACAAAAAGGTCATGAAAAGTCATGAAAAAGTCATGAATTTACTTTCTGGTATTCCAGTAGACACCCTGAGTACTGATTCTATTCAAACTTATCTCTCATTTGCGTAACTAATGTCAGATGCTTACTTAGCATCGTGCTCCACAGTAAATATAAATCTAGGCATTTTTTTCAAGTCCAGGAACACATCTAAAAAGAAGAAAAACAAGAATTCTTTGTTCAGTAGTTTTTAATGTGTGTCAGCTTCACTTTTGTCGTCCCAAAGCACTTATTTTTATGTTCTCGAAACACTTCAGCTCCTTTTTATTTTTTATTGCTGAAGTATATAACGCTTGAATTGAAATTTCACTTCGTTTCAGATACTTTTGAGAGCAATCAATGGCATCAATCTCTGACTAAGACTGCATCATTTTGCAGATCATATAAAAAGTTAACTAATTGTAATGATTAATTAACACTCACCTATAATTAAATGATATTTATATTCCTAGTATAATTTCGGCAGCCAATTCTGTTGTTTTCGACGGCTACTCAGTGATGAAGAACTTCGGCTTCACAATTCACAATATATATATATATATAATATTACATTCATAGGTGAGCGTTAATTAATCTTAACAAAAAATTTGCTAGATGATATACAGGGAATAGACAAAAAAATCTAAAAACACTTCATACAGGACACGTAAGTTTGACCCTCCACTGTACAACACGTGTTGCGGTTGCCGATCGTGTTTGTTTTCAATGTGTCATGTGGACCTTCCACTTCCGTTAGCAGTAACCAGTTCACCTGTGAGTGTCGTAGTGTGAAAGTGGTGCGGTAAAATGGGCGACCTCACAGACTTCCAAAGAGGCATGATCGTTGGTGCACGTCTGGTTGGAGCTTCAGTGGCAACAGTGGCGAACATTGTGGGGGTATCGAAAGGCACTGTGTCCAATGTCACGAGGGCATACACAATTCATGGGCAAATGACGTCTGCAAAGCACAACAAGTAATCGAAAGACAATCCTGTCAGATAGGGACCGGTCGGCATTAAAACGGATTGTAGCAGCTAAAAAGAAGACCACTGCAATGAAAATTACGTCTGAACTCAATTCCGGCCTACAGAACCTGGTTTCATCGAAAACAGTGCGACGGAAACTTCATAAAATGAAAAATTTATGGCAGCGCCGCTATCGCCAAACCCCTGATCACAGCAGTAAATGCGAAGAGGCGTATCCAGTGGTGCAAGGACCACAAGGCGTGGACACATGAGGAGTGGAAACACGTAATGTGGTCCGATGAATCGACCTTCACCTTGTTTCCAACAACCGGAGAACACCGTCGCAGGCCTATGATACAGACTGCCTGCTCCCAATTGTAAAGTATGGGGGTGGTTCTGTTACAATATGGGCAGTGATATCGTGGTTTTCTGCAGGTCCTATCATAGCCCTGCATGGAATGATGAATGCTAAGACGTATGAGGCCATTTTGGGGGACCAGGTTCTACCCATGGCCCAAATATTGTTCGCTGATGTTGATGGCATCTACCAAGATGATTTGGCACCCTGTCACGCTGCAAAAACGGTGAAATCATGGTTTGAGGAGCGTGACCAGGAGCTATCACACTTCCCATGGGTCCCACAATCATCAGATCTGAACATCATTGAGTCATTGTGGTCTGAGTTAGAAAGGCGTGTTCGGTCTCATTACCCTCCACCAGCATCCCTTAAAGAACTGGAGCATGTTTTGGAGGAACAATGGTACAAAATCCGCACACCACGATTCAGGAGCTGTATACGTCCATTCCACGTCGGATCCGAGCTGTTTTGTACGCAAAAGGAAGCCCCACACCATACTAGGTATGATTTTCACACTTTTGCAAACGTTTTAGATTTTTTTGTCCAACCCCTGTATGTACGAGGGTCACTACGAAAGTTTTGAGATGTGAAATAACTTACATACTTAAAATCAATTTAACACTTACATTTTCTCAAAGTATTCACCATTACACTGTACACACTTTTGCATCCTCGAAAACCACTTTTGGAAGCAGTGTTGCCAGTCTTTTTCTTCGAGTGTTGAAAGTTCATTCTCGTAAGCCACTACAGCTTCTTCAGGGCTGCAAAATATCTTCCCACGCATGCCATCTTTGATCCTCGGGAACAGAAAAAAAATCACACGGGGCCAGGTGAGGGCTATACGGCGGATTAGTCATAAGTTTGACCTGCGTAGATTCTAAAAACCGAATTGTGATGTTGGCCGTGTGTGCGGACGCGTTGTCATGATGAAGCAGGATCCCACGCAATCCAGTTCTTGGACGCCGTTCCCGAAGCTTCTGGAACACTTTTGTTAGGCAAACAGTGGTGTACCACTAAGCAGTAAGAGTCCTTTGTTCTTCAAATGGAACAGATGCAACATGGCCAGATTTGGAGAAGAAAGTTGCGACCATCTTCTTCCCTACCACTTTGCGGTCGCTTCACTTTCGTGGGTGGATTTTCGTCTGGAAAGATCCAAACTATAGACTGACGTTTATTTTCAGGGACAAATTGATAGATCCAAGTCTAATCACCAATAATAATGTCAGAGACGCGTCGAGAATTGCCTCCATCAAATCTTGCAAGCATTTCTTCACGCCATTCTACACGCATGCGTTCTGCTGTTCAGTCAAAGTGTGTGGCACCCAACGAGATGAAATCTTTCTGAGCCGAAGATGATCATGAAGAATTTTTGTTACTGCTGGCGATCCAATGTTCACTGTAGATTCAATGTCTTTGAAAGTTGTTCGAGGATTTTGTCGAATCATTTGTTCCACAGCGGCAATGTTTTCATCTGACACAGCTGTGGCCGGACTTCCAGCTCTCTCTTCATCTTCAAGCGATGTCCGGCCTCTTCTGAATTCACCAAACCACCGAAAAATTGTAGCACGGGAAGGAGCAAGGTCCCCAAATGCCCCCTGCAAACGGTCAAGGCTTTGTGTCTCGTTCAAACCACTTTTAAAATCGTAAAGGATCATTGCCCGAAAATGTTCCCTTTCGAGCTCCATTCTAGACAGCCGAATACTGCTCACATCAACAAACAAGTGAAGACGATAGGGCCACGTCGATAAGCGAGGCGAGTTGAAACTTGCTTCGCTTCTTCGCTCTGGATATCACTACCGAACGCAATTGTTGGAATTCAAATACTGTGCCACAACAATGCGTATCTCAAAACTTTCGTAGTGACCCTCGTATTAAAGTAATTCTAATAATAGTTGCGAAGAACACTCTCATGCAACTGGTTGGTGACATAACAGTGAACATACATTTCCAAAAGGAAAAACCGTTTTCATTAAAAGTTAAACACTACCGCAGCACCGTTGTAAGTTTGGAGCACTTTTTTTTTTTTTTTTTTTTTTTTTTTTTTTTAATGAAACTTTATTATGAAATTGATCTGATAAGAAGCCGAAGTTTCGTTATTAACACATTACATAATTTCTCTGTACACGTGTCTGTAAAAGCTACCGAAAAGAATGATTTTTTTCTACAAGTTTGCCCTTATTTACACTAGTGGTCCCCCAAGCCTTCAGCTTGTCTGCAAATACCTAAATAAATTTCTTGAAACTTAAAGTTTGAAAAAAACAGATTGTCATTTTTGAAATTAAAAATTTCAAAGTATAAAATAAAACTTATTGTATTTTTTTCTAGTTCTAAGCTTCGTAGTGTACTACTACTGTAAAAAGTTTAATGGGAGTCTCATCCTTATTGTGTTGGGAGTCTTCAAAATTTAATTTTTTGAAAATTGCCTGAAATATTTCAAGGGGGCAAATTTGAATAATGTCAAATTTTCACAAAACAGTCTTACGTAGCAACAAGTGATTAAAATTTAATCGCTGATTTTTGACTAGCTTTTGAGTCGGCAGTTATTTTGTTTTGATGTCGCAAAATTACAAGAAGTGGCGCATTGTGAAATAGGATTAAAACTGTGCTGAAGATTGAAGTAATACAGTTAACCTTGACCCAAAAAACAGAAACAGTTTTTAATCCATTTTCATCTTCTTAAAATGTCATTGCTGAAAAAAAGAGAGATTTGATTTCTATACATAGTTTGATTGAAGCATCAACCTGTAGCAGTTGTTAAACACTGTTGGTGATAGTTTCCTTAGGACCGTACTAGTTGGCATCATCACTCTATCATCTTTAAAATTTGAAAAGAAGTTTCGTGTCCATATGGATGAAAAAAGTTAATAAAAAGATAGTGGTTTTCCTCACTTGTTTCTTTAATTTTCTCGATCCACCAGATCATTATTCATATACACACACCTAAATACCTTCCAGTGATGTGGTTTCGTGATTATATTAGTGTCTTGTATCGGAAGTATATAAATTGAACTAGGCAAGTGAATATCCGCTTAATGAGGACAAAGGCATAGCAACTGAATTCTCGTATATGGTATCCCTAAGTCTCAATCTATCCACTCTACTTGCACATTTATATATATACATACATCTAGAAATAATCGGTAAAATATTCAGATTTTTAAAAGCCCTTAAGTGATGGCAGCAATGCGTCATCACCAAAACACCATGCACATGCCGTTTATGACTTGTCGGGAGAGTTATTACAGTTAAGGAGAAATGTCTTAACTTCAGTACAAAGGCAGCCAGCTGAAGACTGTTTGATCGCACCACTTTAAAGAAAGTTTATTTTATTTGTGTTCTTTTGCATTTTGATTAAACGTTAATCTAAATATGAGCTTCTGTTAATACAATGGTTTATGAATTGCCTAAGCTGAAGAACTACATACAACAAAACAGCGTTTATTTTTTAATTTTTTTTTTCATGAGAACATGATTAACAATTAATTTGTTCCTGTAAAATATAACTACAACAAATAACGTGCATAATTGTACTTACTATATATTTTAATACCTAACATATTTGGTCTAGGAATTAATTCGTGCGGTTGGTACGCACACATTGAAGCTGTAGTACAAACACAAAATACATAAATACCTTAAGAAAAATATTGTCCATCGCTAGCCACCACTTTCGCCCATCTGTCAGGCAATGTACGGATTCCGTGGCGAAAGAAGTCCTCATCCTTGGAAGCGATCCAGTCAGAGACCCATGTTTCGATATCTTCTGAAGAAGTAAACCGCTGTCCAATCAAATCGTTGTTCATGCAATCGAACAAGTAGTAGTCCGAAGGTGCAACGTCTGGTGAATACGGCGGGTGGGGTAAAACTTCCCATCCGACATTTTCTAAATAGGTTTTGACCGGTTTTGCGACATGTGGGCGAGCGTTATCATGTTGAACAATAAGTTTATCATGTCTGTTCTCCCATTCTGGTCGTGTTCTGGCCAGAGCTTGCTTCAAACGCATTAATTGTCGTCGATAACGTTCTCCATTCATAGTTTCACCCGGTTGCAGCAGCTCATAGTACACCACACCTTTCATATCCCACCATATGCACAGCATAACCTTTGCACAGTGAATATCTCGTTTTGGTTGTGATGGACCTGGTTCACCTGGTTTCACCCAGGCCTTTTTTCGTTTAGGGTTCTCGTAATGGATCCACTTCTCATCACCCGTAATAATTCGATGCAGAAACCCCTTTCTGCTCTGTCGTTGAAGCAGCAATTCGCAAATGGTTTTTCGTCTTTCAACGTCTCTGTCTTTCAATTCATGTGGAACCCAATGTGACATCTTTTGAATCATTCCCATGGCTTTCAAGCGTTTGGAGACTGTTGTTTGATCAACGCCTAATGCTGCTGCAAGTTGTTCCTGCGTTTGACACGAATCCTGCTCGAGCAATGCTGTCAATTCTTCGTCTTGAAATTTTTTTGGCTGTCCAGCTCGCTCTTGGTCTGCCAAGCCGAAATCACCACTTCTAAACCGTGCAAACCACTTCTGACACGTTCGCTCAGCTAGAGCATGGTCACCATACACTTCCACCAAAATACGATGACTTTCAGTCGCACTTTTCTGCATGTTAAAGTAATGCAGCAGGACACCCCGCAAAAACACTTTATCAGGCACAAATTGCGCCATGTTCACTTAACTACAAACTGGTGTTGTTGACGCTTTAATCCACTGCCCTATACTACGAACGATACGCGATGACAGGGGTTTGCAACACATGTGTGGATACACGGAACTGTGGGACGCTCCGTTCGTTGCGCCATCTCTTGTCCAACCGCACGAATTAATTCCTAGACCAAATATATAATTTAGTTGTAGAATAAACCATTATTTTAGATGTATTTTAGTTGTTCGTCAACTGAATTTCGCCAAATAAAACAGCAACTCAGAAAGTAGTCAGGTCTCAGTGTTCAGTTTTAGCCACTAGTTACTACACAAATAACGATTATTTTGTGAAAATTTAAGATTTTTCAAGTATGTCTCTTGAAATATTTTCTTTTGAACATACCTGATTTTCAAAAAATAGCGGTTTGAAAACAAACAAAAAAAAAAAAAAAAAAAAAAAAGAAAAGAAAAGAAAAGAAAGAATGAGGTTCCCATACATAAAACTTTCTTAGGAAGTGGTATACCAAAAAGCTTATATCTTTAAAAAACTGTATTTTTTCTTTAAAATTTTTAATTTCAAAAATGACAAATTGCATTTTTCAATCTTACACTTCCAAGAAATTCATTCAGGTATTTGTAGTGTTGTAGGCTTAAATGTCCATGAACTTTCTTTCAAACTTTTTTTGTTTGAAATTAATACCTTCAAAAATTACGGAACTGTGGCATTTACGCTAACTTTCGTAAAAAGCAAAATAGGCTTAAGCGCTTGTTCAAAATGCCCACTTGGACAAAAACTGAACATCTAAAAATGAATGAATGCTTGTTTGCAATTCTAAATATAGTACAACTTCCTGTACTTTTTTTTTTAAATAATGAATCTTGTCGAAATAACGAAAAGAAATATCTACAGAAACTGATTTGTTACACATTATTTCACAACGCAACTCCACAATGTAACTCAGTATTCAGAGATAAATGCAAGTTTATTTATATATATAATATCTCATATCTAACCTGGTGTTTAAGAACAATTTTGTTTTAGCATCTTAGCCTTCGTCTGTCAGTCATATCGATCATATCACAGTTTCGATTGATCGTGCTGTACTGATATCAAGAACAGAAGTTACTGTGAACTAATAAAAGTAGAACTCAAGGTAGGTCCTAAAAGAATTTTTTAACGTTTAAAAAGAATGAAGTACTGTTAAGAGATGTAAAGTCTTCATTAAAATACAAATAAAAGGCAATACAGAACTGTGCGATATATTTGGTGGTTGGATTTGAGTTTAGCACCTGTTTCAGCACCGAGGACCTATATGAGATTAGGACCTAGAGCTCAACGTTTGCTCCAAAGTACATAAACTCCCACCGAGAATTATAATCTGCTTTTCTGTATTTTATATATTGCAATTATTTTTAATGAAACTGGCTCGGTTTCTAATTAAAATTATTTACGTTACTCTACGACACCAAATATTTGTTTGTAATTCTGCATATCCCATATCTATCGTTTTTTCCCCCCTTCCTTCAAAAAATCGTATAATCTTCCCTTTTACTCCCTGAATAATCTGCTAGCCCTAGCAGAGAAGAATATAAAATTGTTTACTAATCTCGAGTGACGAGGGCGTTTTTTGGCTGGTTCATATCGCATATTTTGATGCAGATTTCTGTCAGGTTGCATCATACGAGTTAATGCAAGGTCTTACTAAGCCACCTCAAGCCTTTTGTATTTATTTTACATTGACTATGTCAGTGGAATGTCCACAAGAGTAGGTAAAACATGGAAAAACTCACTTGAAGAAGTCAGAGCTATTATATTTGGTTCAGAGGAAAATTATAGCTACAACACGAGCAAAACAACTTAAGATACATACTAACATGTTTTTCTATGCTTATACAAAAAACGATAACAGAAAAAAATGGGAGGGCCTGGCCCATTGGACCTTTATAGACAAACCGCTCTTGACACGATGCTGTTCATCACAAGATCTTATGGCTTGGGATGGAACTAGGGACCCCCAGTTCAAGAGATAAGCTCTTCCACTGAACCATCGTAGCAAAGTAGCAAGTGGGCTACCCTGTAAATGATAATTATCCTGTCCGCCACAAATGTAATTATCATAAGTATGCAGACTGTATCTAGGGTAGTTTAAAACTTGCGCCCATAATCAGTCGACGGTGATACTAGATGAAACAAGAAGACGAAAACATAATATGACCTTTGACTTCCGGGTAAAATTTCAAAATGGCGGCCATTTTTTCAAAACAGCAGTGAATAGAAAATTGTTGTAAGTTCTGACAATGACAAAATCGTGAAATATAAATAACATTTTAACACTTTTACCCCAAAGGCATTGAGATATTTCGAAAAAACCCAATTAAACCCGAAAATATCCGAAAAAATAACATATGAGCTCAGGTGGGTTGGGTTTTTCAGAAAACCCGGGCTTTTTCAAACCCTGTCCCCCACTGAACATGGGCGTGAGTTCTCGACCACCTGATATACACCGGGTATATCAAAAGTCCGGGTCCATATGGCAACTCTGTTATGACTAAAGATATGAAAAGCTGGAAAGAAAGGCAAGTTGTTGGAAATGGTTGTTTTCAACTTAAAGCAGTTGACTTTTTCGAGTCACCCCAGCCATTTGATACTGGTAGGGCACATTGTGTTAAATGAAAAAGCAACTTTGCTAGTTGGCTAGCTTGAACCCTCACCATATCAACAAAACAGTATTGTTCGGAAACATTCGAGGCGTTATAGACTCTCTCTCACAACAAAGTGCACTTCCCCATGTCCTTTTTGCGTGCCCGTTCCATTGGAACAGCCTGAAGGACTGAAAATGTTGCCTTTTCATTTAACATAGGGCGCCTTGTCCGTGTGGAACCCAAACTGCTGGTGCGGTTGCAAAAAATCCACTATTTTAGATTGAAAACTACTTATAGCCAAAAACTTCCTCTTTTTCCATTTTTTCATATTTTTATTCATCAGAGTTGGCGTATAGTCCCGGACTTTTGATACACCCGATATTATAATATAGAGAATGGACCAAGGTAAACCGAACCGAACGTGGGAGATGAGAAACCAGAAAGTGCTAATGTATTCTGTATAGCAGCGCGCCATACTATTTCCTATTCCACGTAGGGAGCTATAAATGAAGCACATTGACCGTTAATGGAGAGAGGAAAAAGAAACTAGAGGGGAGAAACACGACATCTAGTTATGAAGGAAAGTCAACCACCAGTGTAAACACGAAAATGACGCTCATGAAAGAAGCCAGTATATTGATCGTAAAGGAACATTACTCTCAGGGCAGATCACTGACAGGAATACATACATGCCAAGTTCAACAGTGATGCACCAGCCAAGTCATCTATACACGAACTCCAATACAAGTTTGAGAGAACATGAGTCGCGCTTGGTAAGGTGCATGAATTCCCGCGTTTGAAAAGACCCTAGGCGCAGAAGGAAGATATTCGCCAGCGGATGTTGCAAAGCTGCAGTAAGTTCACGAGGCATCTGCGCATCCTGAAAAACTTTAAGCTGAAGCCATACAAGATTATAGCTTACAAAAGTTGAAACCCATAGACTATGCTGGACATATATAGTTCTGTGCATGGCTATTGCAGAAAATCGAAAGTGTCTCTCGAGCCGAACCTCTACTTTATGAGGAACGAGGCGGAATTCCACCTCAGTGGCTACGTTACTTCTCAAAATACGCGGTATTAGTCTGTCCAGAGCCCATTACAAAATATTCTAGCTTCCGCTGTATGATGTAAAGATTAGAGTATGGTGCTTTGTTTTAGGGACGAGAATCATTGGACACATTTTCTTCAAATACACAGTGAAATCAGCCCTTCAGCCCGTTATATTGCCGACTTCTTCGAGTTGTTTTTGGATCAACTGACGCCAAATGAACGACGTTTCGCATATTTCCAGCGGGAGAGCGCGATAGCATATAAGTCCTTAGAAACAATGCACTCTGTTTTTACATATGACAAAACTGTCTTGAAATATCTATAACCTTCTATATCCTCTGAACTTTTTAGTTGCGATTTTTATTTGGGGAGAAATCTGATGGTATTCCACAACGATGCATGAACCGTTGATGCACTGCAACCGAACATATGCAACGTCATCGCCAACATCCAACAGGACGAGTTACAGCAAGTTGCACTTAACATGATTCATCGGACCAACCTGTACCCGCAACATGACGGCCAACATTTCCATTAGTACTTATAGAAATGCATATAAATACGTCTTTTGACTTTGATTTACTTGTATAATAATATCGGCTGTAACTCATATGTTCATCACTTGGTTTGGGTTATATATATATATAAGGTCAGATTAAGAAATAACGGGACGGGCGCTAAAAGTGCGGTTTATTGTCAGAGGCTTTACAAATTGTAGGTTTATTGTTACTACGTTACGTTGTTGAAAGCAGTTGTGGAAACCTTCAAGTGTCACCATCTTAAGTACCACTGCCGTTTTCTGCTTCGGAAAGACTTAATTACGGAGATAGGGCTAACTTAAAGTAATTAGTGAAATTGGCCGTAGAGTGACTATAGTAAATACAACAATCGACAAACTTCGCATTGTAGTTTTTACTATCGCAGATAAACTTTTTCTTGTATTGAGATCCTGAACACGTATGGAAGTTTGTACGTTTATTCCCGGAATACCCTGTATGTGGGTGTTAATGAAATTGAAATGATTTGTTGTTTGTCAGTTTGTGTAACGTCCCACTCTTGTGCCCTTTAGACTAAAGGATGATTAATGAAAGTGAATGATCATGAAATTAATATTTTGTGCTCACCCACCTGGAATCGAACCCGGGACCACGTGCACCAAAGGCACAAGCGCTAGCCACTAGATTAGTGGGAATGACCACGATATTAATGACTATACCGACAACTGTAAGAGGTAATTCCTAACATTAAAAGAAAAAAATTCATAGGGCCTGTGGGCAAAAGCACATAATTTTAGAGCTAGAACCATCCAAATACGCTGAAAAACTACGTACATTGTAACACGCGTTGTTTCGAACACGATATACTGTTGAGTTGCGATCCATAGCAGCTTCAGGAAGGTCAGACATATACCATCCAAAAATGCATATTTCAGCAATATGCAATATGTGCGTAAGGGATTCCCTATGGGGCATAATTCCCAGATATGCTCACAACAGAATTCTCAGATATGCTCTGATTAAAGGTGGATCTAAAGAAGGCAAAAGGTAAGCCCTTGACAGCAGTGAGTACGCAATGCGTCGACGTGCAGTTGGAACTGTTAATAACTGCTAGTTCCACGTTTATCATATTTGGAATAACACGTGCTGCGATGATGTGGTGTTTCACTGTATATTTCACTTTTTTAAATATACAAGTATAAGCAATATTAGCACAATATAACGGAGGGAAATAACATCACATTTTGAGATGCTACTTCGCTAGCCAAATACCTAGGATATTGGGAGAGAAAAGACAAGGAAACAATAGTAATATTGGGAAAAGGCAGTAATCTTAACAGGGATGTTGGCCTATAATCTGCTCATATTAGGGTATCTTTCGTTGGAATGAAACAAAAACAAACAACCTACGAATTCAGACAACCGTCCAGTCAGAACGAAACGATGGATTTGACAGCCAATTGGACGTTTGTATCCATGAATCACTTTCCGATTTGTAAGTCTTTCAGTGGCATAAAAATTTCTCGAGGAGTAGGAAATTGTTGAAGACAATGATCGTTCAAGCGGACCACGAACGAGTTACTGATACAAACAACAGAGTACATATCAAAAGTGACCGAAGATGAAATGTGCGTGCAGGGGCTAAACTAGTGAACTTGAGTAGGATATTTATTCAGCGAATTTTCACAGAAGTGAACATAAGGAAAATCTGTGCCAAGATTGTGTCGAAATCACTCGGCGGATAAAAGTAATGTAAGAGTTGTATAAAATTTGATGTTCAAAATCTTCCATAAAGACTAGCCAGAACACACAATAAAAAATCGACCCACACACAGTACGTTTCTTTGCAAGAAAGAAGTGCGATAAGAATGGAATTCAGTTTTTATACTTAAACCTAATCGGTAATATTCAAGTATATTTTAGTGGTGGACAAACACCGTGCTCGTGGGTTTTCTCGGGGTTCTCCGGTTTCCTACCACTTTCTCCATTCCACCATTTCATTCATTTCTCATAATCACCATCTCCTTTAGCCTAACCTACATAACCGTGGGACGTAAAACTGAAAAATTTCATTTTTTTTTTTAAGGTATATTTTATAGTTTCTCCCATACTGTTAATAAATTAACGAAATATGAGTATCAAATCTATATTAAAAGTAGGTCATTCATGTCAACTTTGCAGTAAAGTTCATTGCGCAGGTAACTGTACTAGTTTATCATTATTTCTTTATACAGTCCGCAGCAAAAAACCTGCAACATGAGCATGTAAGTTTATTGTGAAACTACGCCTAACAGCGCAGGGAATCAACATAACGTCTAAGTGGTATGAATCACGCCAGGAGAAACCTCGGCGTCCTCCCGTACACACTTATTTTGGAGCAAAAGATTTTCGTCGTTTCACAATAAACTTACATGCTCATGTTGCAGGTTTTTTGCTGCGGACTGTACATAACATCACATGTGCTTGGTCCTACAGTTTTAGGAGGTAGATCGTTTTAGGCTACTCCTCTAGTGCAGTCAAATGCGATTGCAGTTGCAAACTACAAGTGCCTCAACTGGATGAAAAGATTTGCGAAAGATACAGTGTAAAATTTAATGCTTAAAAATTCAAATCTTAAAACTTTTGAAAGAGCAATGGCTGCATACTCACTGCATGGCTGCATATAAACTTTTTCACTGAACCAGAACAGAATAATATCCATTGTCTTTCATTCTGTGTATGTCATTTTGCTGCCGATTAAGAAACTCTCATTCCATGTGTTGGGAATAGTGCCATGTAGAAAGCCATGAAAACGCACTGCCCACTTCATATTCATTACCTCAACCATAATATGCCTCCATACTATGATAGTATAATATAATATAATAAAAAGAGGAATGGATTAGTACACATACGTAGTTATGGAATTGATCCTGAGCGGAAGCTTGTCTTTATCAACATGAGTAGGTTAAGTGCAAACGTAGATTCTTTAATCAAGAACACATAATATACAAAATCATTTGGATTCTTTTCATCTCTTATGAAATCTATATTTCCACTTCCTGATTTGTACACCAATTTTTCCAAAACTGGATCTAAATGCATTTTCCGTCCTGAAATATGGACTGATTTCACAGTAGACGCAATATATATGACTTCAGACGAACAATCTCAGTACGTTGGAATCGCTAGCGTTCACATCTTTCCGCCAGTTTCGCAATTTTCAAATCGAAAACTGTGGAGGCATTGCAATTCACTTACGCTTGCTGGAAAATTCGCATTTCCATTCGGTTTCAGCTGAGGTGTACTATTTTTACTATTACAGCTATACACACACAGAAAGATGAGCCGACGAAATTTCATCTATTTATGAAACGACATGTTTTTTAACCACTTGCCTTACATATTTTAGTCTCAAAGATTTTACCTATTTTACACATTTTTTTATTTGCTTTATGGAATGTACACTTGATGCCACTAACAACGGTTGAAACAAAATATATAATTGACGGTGCTATGACGTCATAAATCCTTTAACAAAAACCTTAACATTATTATCCCGAGTTAACTCTGTAGCAAGTATACTCGGGTTCGCAGAAGAACGCAAACTTTTGTTACAGATCCTACGAGTAAACTCGGGTTAATAATATATTATACATAACAGGATTCCAAGTATACTCGGGTTAATAAGGCAAGTGGTTAAACCTATGTAGGATTTTTCATTCTTTCATGTTTTTAGGTCCCCTGCAAGGTGGTATATTTCAGGTACGTCACCCAGTATATATATGTATAAAGGCATTTTTAACAACACATTTTCACAGTGACAGCGCTCAATTGAAATACTTAGTTGTTAAGCCGTTGTAACGAATTGTTGTACCTTTTAATAATAGTAGTAATAATCATCTCCTCCTTGGTTTATATCATTGTCTTGCATTATCATTAGTCGATTAATGTATATTAGTTTATCTTCCAAAGGTCCGAAAACTACCAGTAATAACTACTTTGTCCTAGTACTTAATAATCTCAACAGACGCCTATGTGGCATTCCAACACAAGTTTTAATTACATGCACTTGGCCTGGGAATTCCCCCCTAGCAACTTTGTCTCCGCACTTATTTCTGGAGATAGTGTTGATCGGTATGTGCTGTCCTTCAAGTTGTCCTGGTTCGTCTGAGGTCGAATTGACACTTCCATAACGTTCCTTTGAAAGTCCTTAACGTAATGGTGGCATGTAATGAGAGATTCAGAATAAAAGTATACCAAGTGCCAATTTATATGTGTAGTACATTGTGATGAATAGTAACTGTGTATTTTCGGATTGAGAGAGTGTTATCCAAATTATATTCATTTGTCTTTGGGTATACTTTAGAATTTGCAGTGGAATGCAATATGGAAATTTGTTTTGAGTTTCTTGTATTTTCAGTCACGTAAAATAACATAATTATATTGATACTAATTTTCGCGCGTTAAAAATAAACTGGTAGAATGTGAGACCCAATAATATTTTATTTTATTCGTTTATTTTTATTTTCAGGAATTGTGTGTACCTCCAGTTCCTAAAAATTGTGTAGACATTCCATATTTGAAGAATACAGATAGTAGTATTGCTGGAGCAAAATATCGTGTAAGACAAGTTTTGAGGAGCAAGTTTCAACCGTTAATTCTTTTGGAATCTCGCAATGACCAAGCAGTTAACGTCAAACATAGAATATCGGAATTAGATCCGATTTCTGTTTATAACTATTTCAAATCACACGAGGTAAAGTATTGTTTAAGTGTCTAGCAGCACTTACAGTGTGTAAAATTGTTCAGATAGATCTTGATGAAGCCTTCGAAATGATACTTTTGTTTTTGTAAAATGAATGAAAAGTAATTAGGTTCCCCCTTCCAAAAGAGAATAAAGAGGTGGAGCGAAACGGCGATTTCCTCATATTAAGTCAATTTGTGAATGATAAAGTATTATTAACGCATAACGAAAAATAATAATAATAATACCAAAGATGAAACATATACTAGTACCAAGGGATAAATCTCATGGAGCTGAAGAAAATAATATGAGTGGGTTTAAATCCCCAAGTGTAGTTTTCGAGACAATCGAATAATTTATAAATCTAAAACTGATGCTGTATGATCACGCCACCTAGTAAGATGAAGTTGATACGAAAGCATACCTTGTGAACAGTGACGTGAATCGGAGCACTGATCATAAGTAGTAAGTAATATACCCTTCGACTTGTCAAACACAAGGTAATATTAGCATGCGTTAGAAACATGGACATCATCTCCATGCGATTTCTCGAGGGTCTACCATTTCCTCCCAATCATCTTTCGTTACTCTAAATGACGTAATCGTAGGATATCAAGTTACAGATTTCATTTCTTTTTTAAATATGCTTGACCAATAACTGCGGCTAATCGATTTCCAGTAACAGTTGTGAATCATAGAGAACATTTTTTCACCATGCTTCCCTTTGTCATGTAGTGTAACAGTGTTTAAAGTTGCTACGTCTATTATCAGGGTGTCTATCGGTCACGAAAGACATGAAATCAGAAAATGGTCATGAAAGTCAAGAAAAAGTCATGAAATCAGAAAACGGTCATGAAAGTCAAGAAATTTAGCTTTTGGGTCACGATTTTTTTTTTATCTGTTCAAATATAAGTAGAGACTAGAAAATTTTTGTTCTATAAAACGTCAAAATTCACAACCAAAAATGTCTATAATCAGCTTTAGACGCTACCAAATCGCAAGCAAAACATGTTTCTATCACATGCGTGAAAATTCGGCCTAATTCGCACCCAAATTTGCTCTTGAGAATGGTACGAAATGTTATGGTTTAGTAAAGAAAAGGTCATGAAAAAGTCACGAAATTTCATTTTGGAATTTTAGTAGACACCCTGATTATTTTCTGAAATAATATTAAAACAAAGAGAGAACCGAAAATTCCATGCTTATTTCGTTAAACATTTCTTCTAATACAGATCTGCTTAGTTAATTCTGAATTCTATTCGAAGTTCTAGCAAACGTAGTTGCGTTCAACAAATAGTTTACAACTTTCTAATTGTACTTTGCCATCAAATGCAGCAGTTCAGTGTAGTTTCTTTTGTTGACTCGCTACCCTTTCCATGTCTTCTATATTCCAATCTTGCTTTGCTAAAGAAAACCTCTAGCATTAATCAAACGTTCTCTTTTTCTGTTCGATTTGTTGGTGATCCATTTTGTGCAATCGCATGTCTTTACGCAGTAGCTTAATAGAGATGGTTTTGAGACTGTTCATGGTACCCCGTATTTACATGAAAAATTATCACTGAAATGACATTCCAAGCACCTTTCCAGTGACAAAATAAACATGACTAATATGTCAATTTATCACTTAATGAACACTCAGTTAGAATTATGGTGATTGCTTTTAAAATGCCTAGTTCCGAAATTCGAAATGTCAAAATTCCTTCAAATTCGTGTTCCTCGTGGTCTAATTTACAAAATATATAAAAATCAGGTGGTTTTCAGTTTCCTTCCCTGCAGCCGTAAATTCGCATCTATGAGTCTTTAAAGTTACACTTGAAATTGTCGTTTGACATTCTTGTAGCTTATGAAAGCATGAAAAATTCAAGAATTTTTTTGTCACAACATCTACAAACTAATATTCATTCGTATAGAACCTCCAATACATTACATTAAAAGCACATGAATTACACAAAGAAAACCATTGTACATTAAAGCAGATCTGTTATTAGCAAATGGTCCTGCACACGCGCACTGCTCAGATAGCCCACAGCCTGAGCCTGAGTGCGAGTCCAAATTTAACTCAATCACGATTGAGATTGTCAGAGGTGTAGCAGTTTACGTTGAATATACCAACACTTTATCAACTAAGTCGTCGTAGATTTTTCTCCAATCCCAGAAAGCGGGTGGTTTTTCATGATTAAAGTATGTTTAAGCGGGGGACGAATATAGAACCTGAAAATCGGATGGTACCCGCTAAAATCGGGTATCACAACACATGCAACTCATGAAATTCAATTTGAAATCTCATCTACTTAGACTGAGATCTTTTATATTATCATGACTCTTTCCCCTTGTTTTTAAAAATAATACTGCCACTCTTTCTTTTGTTAACATAAAAGCACCACCTCCCTTTTTAAAAAAAAAAGAAGAAAAAGAAAAAAAGAAAAGTAAAGAAAATCTAGATCACAATACACAATTTTATTGTTGATTTGTTGCCACTCCGATAAATGTGAATGTTGGGGTTTTGCATGTGTTGACTGGTTTCTTATCGCAAGTCCCAGACACCTGCAATAGTTTATACGTGAAGGAAACACCGATCATGTTTTATTCTGTGTCTTTTTACTTCCCAATAACGATAGCCGTACCTCTTTGTGAGAAATTGTAACTTATTTTTTTATTCTGCCAATTGTAAAAGTATACTCAACAAGAATTTCCCTACACTTTAACACATTTTAAGATAAAAATACCTTCTTTCCCCTCTGCAAATTTTGAGCTTTTTTTCCTTACGCCGAGGGAAATTTTCCTCCATCTGGCAACTGAGAGCCGAAGTAGGGAAAGATTCTTTGCTGTTTTCTCGTCGTTACTTGATATTAGTGCTGTCGAATTTTTGTGACATTTGCGGTTTTCAAAGCCGAAACCGCAAAAATGGTTTTCAAAACCGAAACCGCAAATTCGGTTTTCAAAACCGACATTTCGGTTTTATGAAATTTCACTTTTTCCAAAAACCGATTTCGAAAGCACTAGTTCACACTCCGCAAGTTAAAATTCCATCTTGTTGGAACAGATCGTGACAACCGCTTTCTTACTATGTAGTCCAATATAGATGTTCGCTGTGGAGAATTTGAAAAGAAAGTACAACTACCCTGTAGATTTGCAAAGAAAATCTTGACGTATCTGTTAGTCGGCGCTGCATTTAACATAATGAAATTGAGTTGATAAGCGTGACAGTGAACGTAAGCAGCACTTGGATAATATTTTTCCACAATAGCCTGTACACCACCAGAAGAACCACTCATTACTGCAGCACCGTCGTATGTTTGTGATATCAACTTCTCATTATTATTTGCCACGTGGAGACCAATAATACAAGAAGCTAAAGTTCGAGCGTCGTGTTTAAAGGGAGTGACGAAGTTCCAAATCGTTCCACTGGTTTTCCATTGACAATGTACCTGTAGACAATCATCATTTGAAATATGTTAGCTACGTCACTTGTTTTGTCTGCTATGACAAATAAAAATTCCGCCTCTTATTTCCTGAGCGATTTCTTCATGGCATACCTCAAACGGCAAAATGGAGAAGTTCATTTTGTATTATTTTTGACGTACCCTTAAAAACTGTTGAACTTTTTAAATGACTCTTGAGAGCGCTGTCAAGTTCAGCACTGAAATTAATTAATCCACTCATGTCCTCTTAAAGCCAGTTCAAAGGCGCCACAAAACCAAATGCAATTGATAATTATATTGAGCACGTACCTGTTTTGCGTCATTTTTTGATTGTGGTTCTGGACAGCCTATAACCAGCATCTTGTTGAGCAGCAATATTCACATTTCCCAACACAGTGAGATTAAGAACGTGTTTTATATGAACTGACGAATTTTCATGTTTTTTGATTTTGTCGTGCAGATATCCACACCTTTTTTACTCCATGCATCTTCCCCTGCCCTGAACAACAAACAAAACAAAACAAAGCATTTTTAATTTCACATCCACATAATCACTTATGCTGTCCGTACAAATTGGGATTAAATTTCCTTGTAAATGTTTGTTTCGCACTTCTAATTACTTGCGTTATATTGAGAGTTGGAATCGGCCTTCCGATGTTTTTCACAAGTAGCTTTGCTTCTGAAGTTCTTTTTGAAAACGGGCTCCTTCAACAGAGACGTTACAGAATTCATTGTTACTTTACGTATATAAGGGACAGGCACATAATTATACAATTACAGTAACCATATTCCAATGAACAACAAAGACCGGCACACACACACAACACTACGAACAGATTCGACAATTCGATCTCACTAGCAGCTTCGTGAACATACTCCCGTCCGACTCCAAATACAAGATTTTTTCCAGTGTGATTTATTTTGCGCCAAAAGAAACTATCGAAATACTCCCCCTCAAGGACCTTTTAGTAAGAGAGGTGTTAGTTCCTATTTAAGCAGCCAAAGACGTGGGTGATAGTAGGCGGAAGGGGAAAGTGAAGAAAGACAAGGGTTTCGTCCCGTATATTTTCCTACATTACCTTTGCGAGGACATTGGTTAGTTGGGTTGAGGACAAGGCTTGCAGTCCGCTTTAAAATCTAACAACTGCTCTCCAACTTTCATCCACCCATACAAATATGAAAAGGAAAACATTCTATCTATGCTGCCAAATTTCTACTCATTCAGACAAGAGTGTATTAAATATTGCCACACTCAGTCTGTCTTCACTCTTCATTGGGTCGAGCTGCCTTTATCTTACTTGTTGACAGAACGAATAGTTATGACCATATATGACCATGACACTTGTTTAAGAAACGATGATGTTGACAATAAAACAGTGATTTAGCACAAATAAAAATTGAAAATATTGGAAGGAGGTTTGTACAAACACTAAGAGAAACCGCTACTGATACTGACTTATTATTGCTCAGTATAAAAATGTATGTATGTATGTTTGTTTGTTTTTTCGTATAACTTTATTTCGATCATCGGTTAGTGAAGAAATTTGAGAAAGATCAAATTTTGATGAAATGTTGTGTCCACATTACCACAAAAATGTGTTTTTTTATTATTATTATTATTTTTATTTTAACATCGCACTGTTATGCTCTTTAGGCTAAAGGAGACGGATGGTTACTGAAAGCTAATTATTGTGAAATTATTTTTTTTGTGCTCCTCCAACGGGAATCGAAACTGGGATCATGTGTACAAGGTGCGCATGCACTAGTCGCTAGACCAGAGATAAGAGCGAAAATGGTATCGTTCCGTGCTCAAACCTAATACACGGCATTTATACAGCTTCAGCACACGACAAGGGGAAAAGCATAAATTTAAAATAAATGGTTGAAAAGCTTGCACGTAGGAAATATAGGAAAATAAATAAATCAAATATGGACGAAATGTTATGAGTTTGTTTAAATTGAAAAGTCAAAACTGGTAGATATTCCGCAATAAAAAGTATTCCGTAAAGTACTCGGAGAAACTAAACAAAATCTTACTTTGCATCCCGTAAGCTAGAGATTAATTAGAAGTGTTTCGATACTCGCTGATACCTTCTACAATGACTTCCGTAAGCTGCTAAATGGACGGACTCAGGGTAAAAGGTAACATGTCATTTTTATTCATTTTTCAGGAGAGCCAAAAAACTAATTGGAGTAAAGTAAAAACACCTAAAAAATAATGTAAAAATCTGAAATTTTTGCAATATATTTCGTTGTAAATACTTTGAAGTTACGAATTGGAATTCTACTCTTACCAACATTGTTAACGATATTATGTAATATTAAGTGACTTATTCCCTTGAGTTCAATTACATATTGATACAGTAAAAAAGGAACAAGTCATCATCATATTCACTTAAAATTACGTTATTTCTAATAGAACACTACAGAGCTGTCGGCGTTAGACTATATAAACGTTTACATTGATACATAATTTGTTACGAAATGTACAAAGTAGCCAGAATATTGTTAGAACGTTTTCAGCAATATCACATTGTTCCCATAGATTGTAATGTATTTAAAAATAATAAAAAGGAATTGGAGCACACATAGTTGACAATACTGTTCAACATTTTTTTTTATCGTATATTGAATTGAATTGATTTTAGTTTTAGCGTCCCTTTCAGCAGCGAGGCTATATGAGACGTGGACCTACTGATTAACGTGGAATCCGAACCACATGAGCTCCCGCCGGGAATCGAACCCGGGTCTCCCACGCCAAAGGCGCGTACGCTAACCGCTTAGCCACGGAGGAGATCTTATCGTATATTGTAACACTTCATCTCATTGCATCACTTCCATCGGTTCCTAAACATTAAAAAGACAAAAAACGAATTTTAACACACGCGGCTGGGACGAGTTATCAATAACACTTGAAAATATCGGATACTCGTCGAGGTTTTCAACTATTATTCCTCACTCGTCCCAACTGCGTGTGTTCCAATTCCTTTTTGTCTTTTTAATATTTAACAACCGATGGTGATGATGCGATGAGATGAAGTCTTACGACACATGATAAAAAAGTTTGTCAACTATTATTTTATTGGAATATAATTTCTAATCTTATATAATTTTTGCAATATAAAAATTATGATAAAAATAGTGAAGTTATTAATAAGTTTACTATTAATTTAATGAATATTATACTTTCTAACTTTGCAGTCCTTACAAAGTACTAAAAATATTAGTCAAGATTCTGCGTAGAAATGTTTATATTGTTTAGTGTGCCTGCGTGCACACCGACCAATAGTACATTTTCAAAGAAACTCTTCCGTTTATATTAAAATTAGAAACAATATGATGGACACTGTAAGGAGCTAACAACAAACTTTCTCCCATCAACTGCATTTATTCATCATCTTCAGAATCAAGCAGTGGATCTTGCACATTGGTTGCAGTAGCTAAACCTGTGTAGAAGTAATGAAATATTGGTGGAATATAGGGCAAAAGAGGAATCTCTCTTTTTCTCTGCTGAGATTGGCAATAATGCACTGTAGCACACTCGAGGTTCCAAAGTGAGATTCTTTATGCGTCGTCGGGAAAGGTCCATAACACAGAATCTGTCATCATTGAGTGATATTTTATAATATAGCTTTAGTGGTTCGTTACGAAAATAACGGAGCCACTTCACAGATTGCCGTACAAATTTTGCTCCCTCATCGTTTGCTTTCTTCATCCGCAGCTCAATTTTTGCCAGTGTGGAGAAATCAAGAAAATCGTTTTGGGTCATTTCAATTACTTCAAAAGGATTTTTTCTTGGAAGCAACTCTTACTAATTGTGCCCAGTCATGAGGATGAGAGAGAAGCTTTGGTATCCTTTTTTAAGATTTTCGATCTTCCCATGGTCAGAGTCTCACTCCATCCTGCTGTGTCCTGGTACGAGAAACTTTGATCCAAAATGTTTATATGAGTTCTTTTGTTCGTAAGTGATACACACATTGCCACAAATGGAGTGGTTTTATTTTGTCCATAGCAAGAGTCACTGTAAAGCACTACGTGATCAATGTCCTTTGGTAAAGCTGAAATAGCCTTTGATACACAAGAAGAAATCTTATTTGCCCCTCAGTTTTCGTACGGTTTCATACCACACATAGCATGAGATTTTCTCTTTCTTTAGATTACGGACAGTTAAGTTATATACCCAGAGTTGTATTTTGTAGAACGCAGTTGATGTTTGTATGCATGGTATGGGAAGACACTGTTGAAGATCGAAAACAAGCACTCTCTTCTTTTGCTAGCATTTTATCTGTGATTTTAGTCTCATAAGCTAATTCTGCCTCCTGATGCTTTAATATTTCTTCCTCATCTTCACTCAAAGCATATGTGAGCTTAATTTTAAATGCATCACAAGAATGGCATGTGTCCCTTTTGAGGCTTTTAATGGCAATATTCATATTATGGAAGATATTCACAAAAAACGAATAACTAACAGGAATTTGTGTCTGTTCCCTGTGTTTCTTATACACCTCAGCTAAAGTCATATACGGTGGTAAGTACTTTTTCCTAGTTTCTTTTCGACAATAATGGAATTCATGTACTGACAAAGAATGTAGAAAATCACGATTTTTTCTTAATCTGTATGAGTTTATTTTATTTGGAGGAGAAAGTTTGCCTCGCTTATCAGGAGTCACTGTACATCCTGGAGATTTTTGCTTTTGTTGGCAAATAAGCCACATAAATTTGCGTCTCTCATCAAACACTTTCAGAAAATATGAATTGCACATTTTACATTCTTTCCATTTACGGAGACATGGTATTGATAAGTAACTATTCTGTTTTAATCTGGTATCGCGATGACTCAGCGGTAGAGCGTTCACCTCTGGTGCATAAGGTCCCGGGTTCAAATCATCCTCCCGCCAAGTGAGCTTTGTGGTAGACAAACACCGTGTGCGTGGGTTTCCTCAGGGTTCTCCCGTTTCCTCTCACTTTCTTCATTCCACCATTTCATTCATTTCTCATCTTCACCGTCTCCTTTAGCGTAGCCGGCATAACCATGGAACGTAAAACTCAGAGATTTCATTTCATTTTTTTTCTGCTTTTTTGGTGTGCCTCTTTCTTGAAACTTTCATGCAAGGGCGGATCTAGGACGGACTTCTGGGTGGGAAGACGTTGGATTGTAATACTGAAACTTAGAGCTCCAAACTCTGGGATGGGTTTTATTTATATATAAAATAAGAAAGTTCCCTCTTCTGAGGGGGGAAATCGCCCCCTGGACCCACCCTGCTTTCGGAGAACTAAAATCTATTAAGGCTGACAAAAAAAAAAAAAAAAAAATGATCTACGGTCGCGAGAACCTATTTTGTAATAGATATCAAACAACTTCCTTTGCGTTCCTTCACTAATTTTCTGTTTACATTTCATACGGCATTTGCCTAACATAATAATAGATCTTTTCGTGACATATATTCCACTTTCAGTTATGTAATCCTGTTCTGTATTTTTAGATAGCTTCCTATTCTCTCTTATTTCTCTATCCTTCGTTTAATACCTTTTCTTGTACTGGCACTCTTAAACTCATTTCTTCTTGCAGTGTTCTTACTTCCTCAACCTTTGGCTCGTAAACAGGATCATTATCACTTTCGAAACTACTCAAGACATAATACACACTTCCTTCCTCTTCAGTTTCTTTCACAGTTTCATGCTGCACTTACGAAAAAATATTATTTTCTAGGTACGGTTGACAGTTCTAATTCCACACTGGATGTACTAGGCTGATGCGTACCTTCACCTTTGGTAGGTTTAGTTAGCTTAATTTTTTTAGCCATAAAATTCAATTTTCTTCCAACAGTTGGATTTACTGTAGAAACCGGTATTTCAGTTTTACTTTCTTCATCATGTTTTTTCACCATTTCTAAAACCTTCCTCCCTCTTGAATACATTGTTGCTGAAGTAGATTTTAGTCCTGCCCGCATTCTACCACAATCAAACTGAATTGGGAAACATGAAGGAATGAGTCACTATCTAATCACAACCTGCCGTCAGTATTTTTAATACAAACTCCTCGGGGTAAAAGGTAACAAGTCATCTTATTCCCTTTTACCCAGTGTGGATTCCATTGTAGCTTAATTATTCCCTTTTGCACGTCCCTTGTACGTGTTTCTGGACACGTTTTTTTCATAGTGCTTTTCATACAAAGAAGCATCATTTAAAATACTACAACTCTGTGTTAAAAACCGAAAATTGAAAAAGAGTGACTTGTTACCTTTTACCCTGAGTCCGTCCAAATTGTTGACATGCATGAAAGTTCTTGTCTTTGAGTAGAACCTTTCAGAGAAGAAAGTAAATGAAATCTTCAGTTCTCAAAACTGTTAAACTTAGCCTTTTCAAACAATCCTTTTTAGAGGTGGTAGATAGTTTCACTGTTGGAAAGTTAGCGTTAAGAAAAAAAAAAATTATTTCACTTTTCTACCTATTGAAGAGCATCATCACAGATATTCTGCCATTATTCGTAGATCACTTGCCGCAACTGGAAAACTTCCATGCACCGTAGTCTTCAGCTAACCCCTTCTTTTCTACGTAAGATTTTTCTGTTTTAATACCGTGCATCAATTGTATCCTCTTCGCCCTCTCCATCTTTTTCCTGACACCATTCTTTTTGACATGTCTTTCAAGATACAGTCCATTCCCAATCCATGTCTCGACTAGTTTCTTTTCCCCCTTTCCGTTACATCTTGAATTGTTAATTTCTCCCCCATTGGTTTTAACACTTCATTAATTTTCCGTTCGAGTAGCTAATTCTCTCGACTCTTCTAGTCTTTTTATCACTGCTTTTTCGTAATGTCCATGTTTCTACCCCATACAGTATAATACTCCATACGAAATATTTTATAAGGCTTTTTCTCGACTGTTACTGAAGGAGCCACAAACTGTACTTTTCTTCCTCCTAAATTCTTCTTTCGGCATTCTTATCATTGCTTTTATTTCACGTTCATACTTCATGTCAACACTAATACTACTACCCAGGTATCGAAAACTAATCACTTGTTCTATTTTCTCCCCGCCTGCTTCTATGTTCGACACCAACCGCTTTGTTCCAGTCACCATGGCTTTTGTCTTCCTAACATTTATTTTCTTTTCAGATCCCGCAACAAGCACTATATCATCCGCAAACCGCATATACCTTCATACCAAATTTTGTCTTCATTATGTAGGCTTTCCTTCACTATATTTTCTAGATAGGTATTAAATAATGTTGGCGAGTGTCATCATCCCTGCCGAACTCCTTTTCCAGTTGCACTCTCTTCTATCATTTCCTTCCTTATTCTAATACTTACTTGTGGCTTTTATTATAAGTCTTCTATTTTCCATTCCAACCCACTTTCTTTAAAACTCTTATCAACAATTGCCAATTCCCCGGTCAAAAGCTTTTTCTAGAACAATAAATGCAAATACTCTTCTTTCCCTTTTTCTATAATTTTTTCACTGATTACTCTCAATAAGCCAATTGCATATCCTGTGCCCTTATCTTTTCTAAACCCGAACTGTTCCTCTGCAACTTCATTTATTTTTTCATACAATCTTCTGTTCAGAATCCGAAGCATAATTTTTGTTGCATGCGATATGAGACTAATAGTTCTGTAGTCCGTACATCTCTCTGCGTTCTCCTGTTTCTTATATTTCATTACAGAGTCGGAACAATTCTTTCTTGCCCTTGCCTCCCATATACTTGATGAATTCAATTGCTAAGATGTATAGATGAAATCCAGTACATAAAATCTGTGTGAAAATTAAAGTTGATATGGAAAGTACAGTTATTTATTTAGTAGCATACAGAAGTCATTGAAAAAGATATCAGTGAATACTGAATTACAGAATTTAACTTAATCTCTAATTCACTGGGTGCAAGGTAAGATTTCCTTTATTTTAGTTATTCAATATGCATCCTATAGGATTTAAGAGAATTACTTGGAAGTCAACTAAAATAGTTGAAGTGTATTGGCAAGCTTCCAAAATGAAATATTTACAATTATAAATTATTCTTGATTCGTATCATAGACATTTGCATTGCTATACTATTGAAGTGCAATTTTGTAATAATAATGTTCTTTCCAGGCATTCTGAAACGAATATATTGTGTCAAGAGGTTCCTTCCAGTTAAACTGTTTCTCACATGGTTATATGCATGGGAGCTTCCAAACAGAACAAGTATGATTATAGCAGTAGAATAATTGAGAAATGTTCCTCAACTAAGTGCCAGTTGAAGAGAGAATGTGAGATTTGTAACTAAGCGTTTCAATGTATATTGTAAATAGTGAATACCAAAGAATGAACAGTACAAATTGATGAAAAATATTTACAACTGCAGTTTTCCTTTGCTTAGAAATACTACTGATTAAACAACTAAATTTCGTGCATTCGGCATTTTTTGTTTACGACATTATATAAAGTAAAGAGAAAGTATTGCACAAATACTAGCTAGGAAGTTTTGGAGCCGATAGCATTCGAAAATTCTATGACAACCAATAATACCTCTAAACAGACAAACCGTACAGTTGTAAGTATTTTTCCTTATTCAGATAGTTACGCCTTCCAATGCATGAAATGCAAGATATCTTAGTAAAAGAAAGGAGAATCTTAGAATATCAACAGTATATTTGGAAAGCGAAAGTTAAGTTTAAATCTATACATTAACTGTTCTTTTCCTCTGAGTACAAATAAAATGAGTTTTTTTTTCTTTTTTCGTTTTTTTTTTTTTTTTTTTCTGTAGTATACAGTACAAGTCATAAAAATCAAGAAACTAAATAAATACTTCTAGTGGCAAAGTTCACATTCTTACGCTCATTCCTTTAGGATTCATTATAATCTTTCCAACCATCTAATGAAATGAGATTCCATTGGGCAAGTTGCAGAGAAGTTTTCCTTGTTCCATAGCATATCCAGATAGATTTTTATATATTCTATATAAAAATGATGGTAACTTCCAGTGTTTCAAAAAGTAATTGTATTGTAGTATAACGTGAAGCGATACAGAATCGTAATGAATAAGAATGATAGGTAGTAGGGGAGTTTTCATGTAAGGCCAACCTTAAAAGATAGCAAAGACATATTTCATGCATTAATATTCTCATTAGGCCTAAAATATTAAGGCGTGGGAAAACTTATCTACAGGGTATTCGGAAACATTACTTCTAGCGTAGAAACCATTAATGTTCAGTAGATGTGGAGTGCAGATCAGGGTTACCGTCGAAGGATAGAAAGGAATTTATGAGATCTTGTAGAAACAAACAATAATAGGTCACGAACTAAAAACTGGCACACATTCTCAATCTAGGTACAAAATAACTTTTTTTTTTTTTTTTTCATTTTATTTTATTTTATTCATGAGGCTTACTTCGAACATTTTATTCTTGAGTTACGACCATTTCCATATCGTTCCGACCAGTTTTTGACAGGCTATAAACTCTAAAATGACATATTTCTGCACTCATGTTGTTCTATACTTTCTTCACGTTTTTGTGTGAGATTTTTTTGTTTTTTTAAATTATTATTAGCTATATTAGAAAAGCCAAAATTTAACATTTCGTATAGCACATACAGTTAACCGTTCTTGTGCTGAATGCAATAGAAATGAGGTTGAAACATAATTTCAGCAAGTTCTTATGTTGATATTAGTCCATATATTTTTATCTTAGCTAGATACCAATTCAAAATTTTAACACTTAAAGTCTTCATGAACTTACCGAGCATATTCTATTATCGAGTTATAGTAAGTCTCCGAGTAAAGATATACTTATCCCAAATTGTTAATAACTTCGAAATGAATAGATCTGTGCTGTGACGTAGTTCTGAAGTTAGTAATAAAAACACATGTATGAGGTGAGTATTCTTTTGCTGGCAACTGTACATAGTCAAATCGATCATGAAAATTCTGAGGCAGGCGAAGAAACATTCAAGGAAAATTGTTAGCTAAGAAAGGAATGGAAAAGTCTAGTTTACATTTTTCAGGATTTTCTCTGGTTGTCGTTTCGAATTCTTTTCATTTACATAACTTTTACGTTTTTCCAGACATCTACATTGCACCCTGTTTCACAGAAGATGGATAGTAATAATTTTTCGGCAAGATTCTATTTACTCTATCCACGTACGTTTAATTTTATATCTATTCATTCAAATACGTAACAGTTGCTCATGAATATTGTATTTCATTTCATTTCTTTCATAAATAATATTTGTTCCAATTCATTTTCTGTCTATTTAAACATTTACCGTATCTTAATTAATATCGTATGAATCCGCTTCCATCAGTTGAGAGGAAAAGAATTCAATTAATAAATTTGAATTATTAATGAAAGAATGACCAAAACAAACTTGGAACACAAGTCTGAGCCAGATTTAAACAAATGGTCATCATATATATATTCAAAATCCTGTGCGTGTATGATTACATAGGCTTAAAAAAAAAAAAAAAAAAAAAAAAGATAGCATGGGTACTTACATAAACTTCATAATGTTACCAAGTTTTCATAGTATGTAAATTTGATAACATGTTTATCATATGACCGTTGGTTTTCCGCCATTAACTCCCGTTATACATATATACACAGAGTGTCTCAAAAGTCCCCTGACATAGAGTAACTCTGTTATCAGAGCTACAACAAAATGTAAGAGGGAAACCACCTCCAAATATAATGTTTTCAATCTAAATTGAAGGATTTTTTAAAACGGATGAGCCGTTTGTGCTATACACTCTTAATGCGCCCAATGTTAAATGAAAATGAAACGTTTTCATTTACCTGGATCCACAACTATAGTGAATGAAGTTCCTGTCTGATATGCTAACGTGTCGATGGCCAGCCCCTATTTCATACTCTTAAAAAATGTATCCACCTCCTGTCGCGTCATTCCCTCTCTCAGCCCCAGGTAAATGGCAACGTTGCATTTTCATTTAACATTGGGCCCATAAAGTGTGTACAGCCCAAACGACTCGTCCGATTTAAAAAAGTCCTTCACTTTAGATTGAAAATATTCTTACATTTATTGTAACTCCGATAATAGTTACCCCTTTGTTAAGGAACTTTTGACACACCCTATATATATATATAATTATAAATGATTTTGAAAGTCCTCTTGAATAAGTAATTAGTATAACTTTGGACGTATTCATATATATGAGAGGCTCAAAAAACATTTTTAAAAAATATGTTAAATGCTTTGAAATGTGCATCCTTTGCTACTAGAAGTAGCTTGCTTTTGCTTTTTTGATACGGCACAACTGCAAGCAAAAGTTTCAAACAGCGAATTTGTGGGGAAAGAACAGTATCTTAAATATTATACTTTGTTGTAGTCTTTGTAAATATATCCATTATTCTAAGAATAGAGGACATATGATAAATTTGTACCTAGAATAATGGGTTGTATAGTTATTTTCATCTTATATAGTCTCTTTTATTATGTTGCTATTATTGTTAAATCTCTCTTTGAACCATTGAAGTATTATTTTTATTTTGCTTTTCTGTTGCTGTGTGTTACGTGCAAAACATCTAGTTATGTATTTAAAGAATGTTGAAAGACTTTCAACAATCTAATTTATGTTCAACGTTGCGGATAATGATTCAGATAGTGATATAGTACATTTCATCCACAAATTTAAGGGTACTTTGAGTTTGTTTCTTGCTCAAAATTTTCATTCTGATAGTTTATTGTTAAACTGTATGTTGTTCTTAATTCCATCACATAAATGAATCCCAAGGTTGCCTTAAACAAATGATAAGTTTGTTTCATAATTTGTCCATTTTTTTTCTTAAATATGAAGAAATATCCTAACGACGTGAGCAAAACTTTGCATATATTATTTTCACATTGAACAGGTAAAAATATGCATTATTATAAAGTGTTCAGAGTTCATTTTTAAAAATCCTAGTACTTAGTAAGATAACATTCTCTATGTTTAATAAAACTATCAAAGAAATTAGGATCAAGTTCTTATAACAGATCCTCTTAATTTCTTTATAATTAAATACTAGAAGCAAGTAAGGATCTAAGAAACATATACGAATTTATGTTATATTGGGTTGGTTTTAGTGTTAGTTATTTGCATACACGACCCGCAGCTTTAAATACTTATTACAGTGACAAAGAACTGAATGTGGTATTCCGACTTTTCTTTGATATTGGGCCAAGTACACATGATGTTACTATGGTAAAAATTGTGATCACTTTTGGGATGGATTTGATGTAGCGTCACTTGAAGAAACATGCTTGCTCTTTCTGTTGTAGACTAATTATATTCCTAACGGTTGGTTTCAATCTAAACCAAGGAAAGCCTTCATTTAGTAACTGAGTTAGGTATATTTCTTAACTTAAAATAAAAATAAGTTTTTAAAGTATAATTTGTTCAACAGATCATAAACGGTTCGAATCCTAATAAAGGTATTTAATCGTTAAGTGAGTGTGTGGAAGGGATATGTTCCTTCCTCTCAGCAGTGATATGTAGTATTAACTACAGTAGTATGATACTATTAAAGCTAAATGCAAAACTGTGATGTTTAAATTCTATACATGAGAACTGATATAACATAAGATATCAGGGATATCAAATAAAATATTCTGTAGTGTCGAATCTTAAAAACATTGTCACTAAATATTTTATATATGTTCTAATAATTTTCGTTGAATATATGTAAAGATTTCTTAGATCAATTAGCTTAAATGAAAATTTATTGTATAGTGCCAACTTAATGCAATTGTCGTGCATTCTTGTGCTAAATAAGTGACAAAGCACTTTTTCTTTTTTGTAAATGTTGTATGTAGCTACCTTTTGTCTTTCTTTTTCAATGTAAAAAAACTTTTTCTTTTTTGAAGCTACATTTGTACTGAAATAAAATTAAATATATATTTTTAGTTTGTCTTTTTGTCAACGCTCTCATACTTCAGTTTAGACGCTCCATTTTACGGTGATAACTTCACAGAAGTTAAAATTTTAAGGCAGCCATTTAACCAATGTTAGCTGTATACTTTTGTGTAATTATGTGGGGAATGGATTCTTAATTAAATGAATTGGGTGATAACCAAAATCTAAAATATAATTAGAAGAATTAGATTATGATGAGTGAAAATATAATGATGGAATCAGAAGACAATAGTGTAACTGGGTGTAGTACGAAGGCCAGAAGGAAAGGAACGTTTTAGTATGAAATACAAATGACCAATAACGTGTCTAAAACTTTTATGACACTAAAACTACATACTTTCTTCTGCTTTTTAACATATTCTTCATACACATTCAGACAGTTTATCATTGTGTGATATAGTTTTTTTTAATGCCGTCTTTGAATTTCCTTGCTGACAATGTATAAAAAGTAACTTTGAGTTCACCATCAGTGGAAAAATGCCTTCTGGACGAAGTGTCTTTCAACTTGAACAGGTGGGAATTAAAAAGTTTATTGCACTCCGCGCCTTACACTTGGCACGATTCTTATTATTGTTTCACAGGTTCAGAAGCTCACAAGTAAATAGTGTTCATGTTGACGTCTGCACCGTCTCGCAGCTTAGTTCAAACTGAATCGTCGTAGCTGGAGTATGCTGCAGTTGAATATTCCTTCGAGCTCGCTCGTAGCTATATGATTAACATATGTGCCTTCGGCGCTGGGTTCGATTCTCAGTGAGAGCCCATGTTCTTCACATACATGATCACATGCTAAACTCAAATCAAACCAATCAAAAGCTCCTTCTTGTCAAAGTCATTTTCTACTCCTCATGAACTCGAAAATGCTGTTATAAGTAGTTGTAGAGACAATGAAGCAAGTCAGCGGCACTTGTAGACCAACAGGTACGTTTTTAAGGTAACAAAAATCCAGCCTGCTAGAAATGCAGATACATACGCGCATAATGTAAAATAGCATTTTTGTCCACCAATAAATGAAAGAAAAAAATGCACAGGATGTACAGAAACTTACCAGACACGCTTACTTTTTCTTTTTGAATTAAACTACTTTGAGAATTATAATGTTCACAAATACTTGTAAAATCAGAGACCAGAATTACAGATGATGTGATGCTAAGAATATATATATGAAACCAATTCTTGCGTTGACGAAGATTTTACAGTATTTAGGATCGTGCTTATACGAAGTAAGTCGACAAATTGGGAGTCATTTGAGTGATTTTTCAGCACTGTACTGTGCACAACTGCAAACAATCCTTTATTGTTAGTGGTAATACAGGGTCTGGCAGAAATCTTCATGGTTTTCAAGCCGAGATTTTGACTAAACTGATTATTTCACATATATTTTATTTACCAATTGAACTAAAATTCAAAGTGTTTTCTTTAAACAATTATTTATGGAACATACCACCTCTGTTTTTAAATACATTTTACAGGCGATTTTCTTAATAATCTCTGGAGTTTAAGGACAGTGCGATTTTCCTGAAGATCTCATCTCCACAGTGTAGGCTTTTCCCGAAAGTTTATAACGTAAACTATGTTGTGCTGCAGCTAGGAACACTGAGATTGCAATGAATTTTGAATTGGCAGCGAAATGCATGCTGAGTAACAATCAGTGACTTACTGATTTTAAAATACGTCTCCACGATGAATGTTCGATATTTTGCTGAGCATCGCTTCATGTCAAGTGAAATGACTTGTGAATTGATCTGAAAATAAATAAATAAATAAAAGCAAAGCTTACAATTGTGCCAGTTGTGAATAAAACTCTCAAGCATGGGGATAACATCTAAAAAAAATAATAATAATAATAATAATAATAATGTAATTTTCAAAAATGTAGGTGCTGTATGTTTCATTAAAAAAAAAAAAAAAAATGTAAGGAAAACCCTTTGAGTTACAGTTTGCTTGGGAAGTAAAAGATCATACATGAAATAATCAATCTGACACGATTTGAATTTAAAAACTGTCAAGTGTTTGTGCCGACGCTGTATAACAAAAAATACCGTATTTGTACCGTGTTGATGAAAAATACCGTATTTGGCCGTACCTAGTATGGTACTTTTAGTAAATGAATACTTTCGTAAAAACTGTACTTTTATTATAATCGCAACCTCTCTCTCAATATATATAGGGTGTTTCAAAACAACACCGACAACATTTGGGAGATGATTCCTGACACCGAGATAAGACGAAAAGTATAGACCAGCCTGAATGCTCAAATGCTTCCTTTCGGGGTTACAGGCTGCCAAAAACATGAAAAAATGAACTTTAAAGGTACAAAGCTCCGAAACTATGAGACATACCGTAGTCAGGTTAAGACTTCACTTAGGAACTAGTATGTGCTCTATCCAAAAATACATGTTTCAGAATCCTAAGGCACTCACGTAACAATTTTTATAGAGAGAGTTTGGCTACGAGCATATAATTTGAAGTACTCACCAACTACCTCTATAAAAATTGTTACGGAAGCATTGCAGGATTCTGAAACATGGATATTTGGATAAGGCACATGTTAGTTCCTAAATAAAGTTTTGACCCGACTACGGTAGGTCCCATAGTATTGGAGCTATGGACCTTTAAAATTCAATTTTTCATGTTTTCGGCAGCCAATAACTCCGAACTAAGAAGAATCTAGTTTCACTTCAGAATAAGAGGTAGTATGAGATGATGATGGTGTTGATTGGGAGTGATAACTACCAGAAGGAGATACAGTAAGAACTAGGATTTCCATTTTAAAAAGAACTTTCAATTGGTAAGTTTCTCGTTATATAATACGGTATATATATATATATATATATATAGTAAACTCATTATACATTGTCATAGTTTTCCATCAAATATTGTAACAAACTTTTCTTTGATGGTAATTTGGTCAAATAAGTTGGCTATAAACGATCAAATATAAAATTGAATATCCTTAATCATTTGTTTATATTTATTGATTCAATTGTTAGGTTACTTAAATGTACGTGTGTAGTTTTATGGTGGCATCTGCTGAAGTAACTATAATGAATAAGGTTGTAGAAATGAATGGAATGACTATTCACAGTTATTTCTGTCTCATTTCCCTCCTTTATTGCTATTCCCAAATACTTATTTTCATGCTACCTTTCTTGTTCAGTAAATACGTATGAATCTATATTGTATTTATTAGATGAAATTTAAGTATCGGACCAATTCAGTTACTTTTCGAGTAACTTTTTGGCATTGAATAAGAATAAATAGTCCGTTATACAAATATTCCGCCTTATGCAGAGTCGTTTTGACATATGATTAGAGTCATACTAAAAGCCTGACTACTGCAGGAAACATGTTAGTCGAACTCTTTAGCATGTCACTAATCTCACGTCAAAACGACTCTGCATAAGGACCATTAGGTTTTACAGTTAAAACGAGAGAGTACATATTAAAGAGGATTCTGTAGGATATTAAATTCTGGAGGAATTTTTCACAGTGTAGGAACCACTAATTTATATTTAGAAATGCAAAAATATTACATGTGCTCTAACCTATGTGATTTTATGCAACATCAAGTGTTTTTCCCACTATCCTCATTTACGCGCCCAACATTAGTCACTGATACCCCTGCCTCTTGCGAACCCACCCCTGTGCTAACTCGTGGGTCCCATGCTGTGCTCCTGCTTTGAATCGGTTAAATATCATCCTCGCTTTTAATGGCCACCTAACATAAGTTGCTTTTTCTGCAGTCTTTTTTAAAATAATATTCGTCTGACGCATATTTATACCTTAAACAAAGTCCTCGTAAAGTGAATCTGCACCCATGAATGCAACTCTTACTCAGAAACCATTTTTAAGACATCACGAATGAATTTCGTGAAGAAATAATTACATATAATAAGATAACATATAATTATTCCAGATACATCATATGCATAAATATTGTCAATCTATACGCAATTATCTGAGCATGTGCCAAAGTAATATACTAGAACGTCATAAGAAATCAAGAAAAGTCAAAGGAAATCTTTGTTTTATATATATATATATTTCACGGAATATTCTTAATCTACACCAAATTTGGGAAGTCACCTGCGGTACTTAGCCCTAATATATTTTATAGTTATACAAAACAAATTACTGCTAGTACGCATCAAAAGAATGTCAACAGCTTTCCGTGTCCACATCATACTCGATTTTAGTGCCACCTCATAGCGATTTTCATTTGTTTTCTTTGATACAATGTTGGATACAAATAGAACAAGTTCTAATTTAGAACAGTTGCATCAAATGTTGTAACCAACCCAAAGTTACATACAACTTGATATTGTACACGTTGAAATTCCACTTTGATGGAATATTTGATACAATATATGATGGAATATTTGTTCGTCTATAACGGGCTTTACAGATTAATCCCACTTTAGATATTTACGCTATTTATATTCTCTCCAGTTAGATAGATTCACAAGTCATTCACATGTTAACTTTTCTTTCTTCTTTGCAGAGCCCGTTGTGAGGCTAAGAATGAAATGCCGTTTTTTTTGTCCACTATCCCCACCCTTTTCCTCTATAGGCTGACACTGGCGTCTCTGGCATGCAAAATTTGGTGGGGACATTAAAGAAAATGATTTATATGGTACTACCTAGCCCAACCTGTTTATTAACTTAGATTCCATTTGCTACCTTTCTGCTTACCTTCACGGACCCCTAAGGTATATCAAGAACTCGATTAGGGTCTACAATCGTTTCACAGCCTGAATATTATATTCCAAATAAATATAATAATTATTATTTATATGATATTCTGTCATTAGTAAATAAATTAAATTAGAATAAAATATTGAATATTTTGTACTTCAAAATATTGGTGGAACGCATCCCCTCGTCTTTCCCAGTCAGAGACGCCCGTGTAGGCTGACAGTGTTTTTTTTTTTTTTTTTTTTTTTTTTTTTTTTCTTCGAAGAGATTATTAGTTTTTTTATTCAGGTCGAACACGTATGTAAGAGCAAGCTGTACTATTGATCTTCGCTGTCTGTAGAGGATGCCATTGCCGTTCAATTGGTCTTGTGTGATGACGGGCCATCCAGATATTGCACTGTATAGTCGTTTTAGTTGAGTATGATTGTGTTGAGTACAAGTTTCCCTTAGTTTGCTCTTGAGTTGTATTCGGATACATAGGTCCGTTGCAACTTCAGTTTTTTCCAGCCGGAGTAAGAGAACTTCGGCCGTAAGATAGGAATCCCAGATTATTATGCATAGGATGTTTGATGTTTATTTTCTTGGTTAAAATCCTACGTCTGAGAGCAGACCAGTGGATGTTAGTTTTGTTTAGAAGAGATGGCAATTGAGCTGTTTTATGGGGTCCGTCAAAGAGAGAGAGAGAGAGAACTCGGCAGGCTTAGATAATGAATCACTCCTAGCGGTGGAGGATTTTCTTTTTTCCTTTTCTTTAGAATGCAGTTGCGATTGTGTTCGTTCCCTGAGGCAGGCAAGCATAAATAGATGCTTGTATTCTGAGTTCGATTTATCACTGTAACCTAGTGTTGTAAAAAAAAAAAAAAAAAAAAAAGTTTTATTTTCAAATGTCTGGTTTTTTTCTGGCAACTATTATTTATTGATTTATGTTGCAGATTATTGAAATAATCAACAGAACTTGAGTCAAAGCTCTCGTAACTTAAAAATCGTTTGTTTCATTGTATCTATAAGAGTAAAATTGTATGATTATCCCTTGCGGACCCAGGTCATTTTTGGAGTTTTCCTACATTTTCAGTTAGTGACTTATTGCTCAAAGACTATTTATTCGATTGATATGGTTGGGGCCTTGTTTTTTTGTTTAGAAAGTGGATGTGGCTATATTTTGGTGTAAGTTGCATTGCATTGTTGCCAATGGGTGGAAAATTATTGAGGGAAATGTAGGGGAAAATTTTCAAAAAAGTCCCTAACCGAATTTCATTTTTTTCTTTTTTATCTAGCACCACTGCTACCATATGGGTTCAAGTCACCTAAAAAGTTCTTTGGTGTGTTGACAAGGTACAGTGAAATCCTGAAGTCGCTGGCTTGCATTCAAAGAGGGAAAGAAAAATTCTCTGTAATCATACACATCTTGACACTTTTTACACCTCAGAAGCAAAAATCAACAGATATACCGGGGTTACAGCTTCTCTAATTATCCTATTGAAACTTTTTATGGTGCGTTCTGTAGGGCAAAGAGGAAGCTTTCAGTTAGTGATGCGTTTGTATCAATATAGCCAGCAAGAGCGTAATAATAGAGGGGGAAAGGGAAATTTTCCGAATTTTTCACCTAAAATTGGGAATAAATTGTTTTGGCTGGAAACACTGCCATCAGACACACGAGAACTATCTGAAAATAAACCTTCGTACCCCAAGAATATATCCTACAAGTATCATGGCATTATCTAACAAAGTAAGCATGAAATTAAAAAAAAAAAATCATTCTACCTCAGAAATTCACCATTTTCTTACCATTTACAGAACATGGTTTCTTATAAACCTCAACGGTACTTCCCTAATTATTCTAGTGACACTTTTTATGGTGAGCTTTGTAGGCTAAGAACGAAGCTTTTAGACACTGGTATTTTATACGTTTGTTCGAATGTAGTGAACAAGAGGGAAATAATAAAAACAAAAAAGGGATTTTTTCCAAAAGTTCCCCCTGAAATCTGCAATTAAAACTTTCTGTAGATGGCAACACTGCTATTACACACACACACACACACAAACTATCTTAAATAAGGTTTGGTATCCCTCTAATATATCCTACAAGTATTGTGACGCTATGTATTAAAGTAAGCATGTCACTAAAAATATCTCATTCTACCTTAAAAAAAAATCTCATTTATCCTTCCAATTAGAGAACAAGGTCTACTGTAAACCTCAACTTTACTTCCCCTAATTATCCTATTGAAACTTTCTATAGTGCGTTGTGTAGGGCAAAAACGAGAATTTCAGATACTGGTACGTTTGTTCCAATGTAGCCAACAAGAGGGAAATAAATAGAGACAAAACATATATTTTTCCAAAATTTCCCCCTAAAATCTGGAATTAAAATTTTATGTAGCCGGCAACACTGCTACCAGTCAGACTGAAACTATATTAAATTAAACAATGGTACGCCACTAATATATCATACAAGTTTTATGGCGATATTTAAGGAACAAAGATTCTAATTACCAAAAATATATTACGGTAAACAGAAAAGTAGGGGAAAACTAGAAAAATCACGGGCTAGAACCTAAATACGAATTTTTCGTACGCCCCTAATTACCCCATTGTAACGATCTGTACCCGCGTTTGTACAGTAAGGACAAATGTTTGATTGGCGTAAGTTGACTTACATTCGGACGTATAGGTACGGATTTATAAACAAAAATTTCGAATTTTTTGCCCAAATTTAGGGAAATTTTAATTTCCCTTATTGGCAACATTGCGCGCAGGCCCGTTCAATTGATGTCAACAATTAGGTATCCATCCGAGGTATCTACCTGGCAAGTCTTAAGGAGGTCTCTCTACAACGAAGGAAGCTACAGGAAAAAAATAAGTAAATTCGAAAATTCTCGAATTTTTGACTGGAGTGAAATTCGAGAAAGAAATTCGACAGGAGAAGAAAAAGAAATTAATATGATAAACTATGGTCCAACCATATTTGGCAAAAATAATATCCCGATCTCTTAATTAGTGTCCACAGGAGCGGATTAAAAAAGTGACACACCCGTGTGTGCTACTTTGGCCACCTGCGTCCGAAAGGGTTACGAGTGTACATTTGATTACTTTTTTTTTTTTTTTTTTTTTTTTTACTACTACTTACCCGTCTTGTTGTTGTAGTTATAGTCTCGACTAATAATAAAATCATTGTTGTAAACAATAACTTTATAAGGAAAATTTTCTCTCCTTTTTACATCTTAGTTCCAACACTGTTGGTGAGAAATGCAGGGTGTTTCAAAATGAATATCGGGGGTTTTAGTCTTCGTAGTATTTATTACATTTTACGTACAATTATAAACAATACATCTAGCAAAAGAGCACCTCAGTCTTTACTACAAGTGTTCGATGTGAGATTCATTCGTCACACGGCACACATCTAGTCGATAGGCGAGAAAGGCACATAAACTTTCTGCCACATGGCACAAAACACATTCAATTTAAGGGAGTCTGGTTTCAACTGTACCATCTCCTGAGAATTTGCTGACCGCCAGATACGAACATTATGAGTGTTCACATTAGCTCTTAGGTTAAATGTCGATTTATCACTGAAGACAACTCAATCCAGAAAATCTTCATTGTTATGCAGCAATATTTCACTTGCGAAATTGGCACGTAAACCGTAGTCTGTAGACTTTAGACCTGTAGCAACTGCAAACGATAAAGACGTAGTTACAAACGTCTCCTTAATATTCTTCACACAGACGGTTGCACTGTACAGATTCAGTTTTTATTAAAACAGAAAAAGCTTTCTGCTCTCTATTCTCCATCTTTGCTACTTGCTCTTTCTAACGGCAGACAGAAGAAACAATGTATGTGCGTGCGTGCGTACAAAACTGTTTGAGTTGCTCTTTCATTTCATATAATATTTATAATTGTAAGTTAATTGTAATAGATACTACACAGTTTCAAAACCTTAATATTAATTTTGAAACACCCTGCATTACTTCAAATTGTGTCATCCTATATTCATGTCTTATATATACATATCATCAGGGCCGGCCCTAGGCAATTTGTCGCCCCGTGCAATGGCATAATTTGCCGCCTCCCCCTTTCTCCAGAAAGAACAAATCTTAAAAGCCATGATTTTAAGTATGCTACTCCAGCATGAACAACGAAGGGGAGGGTAAGTGCAGTCACACTCAGAAGGGCTTAAATACTTACTAAAAATACAATCCAGTTGTGTCTGTTTTTTTTTTTTTCCTTTAAATATTAATTTATTATGATAGTGAAAGATAAAGTAAACACACCTGCAGAGGAAAGATGGTAATCCTTTTTATAGAATTCAATTTCGAGCTTCAATCTCAATGTATCAGTTTCCAATTCCAGTGCAACTAGCTCTTTTATCTTTATTTCTTGATTTTTCTTCTACATCTGTTAACATTTTTTAAAACTTGTTTCTATCTTCAATGATAAGGAACTTGTTTCTGACAAAATCAAGACTAGTTGTCATATCAAAACTGTGAGAACTTACTAAAGGGAACAGATATTCGCTATTATTCGAGAATTTAATTCTTGCATTTGACAACAATCAGGCAATTTGTGCTTGGATTTATTTGACCATTTGCTTTAGCATTGTCCATGTGACAAACTAATGCTACCTAAACATGATTTATGAATGTGGTATTGAAATAGGTCAGAAATAGGAAATAATAAATTTAACTACCATCATCATGAAGTCTGTTTCCAACGAGAAATATTTAATTTAAATAATATACTTATGACAGATTTTGCCGGACCCTCCAAACTTGCCCCTCCATGCAGATGCACGCGTTGCACACTAGGAGCCGGCTGTGCATATCATATATATCTAGTCGACAAATTATTTTTATATGATATTTAGAAAATTACTGTTAGGCAAATTAGTATTAGTCTTTACCTTTATACAAGTTATTTGCATTTTATTTTGTACGTGATATTATTTTCGTACTTATGGAAGGAATGCTTTCACGAAAAAAACAAAATTTCATTTCTACTTTTATTTCTTAGTTGATATTGATGAAACACTGCTGAAACTCGAATTGTTAGTAGGTATGCTATTCATATAAATTGTAAAATATTTGTAGGGTATCAGTATCTAGCGTTTAATTTATGTTGCATTTTACGGTGATTACACCTACATAAAAATATTTCATACCTAAATAGACGTAAGATGCATTACAAACGACTATTTACAAAAAAAAAAAAAAAAAAAAAAAAACGAGAGGCAGTTTTTTCTTTAAAAAAACGTACATTTCTGAAAAAATACGAACGTTTTTTTTTATTTACAACACTACTGCGACCTTCATGCACGAAAGTATAAGAGTGAGTTGTTTACCTTTCTTCCTTTAGCCTTGAGTGCAAGGATAAGTTTAAAGTCTAGACCAGGAGGAAAGCCTGATTAACCTAACCCAAATCTTACCTATCTTTAAAAATTAGATAGTTTTAAAATTTTAAGGCTCCAGCCAGGAGAAGGCCAGACTGTTCCTTGAGTCTGGGCAACAGTCTTTGAAAGTAAGGAATACGGAGATAGAGTAGAGAGAGTAGTCTCCTGTATCTCCAGAGTCCCCAAATAATTAAAGGAAAACACATTTTTAAAGATTAAAAACAGCATAATGTTTAGCTCCTTACTCTCTCCATGAGTTCTTGGGGAAGGTGAGCATATTATTTCTTACATTAAGGACGAATTGACGTCTTTCCTCATTTTAGCAGAACAACATTAAACCCTTATTAAAGGATTATTAAAGAATAATAAATACCTAAATCCCATTTCAAAAACCTTATTTTATATCTCTTGTGATATAAACTTTACCTAGGCACTAATGAGCATAGCCGGAACGAGTTTTAGCTGTTGTGTGAATACGAGCTGAGGATTAACATATAGATAATTTAGTTGAAAGAAAGAACAACCTTCAGTAGGTATTGGACGAGTGTATTATAGATGCTTGCGAATTGCTTGTGCACTATAGAAGTGATATGTGGGAACGTTGTTCTCGGGACGTGGTATGTGGCAACGGTCTCTTTTCTCCAAACAGGACAATCCCGTTTAATCGAGACGTATATTCATGCTTTTTCGTCCCTTCATTCGATATGATGGTTCCGAATTAATCACCCGAGATGGCCTAATTCTACTCGAATGAGAACTCTGTTTCCGCTTCCCGTCAATTAATAGTTGTTAGTTGACAGTTCCGTACTTGGTTGTTTCTTTTTCCGGTTTTTGTGGACTTCTGCTAATTTTGGTGTTTCTTGACTGCAGTTGTCATTGTGTGCTGTGAAAATGGGAAGAACAAGAGCAGGTTATTCTAAAAAATTTAGAAAAGATTGGTTAAGTGATCCCAATTTGAAAGACTGAGTATTGGAGGTTGCGAATGATCGTACGGTAGCTCGGTGCAAATAAGTGCAATTTGAAAGCCAACTTTTGTGATCTTATAGGACATGGCTTAAAAAAAAAAAAAAAAAAAAAAAAAGACGTAAGTTCAGTTGAACCTTTTAGTTCAAAAAGATAGAAGAAAATAGAATTTCCGGTGACAATTGCTTCTTTTGACACAGAAGAAAATAGAATTTCCGGCGACAATTGCTTCTTTTGACTCGAAGCAAGGCAAGGTTTCCTTTATTTACCACGTATCATTGTTTTATTAGAAGTATTAACCACCTTAGTGAATGATGCAAACGCTATTTCTAAGTGAAAGAGGTATACTTACATCGTAGTAAGTGAAGTACTATGATCAAGAATATTTTATCTCCATAACTTACTTTAAGGAGAACCTTCGAACAGGTACACATAGAACTTTACATGGTCTAATCCAGTTAAAATTGCACAGGCATCCCATACCAGGTGGTTGTCGATAGAAATAGTAGGGAAACGGATTCTTGCGCAATGGCTCTGGAGTTAAAGGCACAGTTTCAAATAGTGGAGAACAGTGAAAAGTGTTAGAGCTCTGAATTACTTTTCCAAATGTGCAGTGATCTGGATTATGAAGGTGTTTTTTAATTTATTTTATTTTATTTTTATTTTTTTATTTATTTATTTTTTTTTCAGCAGAAGCCTAACACGTAAGTTAATCTTTTCAATCGAACGCTGTTGATCCAAGTAAGCTACTGCAAGATCTTGTCTTGCTTGATGAAGGAGGGGCAAGAAGAATAGTTATACCAAATTGTCCAGTTAATTTGTTAACGGAGAATATTAAAAACTATGTGAGTTCCAAACCTTATGTGGGTTATGATGTTGAGAAAAGAATAGAACAACTAAAAACGGCTGGTGAACTTACGATTCAAAATGAAAGCACAATTAGGGAAAGATGTACGAATTTCATTGTTAAGCTAATATCACAGCTTCAACAGCCTTTACCTGCAAATGTTGAAATATTGAAAAATATATCAATGTTGGCACCAGGAAACTGTTTGAAGGTGTTAAAGGATCCTCTAAAGAAACCATAACAAAAATTGAATTTCATTTGCAAAAAGTCAGGTTAGTTGAGTGGAAAAGAACGAAAATTCTACAGCTTTTTGGAGTGAAGTTCAGAAATATAAGGATAAAGCCGTAGAAAACGTTTCCATGAAATTTCTAATCTCGCTTTCTTTCTCCTTGTTTTTCCATGATCAAATGCAGATATATAGAGAGGACTTTTAGCCAGTTCAATCTCGTGAAGACAAAACATCGAAATCGAATGGGAAGAGAGATGGTTGACGGTATTCTTATTACTCGTGCAGGTTTAAGACGACTCGGGAAGTGCTGCAGTGATTTTGATTAACCTATTTCCATATTGTAGTTTGGAGACAAATTGTGTCCCGTGGGAAATATTATGAAACAAGTATGAAAGGTGGTTCAGCCTCTTCGTCTTTATGTACAGAATAAGAATTTTCATGGTGATAATTCTGTGCAGAGAGCAGATATTCAAGAAAAACAAAATGGCGGAAAGTTGGCTTCCGACGCCCCTGCGTCTAATCTTTAAACCCTTATATCTCACAACCTAATTAAGCTAGGGAGATCATTTTTATGTCGATGTTTTTCTGAAGGACATAGCTTTCCAGTGATGTGCATTTTACTGATGTCGGGGTTTTTGAGGGGGAAAGGAAGGATAAATTTGTCTATTTCCTCCTATTTTTGCCCTTTCTGGATTTAAAGGAGGGGTTGTAACCAGTACCGTGCCGTGAGGGAGCGACGGCCCTGGGCGCCGAAGTAAGGGGGCGAAAAATTCGGGTGAAGAAGGAAAAAATACTTAAAATATATGTATGGGGGCGCTGTCGTATATTCTCGCCCCGGGCGCTGATTTTCCACGGCACGGCACTGGCTATAACCCCGTAAAGATATAGAATGATACAAATTGCTATAAAAATGAGAATCTGTGTTGCATTAGCTTTCCAACAATATATCATTTATGACGCTGGAATAATTAGTGGCAGTGTTACGGATAGCAATATGAAGATCTACGATTTTCTTTATTTCTTTGGCATATATGTTTTAATGATATAAAGAAACAAATAAATATGTGTCAACCGATATCTGATCATTTTCACATTTATTAATCATTGAAAGTGCAAATGATGCATCGAACAGTAATTTTTAATGTTAAAGTTGGAACTGCTTTGTAGTGCTAAGCACGCATGTTACTTAAAGAAAATGCTCTAAGAAAAAATGGTTCGAAAGAAACTATTTAAAGCATAATTGTAATTAACAGCATTCTTTTGTTTCTCTTAATGACCATGTTAAGTTCTAGTATCAAAGTTCAAAATAGAAAATTAGGTTTGCATATGCTACTCGAAAAAAAAGTGGGAACACAATACCCCGGTACATCAACTATTTATTGATTTTAGAAAGGCGTACGACTCGGTTAGGATAGAAACATACAACGTTCTTACAGAACTTGGAATACCGAGAAAGCTAATTAGATTAATTAAGATATGTTTAAATGAATCCCAAAGTAAAGTTCGGGTAGGAAAATTTTTGTCCACAAACTTTCACGTCGAAAATGGCCTGAAACAAGGAGATGTGTTATCGCCATTATTATTTAAGTTTGTGCTAGAATACGCTATAAGGAAAATCAAAGATAGCAAATACGGCCTAGAGTTGAACTGTATTCACCAGGTTATGGCATATGCTGATGATGTAAATTTAATAGGGGATGATAGGAGAACAATTGAAAGAAATGCAGAGATCTTATTAAACGCTTGCAGTTACATGGGTTTAGAAGTAAATGCAGAGAAAACTAAATACATGAAAGTGCGTCGGGACTGCAACACGGCAAATTATGGATGCGTTAAAATATTAAATAATACTTTTGATAAAGTGGATACTTTCAAATATCTAGGATCAAAACAGACGAAAATCATATTCACGAATAAATTAAATGTCGGCCAAAAGCAGGGAATTCGTGTTACTATTCGGTTCAAAATCTCTTGTTGTCGCGAATTCAGTCGAGGAATTTGAAGCTTCAAATATATAAAACGATAATCATACCTGTTGTTCTGTATGGTTGCGAAACATGGTCGCTTACTCTGAGAGAAGAACATAGACTGAAAATATTTGACAACAAGATCCTGAGACGAATATTCGGACCCAAGAGGAACGGGAATGGGGAATGGCGGAAACTTCATAACGAGGAACTACATAATTTATACGGTTTACCCAACATTGTTAGGGTCGTCAAGTCTAGGAGGCTTAGATGGGCAGGTCATGTTGCTTCAGAATGGAAGAAAGTAGAAACGCTTTCAAAGTCTTGACTGGAAGACCAATCGGAAAACGACCATTAGGAAGACCTAGGCACAGATGGGATGGATCTCGCAGAGATAGGAATATAAAGTACAAACTGGATGCAATTGGCTAAGGATAGAAGTCAGGGGAGAGCTTTTGTGAACACGGCATTGAACCTCCGGGTTCCATAGGCCATAGAGTTAGTTAGGTTTGCATATGACTAATTTAGGAGTATTTTTTTCACCATGAAATCATTATGTATTAAGGTTGTCGACTTCATTCTCATCACCACTATGCTATATGAAATTCTTCATTATCAGTCTCGGGGTCACTGTCTTCATCGACTCCTCTTTAGTTATTACACATTGTTCCATTACCTCTGCACTCACATAATTCTGTACACTTTAATTTAAGACTTTAAGAACAACCATTGGAACATCTCTGTTTACAGCTACATCTAGTAAGTTCAGGTATAGTTTCAGGCGCTGAAGGCATTCTACACATAATTGGTTCATATCTATCTTCTACTTTTTCCTATCCAAATTCAGTTGGACCTGGGACTAAATGATGCTGTTGAAGGTGCTGTTCCCATTGATGAGCTTGCAAATTGGCTCTTAATATAGCAGGTTCCAATCTTCTCTTCTTGGAGTAGGTTTTCATCTTCTAGAAGTCTCTTAGTATATAACCACCATCTTGTTTCTTGCCAGAGCCTCTGAAACGTCTTACGTTGTGTTTTCGAAGGTTTTCCACCAAGTTAACTTTCCTTTGTCGACGAAAGATCCAGTAGTATCACACCTTGAAAGCGCATGAAGTCCAGGAAGTGCTGCAGCTTTCACAGTTCCACGTTTGTCATATAAGGGTTTTAGCTGTACAAATCGTTTCATTCCTTGACCAATATAGATACCTGTGTTAAATAGGAGAATAGGATATCTTCTTAGCGTAAGTACAAGGACATCTGTATTAGGTGAATTTAGCCCCTTGCTTTCTTAAATTCGATGCATGAAGAATTATTTTTGTATCTGCTTCTTCTTGTGTTGTTTCCAACTCCTTCACATCAATATGAGTTGTTGCTGCCTTATTTTGCCAACTCGCTACAGTATTCTTCTTTTGTTCCTTACTGAGTTCAAGAAATGTAATTGCAAACAAGTTAGTTTTGGTCATGAGGCAAGAGTTTCTTCAAGCTTGTCTTTAATGTTAGTTGATGGATGTATTAAAATTGGACTACATCTGATCCCCTTCTTCTCAGATCACGTGTGGCCATTTTCAAAGAGCCAGCTATATATGAATCAAAAACTACATGTAGCTCTTCATATTGCCCATAATTCGAGAAAACAGACTCACAGAAATGTTGTGATAAACCTTGGCATGCCTGTTTACCAATGCAATTAAGTTCTGCCATATCATCAGTTATTGCTATCTTTTACCTGTTTCACGTTCTACACCATTGTTTGTAAAAGCTACCTCTGGATCCACTTCCAGCTCATGAGTACCGGTACCTCCTGAGAGTTCTCATTTTCCACATTTGGTAATTCTTCCAAAATTGTTCTTAGCTTATACTTTGATAGACAATTAATGATGTATTTTACCATCCGCAGAAAAAGGTGCCTTGGGTATAGCTGAAAATTCATATTGGCTTAAGCAAGATTTAACATCAATAGCAGGCCTTGATCTTGATGCTAAAAGAAGTCTTGAAAACAGAGACGTACTTGAGTTAAGTTCAACTAATTTACCAATTAAAGACGCTTGTGCCTTTTCAGAAACAGTTTTGCATGTTCTGAGATTTGCTTTCTCCATTTTCGACCAGAAATATCCAGATTTATTTGAAATTCATTTTTCGATAAAAGTTGCTCTCAGCTGGTCTTCTATTTTAGTGCAGGAAGTTTAGATCAAAATTACGGGTTCATATATATATATATATATATATATATATATATATATATATATATATATATATATATATATATATATATATAATCATACAAGCAAGGACCTTTGCACAATTGACTTGCACAATTTGTAGTACTTGATCTCCTTATCAATATACTAAAAGCCCCCTGAGATTGGCCTTGAGCTTCGGCCACCATATTGGAAAAGGCAGCCGCCGATTTTGTTTTTCGCCGATAACTTTCAAATGAGCAGAGATAGCGTAAACTATAAACAGTAATGATATGTAGAGAATAAATAAACACACATTTTGGTGTATAATACATCCTTCTAGCTTTATTCGTTCAGAAGATATGGAGTTTTAAGTTTTGGGAACTTTGTTATTTTGTGCAGATAGTACGGTTTCTCTGGCAGAATTCGAACACTACAAATTGCATACCTACTCAAATTGTGTATTAAATTGAAGAGGCTAAAAATGCAGATTTTGATGTATAATATGTTTATATATCTGTATCAGTGGCTTGTAAATTACACAGTAATAAATCAAATGGCGATCCGTATAGTTTACAATAAATGTAATTACTTTGTAGTAGACATAAACGTCTATTGAACATAGTTTATTTTTCTTAACAAACCTCTAAATTTGGCATATTTCTGCAGCGTTTATATTATTTTCAAAGATGCCACTACATGTTTAGATCTAAGGATGCTAAAATGCATTAAAATACGAGAATTTATATTGAAAATTATTATTAAAAATGTGTTCTAAGTTTGTTCTTTTGGCTATGTAATTTAAATATTAAATACATATAATTCATCCTTAATTTCTTGCTAAGTATCTGTATCTGAGTAGTTATTACACGAAACACTCTGGCAATAACCACACATGGGCTAACAAGGTAGCCCAGCGTTGAAACAAACACAATTATTCCTACAATTATCTTTACACCCACAAGACATTATGTGTAATAACTCAGAAGGAGCAGGTTCCAAGACTGAGCAAATCGGCATCACTTTGTTGTGAGATTGTGTCCATCTCTAATTTGTAGGCTATAATGAAATTCCTTACCATTCCTGCACCTGATGATATGCACGGAAGGGATGTTACTTTGCGGCTGCAATTTGTTGGGGGTACGAGTACTACGAGATCAAATCTGGAATTTAATGTTTACTTACCGGTGAGAAAATTGTACCGACAATAACGATATTCATCAAAGCTCTAACTTTTCGTATCACCATAGAGTTGAAGCAGAAATCTTTCACCAGCCTTTGCTATTGTTTCTTTGGTAGAGAATGGATCGTTGAACTCTAAAATTGGTCATCAAATCTTTACCTTTCTGGAGAAGACGCATGACTTGAAGTTTACCCTTTCGGTATATAGCCCAATTTGTATCACAACTTGTTGATGCAAGCAAAAATAACAGTATCACACATTTTTTCCTCAAATAATAACTGTTGCTGGTAAATATTAAATATAGTTTTCTGTTTCTTAGTCCCAGAAGCAGACCTTAGAAACCACAAATCATACTTTTCCTTTGTTAATGCAGTTAACAGAATCAAAAGATCAGTGTTCTCACCGATAACAACAACAGGCACTTACAGTGGCGTATTTACGATTTTGTTTCGGGAGGGGATTTGCTAACTTTCGAGGGGGTCTTTGCCTGAAAATATGAAAATTCTGCAAGATATTTCATATGCTTGACTATAGTAAGTAAGATTTAGTCCCAGAAGCAGACCTTAGAAACCACAAATCATACTTTTCCTTTGTTAATGCAGTTAACAGAATCAAAAGATCAGTGTTCTCACCGATAACAACAACAGGCACTTACAGTGGCGTATTTACGATTTTGTTTCGGGAGGGGATTTGCTAACTTTCGAGGGGGTCTTTGCCTGAAAATATGAAAATTCTGCAAGATATTTCATATACTTGACTATAGTAAGTAAGATTTCGTGGGGGCTTAAGCGCGGAAGCCCCCCTCCTAAATACGCCACTGGGCACTTAACATTTTACATTTTTCATGGCTAACGATTGAAATAGCAGCATTAGCTTCTGCTTGTCAAACCTTCACATTGGACTTCAAACAATGAGCTACCAATTCATTAATTAAGGCAACTTTATTATTGTTATTAGCAAAAAAATTCAGTTTGAGTACAGGTCGTAACTGAGGATTTTTTTTTTTTTTTTAAAAAAAAAAGGTGAATTGTTGCCGACGTTGTACGTACTGTTCTCTGTTCCTCGATTCCTTTCGTTGGCTGTTCAGGACATCCATCAAAAACACGATGCAATTATCACCGTACTGGATAACATGTGCGACATGTAGCAGTCAAGAATACCATCGTATGTCGCTGGTCTTGGCCATATAACAGAATGCAACTGTGTCCCACATCTAAAACATGAACAACATTCTTTGGTACTTTGAAACTGTTTTCTTCACATTTAAAAGCTGAGACTAAAAATAACTAGTGCCCTTTGTCATTGAGATGTTATCAAATAATGAATTTGATTTTGGAAAAACTCATATCGAAAGCAATCTTTCAACTGACCAGTTCCTTTTATGATGTAGATAATTCTATGGATTAATTCTTGGCTATTAATAACTACATTATGGTCTCGGATTTTTATTCCTGCATTTATTGAAGCCGGAGGGGTAACTTTATCCTTCAGTTTCAGTTTAAGGATACTGAAATCGTTTTATTCTCTACATATCATTATTCTTTATAGTTTATGCTACCTCTACTCATTCTGGAGTTATCGGCGAAAAACTGAAAATCGGCGGCCATTTTCCAATATGGCGGCCGAAGCTCAAGGTCAATCTTAGGGGACTTTTAGTGTATTGATAAGGAGGTCAAGTACTATAACTGTGCAAAGTTCTTTGCTTGTATGAATTATTTTTTTTCTTTCGCAAAATTCCTGTACTATTTCTTTTGCACTGATTATGTCTTTGTCTGCGTCTTTCGGGAAGACTTCCTGTGATAATGTTACGGAGGGTCCGTAACAAGTGATATATAAATTAATGTTATGGTGGGGTTTTGTTGTGATACATGGCGTAGCATAATGCCTGGGTCAAGACACTCCTGGTGGCCGAAAGCTTGGTTAAACTCAAGCGGTCGAATCGCACTTCGAGAGAATCCGAAGTGTATGAGATTCTTTACTGGGTCCGGCGTCCATCATGTACCATCGAGACCTAGAAATGGTAGAGCATTGAAGTTAATCACTAAGCTTGGCACCTACGAGAGAGGAACGATCGAAACACTGGTATTTGAGGATTGCATCTTCATACAGCATGTCTTCCAACATAGGAAAGAAATTGATCTCCTTATTACATGTTATTTCCTAAGGGATTCTCTGGAAATTAAATTCATTTCCTCAATTAAATAGTTTTATTAAAGAAATTGAAAAAGACAAAAAATACAAAAAATGTATTAACAACATACCCCTCGGCTATGGCCGAGAATGATACCTTGATTTTAAATTTCCAGACTACTGCTGGCCAGTTTTTCACATAACCTTCGTGCTGGTCATGAGTTTCCCTGGAACTCTAGAAATGATCACCGTAATAGCTGTTAGCCTTTCCATTGATGTCGGGTAACGGTTCACAAAACATTGAGAAAATTTTAGAGAGATGTTCACAATCATTGTGGGTTGTTTATGTCCCCAATAGTATACGATTCATGAGAGTTACATTGAATTGGAATCAGTCGATCACGATCCAGTGTAATTCTCTTTGGGAAGGCTTGCTAGTCGCGCAAAACCTAAGTTTATAAGAAAACTGGGAAAATTGAAATAAATCTCTAAATTAACCACACTTGCTCGGAACAACGGGAAAATTACACGCTCGTCGGGCGTTATTAATATTTGTGCCAATAGTTCTAATTCAAGCTGTCAACAAGGGACGAGTACATTTCAGCTCGTTCGGAGACTATCTCATTAAAACAGAATGAAAATACACCCTCCATTCCAAAAGAAACCGAACTTTTGAAAACAAATAGTACCACTAGTGCCATCTGTTGTAATATTTTACCGGTAGATGGCGTAGTCCCTCATTGACAACTGGTATAAATGTCATGACATTTGGATGCACGGCAACAAAGTTATTGCGTTTCAACTGTCAGTGTGTTGTGTACATCGGTCGGAAAATGAGTTTCAAACAACGAGCTGCAATTGAGTTTTGTGTTAAACTGGGTAAAACTTTTAGTGAAACGCACCAAATGCTACAAAATACATATGATGATGAGTGTCTATCCCGTACGCAAGTTTACGAGTGGTTCAGGCGATTCAAATCGGGTAGAGAGACGCTGGATGATGACGAAAGATCAGGCCGTCCCAGAACCGGATTATCGGAAGAAAACATCGAAAAAGTGCGTGAATTCATCAAACATAACAAAAAATCGTCGGTGAAAGTTATTGAAATGGAATTAGGCATTCCTCAAACAACCGCATACCGCATTTTGACCGAAGTTTTGGGCCTTAAGAAGGTTAATTCGCAGTTTGTACCACACAAACTCACCGAAGACCAAAAAGTTGATCGAATTGCGCATTGCAAAGACATCGTTAAAAGTGCTCGGCAGGATCGAAACTTCTTGAAATCGATTGTAACTGGTGACGAGACGTGGTGTTTTGAATATGAGCCCGAAACAAAGCGGCAAAGTGCTGAATGGAGAGCGCCGGATGAAGGAACACCCAAAAAAAAGTCGCTTGGTGAAGTCAAAAGTTAAGGTGATGCTGATTTGTTTTTACGATTCAAAAGGAATTATCCACAAAGAATTTGTTCAGCCCGGCCAGACAGTCACTGGAGAGTTTTACTTGGGCGTCATGAAGCATTTGCTGGCAAGAATTCGTCGTATTCGGCCCGAATATCGCGAAATCGGCAGCTGGACTCTTTTGGACGATAATGCACCATCACATCGTTCGCGACTTGTAACTGAATTTTTGGTCAAAAATCACATTATTCGGTTGCATCATCCGCCCTATTCACCAGATCTCGCTCCGTGCGATTTCTATCTGTTCCCGAAACTGCATTTGGCGATGAAAGGAAAGTGGCACGCATCGATTGATGTCATTGAGAAGGCGACGACCGCCGTCCTAAAGACCATTCCAATAAAGGACATGGAGAAGTCGTTTGACAACTTGGAGCGTGCAAATATATGTATCGATGCAGAAGGGGAATACATTGATTAATAAAAATGATTTGTTCCAAAATGTACATTGCTTTTTTTTTTTTTAAAACGTTCGGTTTCTTTTGGAATGGAGGGTGTATATAAAGTTGTTAAAATTATTCTTAAATTCTTAAGTTTTCGAGAAATCTAAATAAAATCACATTACAGCATCAAGTCAGACTGTTTCTGCCTAACACAGTTTCAGTCTACAATACATAGACTTTTATACCATACCCACCTCGGCTGGGTTCAATTTATGCTTGCTGACACAACCGACCAACGCGGCCATAATAATAGGGAAGAACTTTAGATTTCTTTGGTGTGCCATGGGCAAGCAGAGACTAAGTTCGCTAAAAAAATCGCTTAACTGTTAAAAATTCTTAACTTGGACATAATTCAACTTAGAACTCCCGTTTTGGGACGGAGGAGGAGGTTGCTACTCTCGGTCTTGTTCCCAAGTTGGCGGACATGAGTGTATGTCGACTACCCTACTGTCTTTAACAACCGCTCGCAAACCATTACTCTCCTTGCATGTTTGCTAGTGTTCCACTCACCGTGTGGATTCTATCACAGAGTATCCTTTTAAACAACGCTAACAACGCGTATCGAGTTCAGATAGACACTTCGAGAGAGCTCGTCGGACCCCGCAGGGCTCCGAACTCGCGTTTATATACTGGGGAGGTAAGGTAACCATAACCTTGGGTCGGCCCACAAAAGGAGGGATGGGATTTCTGTAACCTTGGACTAGCCTTTTTAGAGTGAGATGGAAGAAGACACAACAATATAGAGAGAAGATATTATTTCCGTATTTGTCTGAAAACCGGAAATCCATCTTTTCATGAATTCCTGCAAAATCCTAATTTACGTATTTATTTTAACACAAAGTTTTATACGAGAAACAAGATGGAATTTGTTGAAAAGAATAACGATTTAGCAGAATGTGTTAAAGTCAATTTAATGAGAGAGAATATTCTCTATATCGTCCATATCAGGTAATTATCGTTTACCACAGCGTTTTTCCTCCTCATCTCTGTTAAACATCAGAGATCGCCGTTAATTTCGCTTGTCATCACACATACCAATCTCTCTTTACCTAACACGTCCTCTATTTATCCTACACTATCCTACACTCCTAACGCAAAAGCCAGGAACCCAGGTACCGACCGGTTTAAAGCAAGTTTACGGCCTTTACGGGTTCGCCAGTGACTTACTTCGAACCTAGGTTAAAACTTTCACACATTAGGTATGATCATGCATACAGTCGGCCAAGATTCCTGTTGCGTTCAGCCCACCAGGTACAACTTATTTAGTGTCATACTTCGTTCTCCTATTGTTTTATTATATCACCTTTTAATGTGTACCGAGCTCGACTGGTAGTCGAACCGGGACACCTCTCATTCCTGTTCCAACCCAGCAGAAAAACGCTGTTTTTCTATCATGTCGTCGCTGAGATTTTAAAGTGAACATACAATCTACCCACATTATTATATTTTAAATTTTTAATTCTTAATTATTCTTTTCCTTTGCTTATAAGCACTGTTTAAACTTAAAAATGAATTTCTTATCTGTCCGCGCTTCCAGTGCTAAACTCGACGACTATTTCCGGCAACACTCTATGCTAAAATCCAGTTTCCATATTTTACTGCTTTCACAAATTGTAACACTTTTTGAAGCATATCCAATGCGTGCAAACTTAAACACTTGTGGCAATGTTTCTCCACTTTCTGAAAAGGCTTTGAGCGTTTCCAGTATTTTGTTTTCTTTTGAAATTGCGGTAACATTGCAATGTTTCAAGTTATTGTCTATCTCTGAGAAAACCAGCAATTCATTGACAGACTGATTACCTTCTTCAAGCACACCAGGATATTCATTTTCAAACTCATTCAGAAACAATGTTGATATTGCCGATATTGTGTTAAAATGTGCTTCTATTAAACGGCGAATATATTTTCCTTCAAGGATATGTCTTGTGACTGCAGGTCCATATATATCACTTTCCACCAAGGGCGCCGAGGGGCCCGGGCCACCAAAGCTCATGTGGGCTCCCTACTGTATTTGTGAATATACAATATTTGGCGTAATTTGAGTGCAATTTTGTCTTAAAATCCTCATATATATATATATATATATACCGGTATATATCAGGGGCGGATCCAGGACCGACTTCTGGGGGGGCGGGGGACTTGTCATACTGCTACTTTTGAGGGCTCCAAACTTTCGGATGGGTTTTATTTATATATATAAAATAAGAAAATTTCGTCGTCTAGGGGGGGCGATTGCCCCGATCGCCCCTGATGTATATATATATATATATATATATATATATATATATATATATATATATATATATATATATATATATATATATATATATATATATATATATATAGCCCTATATAAGGGCGGATGCAAGGGGGCTATAGCCCCCCTTTACGCTCAGTTTTACACTGGATAAAATGGGTTTCAATTCTGCTTTACACTGGATAAAACGGCAAATTATGGTTTAGCCCCTCCCTTGATCAAATCCTGGATCCGCCACTGTGTATATATATATATATATACCTTCTGCACCTGAATGGGTCCCCCCAAATTTACAGTGAAATCGGCGCCCTTGCTTTCCACCCAAAGCTCTGGAATGAAATAGTGATTATTTGCTGTTTAATTATTTTAGCTACTACAACAAAGACCGCCCAAGTTCCTGTCTTCAATGTATGTCCCTATGGTTCGCAGTTGAGCCATAGGCCTAATCATACATAGTTCTCCAGGTTTTAAAAGCCACTTTTTATTACCAACATCATTAGCCATTTCAAGCTGCTTAAGTGGCTTATATAAAGCCATGTCAACAGTTACTACAACTTTCATATTTTCAGAATCGTTCACAAAGTTGGGAAGCTTTTCAAAATGTTTCATGAATGTTAGTTATACTGACCGGTCTGTTGGTGCTACAGGAACTAATGGCAAGGAACAGGCCTTTGTAATACGTATAGGATTTGTATATCCTAAGCTGGACATGAATCCCGTCCAAGTAGAAGACACTGAATTTGAAATATCTATATTTAAGATACAGGCTTTGCGTATCAGCAGCCAAGCAAAATCATTAAGCTCTGATTCATAGATAGATAAATGGTTGTCACTATCTGCAACGTAACTCATGATTTTTGGTTGTCGATTACTTGCAATCCAGTTTGTAGGTTTAGAACATGGCACAATGGCTCGTATGGAAAACACACTATCGTCACAACCTGATGTCAATTTACTCAAATCACCATACAGCTAATAACATTACAGCTATTATTATTATCGATGTTGTTGTTATTGTTATTTCATCGGTACAATACAAATTGAAAAAGTCCATATTCGATACTACCTTGAATCGTCCCTTATGATACTTTCCTAGTGCAAGAAATGAAATTTCTAGCACTGCCTCTAATTATTCCAGCGTCATAAATAATACATGTCGGAAAGCTAATGCAACACAGATTCTCATTTTTAAAAATACCAATTTGTATCATTGTATGCCTATTGGGGGTTATAGCCCCACCTTTAAATGTGAAAAGGACAAAAACAGGAGAAAAGAGACAAATTTATCCTCCCCCTTCCCCCTCAAAACCCCCGACATCAGTAAAATGCACATCACTGGAAAGCTATGTCCTTCAGAAATACATCGACATAAAAATGATCTTCCTAGCTTAATTAGGTAGTGAGATATAAGGGTTTAAAGATTAGACGCAGGGGCGTCGGAAGCCTATTTTCCGCCATTTTGTTTTTCTTGAATATATGCTCTCTGCACAGAACTATCACCATGCAAATTCTTATTCTGTACATAAAGACGAAGAGACTGAGCCATCTTTCACACTTGTTTCATAATATATCCCACGCAGTGGTGCTATTCTAATCTTTTAACAACCGGTTCTCTCTCTGCTATATATATATATATATATATATATATATATATATATATATATATATATATATATATATATATATATATATATATATATATATATATATATATATATATATATATATATATATATATATATATATATATATCGGCTTTCCTACCAGGAAAGTGCCATATTTTGAACAATGATAGTATTGGTCATGACAAGCAATCGATCGAGATATCGATAAAAAGACCACTCTATTTTGTACACATTATTTCGAAAGTACATATCTCGAGAAATATTGAAAACATTGGAGTCATTCAAAAACGTATGTAGATAGGTAGCGCATATAATAGGCATTAGGGCCGTTCACATATTGCGTAACACTGTTTTTGATCAATTTTATCCCCTTCCTCTCCCTTGTCACACTTCGTAATGCAGGCCTGAATCCCTCTCCTTTGTTATGTAACGCTTTTTTTTTTTAAACTAATTTTCCTTATTTTGGGAGTTATCACCAAAAAAAATTAATGGCAGAACTTTTCATCAAAATTGTTGTATTTTGAATATATTTCCAGTGTTTTTTCGCCAACAAATCAAATTATTGGAAAATGGTAGTACCGTAATAATATTTTAGCCCCATAAGGTTGTTTAATTAACCAGTCTTAATTCTTCGAAATTCCATACTGTCGTTTTCCCAAGGAGATCACATCCAACCTCTTAGGTCACTGATGATTGTCAAGGAGGAATTGCTGCAGGAAGATGCAGGTGAAACAAGATCTAGAGAATTGATATTGGCATCTCTCTCTCTCTCTTTTTTCTAGAATCCAGGATCCTTCCTGTATTTGAACTTTCCCAATGTCGACGATACAAAGAAGTTTCCTTCAACGTAGATCACAGGTTCGACGTGGCTACACACGTTAAGGAGCAGGGATATCTCGTTTGTGAACAAGCTTTCGGCCATCTTCTTTGGACTTCAGTTTACTCCATTTCAAATTCTTGTCCTAAATCAGTGCCAGAATGCGTATAAACTCGATTTCTCTGGGAAAATTCAAATCTAAAGATAAAGAATTCAGTAGGAGATGAATATCCGACGAATTCCGTTTTTAATACCTTATTTTGCTTGGATAGTTCTGTCCCGGAAAATATTGTCACGAAAAAAGAGTTTCTTCTGTTTCACACGCGAAGCTCTTTAAAATAATACAGTGGGTAATGATTCAAATCAAATGTTTTAAATAATATTCTAAGAAATAGCGATACGAGGGGGAACGCGAGAGCATTTTCAAGCAGTAGTTACGAACTCTAACAACTAACTCCAGACAAGCGTGTACTGTAAATGCATTGCGGTGAAAGGCACAAAATAGAGCTTTAATGCATTGTAATACACACAGGGTTCGTCACCAGTCATGCTGTGTCTAGTGGCGTCTTCAAATCTCTTCTGCATGATTCAATTTATACAAGTTGTATGTTCTCAATTTTCCAAAACAACATAAATATTTATTTATAAAAATGAAAAGAACTGAATGAAATTATTTGTTTAAAAGATTGTATATAAACCTGAGAATACAAATAAAAATTACGGAAAAAAAAAACACGTTACATAACGCAGACGTTAACCACCTCCTCCCTCGTGTCAAACTTCGTAACGCAAGACCGAACCCCCTCTCCCCCTTTGCTGCGTTACGTAGTATGTGCACAACCCCTTAGATACGTATTACACTCACAGATCCCAGTATCCCGGACAAAATCTCGGAATTCATATTCAACTTTGTATCTGCCCATTGAATTGAAACAATTGATAGTTGTTTGTACTCACAACAATACAAGCAAGCGGGAAAAGTACAGAGGTGTTTTCACTATTTTGTTTGGCTTCTTTCTTTCACTCTTGGACAGGTCATACATGTGTATGTTTGTCTGGGTATAACAAATGGGTCTGCAAACTCGAAATATTTTAACAACCGGTTCTCGCGAACCGGCTGAATAGCACCACTGATCCCACGGGATTTTTTTTCTATTGTCCCCAGACTACTGCAAATTATCATGCTATGACAAGAGCAAGTTGAAGACGACGAATCGAAGGATGAATTACCTCCATTAATGCAATAGTGGTAAGAACTTATATATATATATATATATATATATATATATATATATATATATATATATATATATATATATATATATATATATATATATAGTGCGTAAGTTGGAATGAACTAAAATATGCAACTTCCTCAGGATTTTTAGCTATATTTGTAACTCTCGATGCTTTTTGGTGGTATTCTAGCGTTTTTGGTTTTGAAGCTAGTGGGATTTTGTGCGAACTTGTTGGCAACACTGGTCCCAAATTCCCGATAGGGTCGAATCCATATTCGGTACTCGTAAGGTGATTGAGAGTCGTGATGAATTTTCAGGCCAGGTTTAGGCAAAAAACTACATGCTTGCCGGGTAATTCACAGGGATAACATCATTCGTTCATTCATTTATTCATCGTTGTTCATTTATTTAATACGTATTGATAGGAACAACACCGAAAAGGGTTCCTCTTCCTTATTTATTTATGTAATTCATTACTCTCAGATGTATACTGTATTGCATAAACCTTGTACTCCCGTGGAAAGAAACGGGTATTTCAGCTAGTTTTAAAATAATAAATTTCTGCGTGCACGTTTAGTGTCTAGATACTTCAATAATGTTTTTAATGACCACACGTTGTACTACTGTAGGTATTAAAAAAAAAAAAAAAAAAATGCTAGTTTTAAAATAATAAATTTCTTTGAGAATATTTAGTGTCTCGTACCACTGTACACATTTTTAAAACAAATGTAGTCGATTTTTTTATTTAATGTGTTTCTTATGTTTATATTAAGTGGTGCGTTTACATGTAAAGAATTTAAGGAAAATGTAAAAAGGATTTAACTAATACATTATATTGTGATATTAAAGAAGTATTGCAATGTTTAGTAGATTCTCAGCTGCGTTATAGAACGCTGTGGATAAAGTAAGTTCATATTTTTATTACGTGATTAAGATTTTATTAGCAAATCCAGTCGTGGCTAAGTGGTTAGCGTACACGCCTTTGGCGTGGGAGTCCCGGGTTCGATTCCCGGCTGGAGCTCATGTTCGGATTCTACGTTAATCAGTAGGTCCACGTCTCATATAGCCTCGGTGCTGAACGGGACGTTAAACTCAAACTCAACTCCAGTCGTTGTGATATAAAATCTAAGTCAAAAATAAGTTATAGTGATGTACATACTTCAGTAAGTGCAGTTTTACTATACGGATCCACACATTGTAAAATTTACCGAAAAAATTGGGGATAGTCTTTGTTTCCCCATTTTATGTTGAGAACAGAACCCAACAAACCCCTGGGGGGTTTGTAACTTGTTCCTCCTCCTCCTACTACTACTACTTATACTATGGATCCGTATAATAAAACTGCACGTTTCAAATGTTTGGATGAAAATAGTATGGTCAGTGAATATTCACAATAGTTGGTATTCACAATATAGTCAGTGAATATTCACAATATAGTGGTAACAACTTTAGTTTTAATCGAAGGGTTATAGTTAAGGAGCCGTACTTCCCATTTAGGGAAGGACGAGAAACGCCATACTTTCAGGAAGTATTCATTGACTAACTAGGATGTTAAAAAGTAGCTAATAGACTGAGTTCTTGCCCTTGTACTTAGGGTGTTTAGGTAGTGCAACAGTAAGATGTATCCTCGTGCACGGGAGATGAGAAGTAGCTGTTCTTAACTATTACCAATCGAAGTTTAGTTCAAATGAAGATAGTAATCTTGCTAAGAATGCATTTCGTCAGAACAAGTGTTGTTTGCAACAGATACAGAATCGGTGTTTTCGCAACTCCTGTTAAGAATATGATGCAGACTGACGAACTGTTGCCGTATTAATGGTAATTTTACGGTTAAAACTCGTGACTGCAAATGAAAAGAGTACGTAAAATATTTCGTGCTATCATATTTTAAGGGGGCATACATATATTCATAAATTATAAACCGTCTCATAGCAGCAAATGCACTCTTATTGCCTTAGCAAGTGTTTCTTAAGGGAAGAGTTGCATTAATCGGTGCAGATTGATTTTAGGGGGATTGAATGTAAATGCAGCGTGTGTGCACATGGCACAATAACCGCAATGCATAAGTCACGACTTTAAAACACAAACCAATTTGTGCTAGCTGGCCACTAAATAGTACGAATGCTATTTAACTGATTCAGGGCAAAAGCGGAGCAAGAGGCGCGAGGGTTACGTCAGTAGGGAGCAGGTGTATTAGCGAAGATGAGTACCGTATATGCGTAAATGAAGAAAGTGGAATATGGTATAAAGACAGTTGCGTTGCGTGTGGCACAACTTTGCGACGCTTCTGTTATCATTTTGTGCACTGGCATCATATTGCTCTTCACTTCAAACTGGCTTGCTTATGGAACACACTGCATTTCGCATTTGTACAATATTGTATCATGTGAGAGATTCTTTGAACGTTTTCCAGCATCTGGTAATTCAAGCTCTTGCTTCAGGTTTCTCGGATGCTTGTGTACCACTTCACTAAATTCCTGAGTAATGTTTAGCAGAATGGGTCCAGGAATTGTTTCTAAAAAGTGTTATAATTTCTGTAGTTTCTGTTCACATTAGGTTAGGTTAGTTTATGTTACATTATGTTAGTGAAGGGGTCCAGCATAATTTTCCAAAAAAATGATAGAATTTCGCTTATTTCTATTAATATTAGGTTATATTTGGTTACTTTATGTTACGAGGCATCTCCTGTAAATTTTTTGTTTGTTACGTGCTTCTGCATCCCTTGTGCTAAACACAACCCGAATTCCATTCCAGTATTCCCTTCCACTGTTTTTGGATAATATCATCATTGCTAGTATACTACATTATTTGAGGTCGCTCACTGAAACAAGTCAGACACGTTTGGAAACCTTTCAGATACTTCGATAATTGTAGATCACGGTTTACGACACTGCTTGGTATGGCTTCCGTGTTAAACAGGACGTTCTTATGGGCTTACAAGTGCAGACTGAATTACATATGTATTTCCCGTTTTACACAAGATACATGTAAAATCCACACACATATTCTGATTTATTATATGTTCCTCTTTCGAAATGGGAATTCATATTTGTTCCGTAAATTTGACAAAACTGTGCCCACATAAAATGGGAAAGCACTAAATATTTATTTGCAACGGCGCTATATGTTTGAGAGTGTACTAGAGTTGTATTTTAAACCTAATTTGAGTATATTACTACGAATATAGTTAGATGCTCCTCCGGAACACGAATTTCATGCTAAGTGGATGTAGTCCGACTGCACGCCTTCCTGTCTAAGTATAGTTACGTACTTTTTAATAGGTTATGAAACAGACTCCCTTGGTAGCATGCCTAGCACAAGTGAAAATTTGCTCATGAAATGAAAAATTTTAAAGGCATTATTACTTTGTGTATACTATGTGTATTACTTGTAGCCCGAAACACTTGATCTGCACACCTACGATGACGAATTTTATATGAATATAAAGTAATTAAACTAGGGTTACCGTACCATATTTAAAAAAATAAAAATCCGGGACGTTACTAAAGTATGAGAATCTTTGAAATGCTTAAAATGAAAAGAAGTATTATATACTAATTTACTTTCTTCCATTAGATGGAGTTGTTCAAATATTACATAATCACATTTTTAGTCATTTTAGTAGACCTTCTCCCCCCTAATTCAGCAAATGTAAGCAGATGATTTACTCCCCCCCCCCGGTAATCATTTCTTTTTTTAATTTCTCTTTTTTTTTTTTTTTTTTTTCTTCTTTTTAAATGTTTTGTCGCTTTCAGAGTCTGTTTTAGCTCATTCAAGGTATTATGTTTCCTCTCGCACGTTTTGTCTGTTCGTGATATATACCTAATCCTGTGAAAAAAGCAAACTATAATATTCCTTTCCTTTCTTCTTCACTGAAATCCGGAACATTTAAGCGTCCCAAGCAATATTTTCGGGGCGCCGGGACGCAGATCTCGATTCCGTGACGGTCTCGGATTTTCCTGGACGAATGGCAACCCTAAATTAAACTAAACTTTAATTAGACAAAAGAAAGGATTTTTAAGTAGAGAAAAGATTTTAGTTGTATTGTATTGTATTGTATTGTATTTATTTTCATCCTTTTTCATACAAATTGTTCACAACGTGAACGTATAAGTTGGACGCGTTATAAGAACACTCAATGTGTACATATGTATAGATTTAAATCTACATGCAATATTAAAATACTGTGAATTTATGTAAAAAAAAAAAAAAAAAAGTACAATTTTTCATTATTCTAATTTACATACATCGATATAAAACAACATAACAGTTAATAAAACCTTACATTATAGATACCGTATACAAAATATATATATTTTAAACATTATTTACTACAGGCGAGATATTCTTCTACAGAATACAAACAGTGCTCCAGTAGGTAGGACTTGACTGCTTTATTGAAACGAGATGTTTTGTTTTTCAAAGTGGAAGGAAGCTTGTTATAAATATTCACTGCCATAGGAAATGTACTATTCTTATGTACTTTTAAACGTGAGGAATCTACATGAAGGTCAGACGCATGTCTTGTATTATGCATATGAATATCTGAGTTCAACCGGAAGCTGCTTGTATCTATCTGTATATCTTTTCTTACAAATTTTAGAAGTTCATATATATATAAACATGGAAGAGGTAAGATTTCAAGAAATTTAAATAGAGGTTTACAAGAAGTTCGAGGTTTACTTCCGGTCATAAACCTTAAAGCTCTCTTTTGTAAAACGAATATGGAATTTAGCAGTGCAGTAGATCCCCAGAATATAATACCATATTTCAATTTAGAATGAAAAAGTCCAAAATAAGTTGTGAGCAGAACATGTTGACTGACACTATTTCGTAAAAGCTTTAGCATGTAACAGGTTTGAACCAATTTACTAGATAATTTTTGAATGTAAATTTTCCAATCTAATGTATCTGATACCCAAAGACCAAGAAATTTGATATCCGAGACGTAATTCAACGTTTTGCCGTTAATTGTTACACAAGGGCGTTTTCTTATCTCGTTTTTTTGCTACGTGAAAGCATATGCACGAAGACTTTGTTGTGTTTAGTATTAGTTTATTTCTATCCATCCAGTCACTGACGGCAGACATGGTGGAATCTACTGCATTACATAACTCAACATAAGTTTCTCCAGTTACTAATATATTTGTATCGTCAGCATACAGAACAATTTTAGCAGAGTCTAAACATTGTGGTAAATCATTTATATATATTAAAAATAGAATAGGGCCTAAGATGGAACCTTGAGGAACTCCAAATTTTAACTCTTTGGTATCTGAATAACATTTGCTTACTTCCTGAGTGTCTCGAGTTTGACAGTTAATTTCAACAGTTTGCTTTCTGTTGGATATATACGATTTAAACCACTCATAAGCATTTCCCCTAATACCATAATCTTGCAATTTTTTAAAGTAAAATTTGATGATCAATTGTATCGAAAGCTTTGCTAAGATCAAGAAATATGCCGGTTGTATATTTCTTAACGTTTATTGAATTTAAAGCAGAATAGAGAAAGGAGTAAAGAGCAGTTTCAGTAGACTTATTTGATCTAAAGCCATTTTGAGCAGGAGATATTAAGTTAAAATTATTTAGAAAGCTAACTAATCTTATATACACAAGTTTTTCAAAAAGTTTAGAGAAGGTAGACAGACATGATATTGGTCTGTAGTTCGATGTAAGATCTTTCTTGCCACTTTTATATAAGGGCTTAACAACTGCTAGCTTCAATGCCTCAGGAAAAACGCCACTACTAAATGAGTTATTTACTATGAAGCATAAGATATCAGCAATTTCATAAGAGCATTGCTTTAGAATTTTATCAGGAACTTCATCATATCCTGAAGAACTCTTATTTGTCATTTTCAGTGTAGTATTTAAGATTTCCTGACTAGTTACTGGGTGTAAGAACAATGATTTTTCGAAAATATCGTTATGTCTACTAACGTATTGTTTGCTAGATAGTTTATTGTTCTAGTGATAAGCTTTTCCACTTCATTCGTGAAGTAATCGTTAAAAGCATTTGCAATTTCAGTCGGATTTTTAATAATTCCATTTTGACAAGAAACGTTAGTTATCTTAGAGGAGGGTTTTCGTTCCCCAGATTCTTTCCGAATAATTTGCCATGTAGCTTTCATTTTATTGGAAGCTTTCCCAATGTAAGTATCATTCTCTAACATTTTTGCCTGTTTTATGACTTTATATAAAACTCGCCTGTACATTTTGTGGTATCGTTTAAACACGGGAGTACGGCACCGTCGGGATAGTTGATGTAAATAGCGCATTTTTTCTAAAGAAACCTTTATTCCAGAAGTCTTCCACTTCGAACTGACATTTACCGATTTATTTATCTTAAATTTTTGTTTAGGAAAAGCAATATTAAAATAATGAGTAAATATACATAAGAAGGAATTAAATTGGTCGTTAACATTACATTCAATATAAACATCTTCCCACGACTCAGTTTTCAACAAGTATCTGAAATATGCCACGTTAGTGGGTGTAAATGAACGCCGTTCGGACCATTCCACGCCCATGTTTGTATTCTTATTAATTATTTCTGTGTAAAAATAAAGAAGTTGAGCATTATGATCAGAATAGCCTAGGTTTAGTACATCAACATGAGATACGAAATCATCACGTGGAATTATAATTTGGTCAAGAGCAGAGATTCTTGTTTTGCCTATTCTGGTAGGAGTATTTACGATAGGTTTCAGATTAAATTATGTGCAGAGCGAAATGAGATCTTCTTTTTCTTTGCTATTATTTAGTAAAAAATCAATATTAATATCACCACAAATTACTAACGACTTTTTAGAGGACAAGAATTCCGATATAAGCATTTCTAATTTATTCAAAAAGTCATTGACATTACTGTCTGGCGTGCGATAGAGACAGATAAGTATTAAATTATGATCGCAAAATTCAAGTGCTACAGATTCGAAAGTTTTCTCAACGTTCAATGTAAGGGTATTCCTTAGAATTTTGATACGAAAGTCCTCTTTGACAAATATGGCAATACCGCCATGGGATATATTTTCCCTACAATAGTACGCAGATAGTTTAAAACCTGTGAGTGAAATTGTTTCTATTTCTTCTTTATTCAGCCAGTGCTCCGATATACACAAGACATCAGTTTTACTTAATTCATTTTTCAAAATAATTTTTAATTCGATTATTTTATTTCCTAATCCTTGGACGTTGTGGTGTAGGATTTGGAGACTGATATTTTTGGACTCACTTACGTCTTCTACTTTTTGATTAGGAACATTACCGGTAGTTATATCTACTGCTTTTAGTAGGGGAGTATTACTTTGGCAACTTACATTATCTACAACATTTAGATCCGAGATACAAGACGGCATACCACAACACACACAACCTATATTACTTTTTTTGTTTTTGCGCTTTACGATCTTACGAACACTTTTTGATGGAAACTCAAATAGCTGACTTCGTGTGATAAGAATTAGAATAATACACGCATGAAAATTAAATATATAGTTCGTTTAAGTTTTTGTATTTTTTTTTATGAACATTACATATATATAAGGGCCAATCAACTGAAACCCGTTCGATCCATGTATTATTGGTATAGTGTGTACGAGGATATTGTTTGTTTAATAGTGTAATGGCTAATGTCCCTGTGTGTTGGATGTAGGAACGCAGTGAATGAGTGTCCAAAATTTCAAACTCCTAGATGCAAAAGTAAGCCTGCGAAAAATAATATCCCCAAATACCCCAGATTCCCGTATAAAACAGGATCTCAGGTAACAGTTTCCTGAGACATCCCTATTTATCCTAAGATCATGATTCGTACATCATTCTCTTCAGAATAGAACAGCCTTTCAGATGGTACCCTTCATATGTCTCCATCTTAGGTGGGAAAATCGCGAACAAAGCTATTTTGTTTTAAAGAAATATCCATTTATATATATATATATATATATATATATATATATATATATATATATATATATATATATATATATATATATATATATATATATATATATATATATTACATTTTTGCCCCTCTGGACCCCCCTGTTTTCATGCAGAGATCTCAAATCATCTGAAGAATACTAAGGGTGCACTAAACTAGTGTGCAGAATTTCAGTCTTCAGAATGCAAAATGTAGGCCCGCCCAAAAATTGTAAAAATAGGCAGAGCAAAAAATATTTTTTAAATTTATGACGTCATCACATCCCATGTCTCGACGCCGAGAGGCGTGAAAGCATATGTAACGTGCTCTACAATGCCTTCAGTCCTGAAAAACGAAGTAAAAGCTTTATTGTTACTTTTTTAATCGAATAATGGAGATTTTATCCCATCACCTAAAAATAGGAGATATAATTTAAAAGATTAATCGTTAAGGAAAAGGTACAGCAACGCTTATCAGTGACACTTTTTTCCACAAAAGTTACTGATATTTGGCAGGGGCATATTTTTAAGGAAATTGTAACTAGCTTGCGTCATGAAATACATAAGTTTTGCATAAAGTTATAAAATCTAAAAAAAAAAATTCGGAGAGGGGATAGGACACTTCTAAATACGCCCTATTATCTGGGAACAAATATGTAGACGCGCACACAAAAGAATCTTCGTCTTAAATGTCGATGGTGATTTCCCCGTTGGAATAGTTAACGATTGACAATATAAACCCTATGTTACACAGTAAAAAATGGTTGTGTTAATTCAACTCAATTTTAACACAAGGCAGTGGTTCCAGCGTGACTACCACTATGCGGTGTTAGTTCAACACAGACTCGTGGTGGTTGGCGTTTAACACAGGGGGTGTGTAACGTCTTTAGCATACAACCGGTGTTGAGCCGTGCCGTAAGCGTTAATGAACCACAAAATTATTCCCTCAAAATATGTTAAATCGCCTATATGCGTAATGTGTTTACATTATGCTGAGTCTAAAAAAACACTTTAAACAAGTAAAAAAAAAAATCTCCAAAGTCGGGGGAAGAGCACGAAATGAAATGAAATGAAATCTTTGAGTTTTACGTCCCACGGTTATGCCGGTTAGGCTAAAGGAGACGGTGATAATAAGAAATGAGTGAAATGGTGGAATGAAGAAAGTGGGAGGAAACGGGAGAACCCCGAGAAAACCCACGAGCACGGTGTTTGTCCACCACAAAGTCCACACGGCGCGAGCTGGGATCGAACCAGGGATCCCAAGCACCGGAGGTGAACGCTCTACCACTGAGCCACCGCGCCCCCCATGGAAGAGCACGAACCACCAATCTTTTGATTACTAGCCACGTGCTCTTCCGACTTGGCCACGGAGGCGATTAATAAAACGTCGCTTGTAGAGGAATAAATTGTTAAGGTCTTTTGAATTTGGCTAATCAGAGTGCTCATTTAAGCCGCGTATATTCGACGATAACCGTTCGGGATAAGATAAAATCTGCTTACCATGTAATTTTATAACAAAATGACGACTGTCTATTTACTTTATTTTATAGTTCTTCCATATTCACTTTCAAATGATCGGCGAAAGTTTCCATCTAATAAAGTTGATGCGTTTGTTGCTTCTAGTGTACTAGAAGCAACAAACGCATCAATTTTATTAGATTGCTTAAGCAATAAATGCATCAAATATGGGAGATGAAATTTTGCGTATACCTGGATTTGTTTAAGTATTTCTTTCTACTGTGCTTGTCTGTAGCTTCAATTCATAAGCCTTTATAATTAGATGCCCAACATATTCGGCAATCACGTAGAAAACAACACCGAAGATTCTACACTTGTGTTAATTTAACACACAGGTTGTGTGTCATTTCAACTACCTGCATTTGACACAACTCCAAATGGAGAGTGAGTTGTTCTAACCACTTGTTTGTGTTATATTTTAACACAATCGTGTTAATACATAGGCATGTCGTTGAAATAACACAACGACTTTTTACAGTGTACGAAGAGAAGAAAACAGGATTGCCCTGTTACCCGTTCAAAACGGGATTTTCCCTAATCGTCCTCTGCATGACTTGTTTCCATACTATGCTATACATACTGTACATTTGAGTCTCATTGTATTATGATTATCGTCTTCCATAATCGAAATAACAGAACAGAAACGGGACTTGACTTATTTTCACTTTAAATTATTTCGGAATTTGATTTAAATCAACGATTTTTATTTTAAAAAATCAAGTGATTTAAATCAATCCACCCTGTTGCAAATTGTAGAATTTCTACGACTGTAATATATAATGTTATAATTTATAGGTTGCTTTTAATTTTTATACTGGTATATAAAAGAAGAAGTCCTGAGTGAGTAACTGACTGACAGACTGACTTACCAACGCCTAGGCCAAACCGCTTAAGCTAGAACCTGAAATTTTGACAGTACACAGGATTTGTAACAAGGTATCACTAAGGAAACATTTTTGGAAATTAGTCGGGGAAGGAGGAGAAATGGAAATGCCAGTTGTTATAGTAAAATTCCCATATCTCCCAATTTCTGAAGGATAGAGACATGAAATCTGTATTTAAACTTTTCATTTAAAACAGTTAAAGACATGCTTAAGCGTTTTTTGATGTTTTCTCTACAAGGAGGAGAAAAAAGATGGGAAGAAGAAAGAATGGGAGTTATAATTAGTATAATAGGATGGCCGCATCTTGAAATCCGTTAAAATTAGATATATGAAATTTGACATTTAGACTCTTCATTTAAAATAATTAAAGATATGTTTTAGCTTTTTTTCTTTCTTTAATGTTTTCCGTAGGAAGGAAGAAAAAGTAGGATGAAAAACGGTGGAAGGTGCAATTGTTATTCGAAAACTCTTAAGATTAGATACATGTTAGGAATGTGGAACTTGATATATAAACTCTGTATTCAAAACAAGTAGGCATATGGCAGAGCTTTTCGAAAAATTCCGCCACAACTTTTCCCAAAGTTCCGCTTTTACAAGAAAAGAGGAGCAGTTTCTATTTTTTTTTTGGGGGGGGGAGGAATATATATATAATGACTTCGAAATTGTCAGTATCATCAGGGGAGAAGAGGGGCTAAACCATTTGAAACAAATATTTGAACACAGTTAGGACTGAGGCCGACATGGGTTTTTCTCATTTCACTGTGATTGAAATACGTGTTCTAAGAGGAAAGGGGATTAAATTTTTCGCAAGGAATTATGCTATAATCATATTCTTGCGTGCGAAGAACAGAAGGAAAGGCTGAAATACGAGGTGCAAGGCCATAGGCCGAGCAAATTTGTGGGTCTAGGGGGCGAATTCCCTATCTAACCGAAGGCTAGTCATATATAGGTACCCTAATTTTAATCACAAGTAGTTTCCTGATTTTTAGGAATTGCTTTATCTTCAAAATTCCTTATGTTTAGTTATTTAGTATCTAATGTTATAAGAATAAACACATTAAATGTATTTTAGAGAGATGACAGTTAAGGAAGAAACAGAACCAAAAAATAAATAAAACACACTATTTCCACATTGCATAGTAGTATTGCCTTGTAATACATATGTTAGATTTTAATCCTCCAGTGTGCTTAAAAGTCTAATTCAGTATCATTAATTACATAGTGCGTTTTCGTTACGACTAAGTATATTCGTTCCTTCTTCGACATCTGTCATGTACATTTCGTCTGAACTCGAAGTTTTAGTGAACTACCGCCACGCCATTTTCTTCCATTCTAGGTCAAGTATAAAAAAACACTGAGATACGTGTTTAATTATTTTATTCTCAACTCATATATATATTAAATCTTTCTATGTTCATTTATTTACTAAAGTGCAAAAAGCTTACAAAGCTATTGATACAAAACGAAAACTAAACATAAACGGAAAATGAGTATCTGCTGATTTTCAACTCTCGAAGTACAGAACAATCTTGTGTAAAAAATTAAGAAAAAAATTAAATTTTGATAATATTGAAGCCAATAATGGACAAGTACAATGTAAAAATTTTAAATTTATAATAAAATTTGGATTTTCGTTATTCGTTCGTTTAAGTATTTTAAGGTATTTTATTTTAAAGTAAGAATATAAAGTATATGTATTTGAAAGTAAGAAAATCTCCTCCAGTGCTTTACCGGGAGGTATGGTTCCTAGTATTGAGACTACATTACCTCTCTGCACCGCCATGCTTATTCTTTGGATTAGGAAGCTGGTTGCCCTTTTATCACCGGATAAGTGTATGATGCGTTTTCCTACTTCCTTTATGAAGTTTAGGCCTTCCCTTCCCCACGAGCCACCGGATTCAACTGCAACTGGTACGAATTGATATTTTTCCATAAGGTTGTATTTTCTTCTTTTCTATATCTCTTTCCGACCTGCTGCATTGCCCGCCTGGATTGAAGAGAATGGAAGGTTGGAAGGTGCAAAAGGGTCTGTGCAGGTGAAGTCCCAAATTAAGGCTTTACCTTTCTTCCAAGGAATTAAGGACATCCCATCTGGTCTTTTTCCATCTGTTCTACTACAGCCATTTGGCTCCCTTATAAGTGAGGCGTTACTTATAATACTATGTAAGAATTAAGAAGTTCAAAATATTTATATGCAAACGTTTTCAACTTCAGTGGATCTTCTAACTATTTCCATTTGGGGAGGACAAGATCACTTAGTTCTTTAGCAGCTTACTTCTGAATGCCGTTCTTCCTAGCTTTGGAACTGCTTTGTGTTTATTAAAAAATAAAATTGACCAAAACAAATCTTTTTAATAAGTAAGCCATGTACCGAATTAAATCTGCCATTTTTAAATTGTAGTACCTTTATTACTCATTGTACAAGTTTCTGTTTTACATGTATTGAGAGCAAGTACATTAACTTATGCTCAAAGAAATAATGCAAAGAGTTCATGGATTGTATTCATGGCGCAGCTTCTTGCGGATTCCCTTCATGAGGAATTCGGCAGACACTTTCTTGATCGTCCTGGCAGGAGCAATCCACTCTCGCTGAAACTCCTGAATGGTTTTCGTAGCCTCACCTGTCTTCCTCAAAACGCCTTTCACTCGCGCCTAATAACGCTCGATAGGCCGGCACTGCGGCATGTTAGGTGGCTTCATGTCTTTTTTGACAAATTCGATCCCGTTGTTCTTCACGAACTCGATCGTCGCTTTGGCGTAGTGGACTGGGGCGAGATCAAGCCAGAATATAGTGGGAACATAGCACTCTTGGACATAGACCTGTGCGTTCACCGTACCCTTCGTGACAAAAACCGAACTCCTTTCTCCGTACTCGCAGATCGCCTGCCACACAAGATATTTCTCGTCGAATTTCCCCACTGCGACCGTTGTTTCGGATCGTGGGAGATGCTGTCCAGGTGACACAGTATAGAATTGTTGGCCAGGAAGCGCTGAAAAGTCGCCCTTGACGTAGGTTTCGTGGTCCATAATGATGTGGCGATTTTCGCGTCCGAGATAGTCATGGAGTTTGCGAGCACGTGATGTGATGACGGTGCGCTGATTTTCTGAAAGTCTTGGCATCTTCTGTTTTTTGTATGTTCTCATACCTTCGCGTTGCTTGGATCTCTGCACCATGCTGACGCTTGTGTTGCACTTCTTGGAAACATCCCTGACCGAAGCACTAGGATTCTTCTTTATAACCCTCACGATCCTTTTGTGAAGTCGAGGATCACGTGGACCGTAAGGATTTCGATTGTATGGTTGTTATTCGATCGACTGAGTCGTAATGTACTGTATCAGTATGGTTCGACAGTTCTGCGCGGCATTTTCAGGTCCTTCGCATTCAAACTCCACGGGCGACAAGGATTTTGGAGCCATTTGTCGACGACTCGTTGACTGTGATCTCTTTCATTCATTGCTGTATCTGTACCCTGCAACATAGAACAATGAAAAGTATATCAATTTCTAAGTTAATGTACGTGCTATTAATACATGTAAAACATAAACTTGTACAATGCGTAATAAAGGTACTACATCAATTTAAAAATGGCAGATTTAATTCGGTGCATGCCTTATTAGTGCTACAGTTTCGACAGTGTATCATTGCCTTCATCAAACACGTAATTGAGATAAAATATATCTCAGAAAATTAGAGAATTTCAATTCTAGGGACCAGTGAGACCCTTCCTTTCATTTTTTATAACTTTTAATTGTATACAGATCTCAACTCTTAAAATCAAAGAAATAATTTCATTGGTTCTTCCTTTCATTTTTAACAACTTATAATTGTATACAGATCTCAGCTTCTCTCAGAATGAAAGGAAGGATATCATTTGTTCTTAGAAACGATCTCTCATTTTCTGAGATAATGAAATGATCACTCATTTTCTGAGGTTATGAAATAACCTTCTCTCATTTTCTGAGATATACGAAATGACCTCTCATTTTGTGAGATACATAAAGTAACCTTCCCTCATTTTCTGAAATATATAAGCTCTAACATTTAGATTTTATTTCATAATGTGTCTGATGAAGGCAGTGATGCTTTGGTCAGATTTATTTTTTAATTAAAGCAAATTGATATGCTCTTAGTGTTGCCATTGATGTAGCCCTAATATTAGATTTTATTTCGAGAAATACTTAATTTTCATTCTAGTAATATAAATTAATGAAACAACCAGAAAATAAGGAACTGATTACATTTGTAAATCATTGTAGAGAAAGAATTTGTAACACCATGTAAAAAATTAGTAAATAATCTTGTGTGCGAATTCACTCTTATGTAACGAGTGTTCTCGTTATGAAAAGCTGGGACAGATATATTTGTTTTATTTCCTAAATTATGAAATCTGTTCTAGTATCTGGATTCAGAATAGTCATCTTTCTGCACGTGGCTTTACATCATGTCCACGAGGATTTAGGTGAACAAATTCAACGAAAATCCTGGCATAAAGACTTAAAGCCAGAGACCTTAAAGATGGTAATTCAGTGGATAGACGTACAGTTCATGTTGCTATTAATGGAGAAACTTAAGATTCAGTGGACAGGTTTAGTAAGCGACGTACAATCTAATATATCATTCATCATGGGATAAAGCTTATCACAGAAGTTACACTTATTCTGATAGAGACTGAAATAATATTGAAGTTTACTCTCAATTAGGTGAGCATGAAACTTAGATTAAGTTCATCACAGGAAATACCAAAGATGATGATAATAGACTCCCAGACAGAAAATGCAGGTGGTTTACAGACGCCTGTGAAACATGCATAAACACGCATATTTTTATAGGCGCCTGTACATGCGCCTAAAAATGGAACACTTTTAATCGCATGAGACAGGTGTCGTTTTTTTTTTTTCTTCTTCTTCTTTCTAAGATCATTGCATGTTCATTTCACGGAAACAGGTAGGTTTCATGTTAATAGGGTTGCAACCTTGCAACGTGAATGCGTGTAAACAATATATAGAGAGTGGAAAGACATGTACGTAACCGGCATATTCCATGTAGTTGACATATGCGTTACCCCATAAGGATCTGACGACAACTGCTTTTCATTTGATAAACATGTAATTGACATGTTAATTACATGTGAAAAACAGGTGTTAGCGAATTAGTGGGCGTGTTAGCGGAATATACATGTGGAGTACATCGCATTAAGTGTACATAAAATTTGCTTGTCACAGGTGTTGGACACGCATAAGACATGTACGTTCCATGTATATATACGGCAGAAGAGACATGTAGGTAACATGTACATGGGAGCCACATGTAACATGCAGTGTGCTTGTTGATGAATTGGGTATGTATTGTATAGATCACATGCATGCAGATAGCTAGCTAAAAGTCTGCATTTATTATGAAGATAAAAAGTTCTCAAATTAAATAAAATTTAAACAAATTATCTTGAATTTGTCAGTGCCAAATTCAGTTTTCTCTACTACTTTTGACGAGGAGGTATTGGTATATTTGGGGGGACAAAAGGCAATTTTTTGGGGGAGGGGATTGCGTCCAAGCACTTGGGAGGGGAATCGGCACCTCTGCTCACAAGAATATATTTTTCTTTACCTGCACCACATAGGAAAGACGTACAAGTTGAGCAAGTTGGTGCCTTACACATTGCAGGAAGCCGTCAAGCAATAATTACTAACAATTTGTTTGTCGTTTCACGGCAGCGCAATGTACCCCAGGGACGTACGCAGGGGGTGGGTCCTGGGGGTCCGAATCCCCCCAAATCCGGACTTTTTTGTAAATTTAGTCTAATTTTAGGGGCAATTTTTAATAGAATTTAGCCTGAAATTGTGTTTGGACCCCTCCCGAAAGAAATTCCTGCATACGTCCCTGATGTACCCAATTCCCATCATATCGAATGTCTAATTGGAGACTTGCATATGAATATTGCATGTCTAATTGGACCTTGCATAGCGAGTGTCTAATTGGAGACTTGTGTCTGAATATTGCATTCTCCTATGCCTATAACGTGAATGTTTACCTCCAATCCACCTTGTTCAGCACACGTATCTGTTTAATCCATTTATTGGCAATCATGATCATTGCATGTTCCCGTTCACCTGTACATTGCCTGTACACTGCACGTAGGGAAATTACACACTTCGCATGTACACGAAAATGATAAATGTAAAATAACATATTCTACATCATGCATTTTCCATGACATATGCTAATACATGGTATTTACATGCAATGCGAATGTCACACATGTATATTACATGTTGATAAACAGGCATCTTCTTTGTACTTTTCATTCTTACTGTGCTACGAATGTTATCAACAATCTATTCAATTTACTTATACATATTCCCTCCATTTACTTGCATGCGAGTAACTATGTGTACATTGCATGTTTTCATTTTAATGTACAGGCTCTGTACAAGGCGTGTTTCCGTGCAAAATTTCCAACAGAAGCTTAACAGTTTTTCGACCTGAAAACTGTGCCTCGCAGACACCTCAAATTTGGTAATGTCTTCATACGCACTAGTAAATATTAAGCTATTACCACACACTGAGCTATCACTTTTAAATCAGGACGTTTATTGGATTCACATTCATCAAATTCTGTTCTTCATAAATAAAACATAATTAATAAATATACATACTAGGTACATATTTTTTTTTTTTTTTCTAATTGGTTTACTAAATGTATAAAACATTTCTAGCCATTCAATCAGAACAACAGTTTCCCTCCTTGTGATTGAACCAAGATCCCTGAATCAGATTACAACCATTATTAACTTTTTTTAAAATTATATTCTCGTCAGTCTGAGAACTTTCTATCGCTAGATAACCTACGAACGCTTTCTGTTTCTACTCTTGTTTACTCCCTGATGCATTATTATTTTCATGGTCTACTTTAATCCTCAGATATAGTTTCCTTGATGTTTTGGTTTTATTTCTATTATCTGGCTCTGCTTGAAACAATGTGTTTTCTATGCATTCTTATTCGTCTTCCTTGTACTAACACTTCGAAATTGTTAGAAGCTATCTAATACCCCCTGAGGCACTTTAATATATTACAGTTGTGATCTTCCTTTCACTTGACTCAAATATGTCTCTTGTTTCTTATATCTCGAATTGTAAGCATCATTAGTTCCCTCAGATTTTAAGATATGTTTTTATTAAACCACGTATTACGCTTAAAACTCAATAAATATGTAGATGGAGAACGTTTTTGTCTTCCCTTGCTGTCATATGGAACATCAAATAGTTAATTTGCTGTAGCTAGTTAGTAATAAGTTGTACTTTAACTTTAGACAGATTCTGTAAATATTTCTTCTGCAACGTCTTTTTAATTGGTTGTACTGCCCTTTGTGCCTTTCCTTGCCCAATGGAGAGTGTGGTGGTGAACGAATTAGCATTATTGTTCTTTGTGTATAGCACTTTTTGAAAGCCGCAGATTGGAAAGGAGATCCATTAATAGTTACTAGAACATTGGGATAAGGCCTGTATAATCTTCTCTGTAGTTTCAGAAGTATTAGTGGAAAATACTTTCTAAGCTCGGATCCAATTAGCATAGCACTCGACCATCAGCAAGGAGGTAAATCCAGATAATAAAGAAAAATGTCCAGGTAAATACGCTGGAAAGGGAATGCTGTCTGAGGCCAAAGACAGAAATAGTTTTTTCTTAGGAGCATTTGCAACCGATTGACATATCTCACATTGATGTATCTACTCCTTAATATATTCTAAAGAAGCTATTTATACCATACGAGTAGACTCTCGATGGTGTTCAAGAAGCGCTAGTAGATATTCTTTCTGAGGTTGATTGACAATACTACCTTACCATTATGAAATAAGCAGCAGTTGATAATTTCGAAGTTCTATCAGTGGAAGTATCTTCTCAGTTCTGATGAATCTAAGTAGTCAGGTATTTTTCGATCACTAAGTGAAATTTCTGGTAGCGTGGTCCATTGAAGCACTCGGTGTAGGGCTTTTTCATTTTCCAGAGTACTTATTATTTCAAGTCAGAAAAAAAAAAAAAAAAAAAAAAAAAAAAACTGCATCATGGAAACGTACTGCTGCGATAGAACTTCGTCTTCAAATTTTCGTATCTTAACTGCACTGTCTTCGCTATAGATCTTTCGGCTGAATGAGTTGGTGCATTATCAGCCAACAGTACCACCTCTTTTTGAGCATTCCTCGGCATTTGGTCTTCAGTTCTTGTAACCGAGCTATGAAATGAAAATAATATAAACTAGTGATCTCTTGACCCCTTTGACAGGTAGTCTGTCATGATCCCTCACAATACCAGAACACGTACAGCATTTCTTTGGCCGCAGACTTCTTCACTTTTGGCTTTTTAGGGGAGGGGCAGGAGGAATGTTTCGAATGCTTGCTGATTTCCTTTCCTTGTGGGTCATAAAGATATGCTCAAGTTCCATCCGATGTAACTAATCGACAGAAAAAGTCTTACTCATTACACTCACAGCAATCCAGCAATTCCCTTAATGCTCTCTCTTGAATTCTTTTCTGGTAAGAGGTAAGCAGTCATGGTATTTACCATGCTGACATCTTTGAAGATGGAACTGGTTATGAATTATATTCCAGAGTATCCATAACTAACATTTTTCAGTCACATTATTTTCATTTATTATCCTCCTGTCTTCCTCACTTTCTCCGTCTGACAGCATTATCTGTAAAAAATGGTTTCCCAGATCTATGGTCATCCGAAGTGGTCAAGTGATCAACAGCTTAAAATTGCCGTTTCTAGTTGGATACCATCTCGTAATATGGTCTTCCATTTTCATAAACTGCTTTCTTCACCTTGTGAATTTGTGAATGGTGAATGGACATGGCATGAAATGGACAGTTCATCATTTTCAGCAGCAAGGAATGATTGTTCGGACCGTTCACAGACCATCACAGCAGTTTCGGGAGACTCAAGACGGCACATTCAAGTAATTAGGTCGAATTCCTGTGGTGAAGACTGTGTAGAATTAGGCAAAATTGAAGTGGTTGCTCATGGTGTATCTGCCACTAAGTAATCGTGAGGCTGCAAAGAAACTACGCATGTCTGAGGTCAGTGTACGTATTATCAGGAAAGGCCATGGCATCGTAAAAAGACTAAACAACCTCTCTCATTGTATGAAAAGGATTAGGTTGCACAGCAAAAGGTCACTGTAATTGGCTGATAAGTAGCTAGTGAAATCAGGTTAAAAATTAATCATTGGACTTCGGGCCAATGATCAAACACAGATACCAAGTAAAGAATTCTTGAGAGATATTTCGGGCATCAACGTTCCTGCGTAGAGAAACGCAAGAAAAAAAATTCTGGTGTAGCAGGCTGTTCCTTAGGATGGCGTTATCAGCGATCCCTTCATTATTAACAGTTGTTTGAGTGACCAGATCTACTTGAAGGAAATCATTCGTGACCCTTTATTCAAATTCCAGCACTCACTAGTGGATAGAGGCATCCTCTTGTTTCGGCCTGATTTTGCGACGAGTCACTGTGCGTTAAGTTTTTCATCAGTTTCTGAAGGATCTCAATTTTGCGTTTGTACCTGAAGAAAAAAGTCTACCAGATGCCCCCTTATTTTACGCCCAATCAAGAGTTCTGGGCACTGCAATCGTGCATGCTGGCGCTGTGGTAAGAATATCACGGACCTAGTAGCTTACAAACGTGTATATACATGCATTTGCAAGACAGTAGCAGCGTAACATAATAAATAAAAAAAAAAGAAAAAGAAAAAAAATTTTAATCTTCAAAAACGACTTTCACAAAGTAGACGTTCATGGGGTCGATGCATTGGTACATTAAATATTTTCTTCTAACAAAACATTGTTAGTCTCTGTGCGTATTACGCACCCTTTAAATATTGGTTTGGCTAATGATGCATATCAATATAAATATTGGTTTGTCGAATGGGTAATGATACTTGTAAGTATTGATTTGTTGGAAAATCATGACACATTTTTGCAACAAATGGAGCAGGTGTGTTTTTAGAAGTAGTATAGTCATTCGCATCTACGTTATTGCTACGTAATTTGACAGCTGACACTTTTATCTTCATTCTGAAAATAATTCCGTGATTTGCTTGAGTCTTGCAGGTATTACAAGTTGAAGATGGAAGAGCAAACTCTGTATTTTCACAATATTTTACTGTTTTAAATAAAGGACGCGCATTGAACTTGTGAAAAGTTGTGTATAATTTATGGCGATAGTGTTATACATAAACGTTAGTACCAGTAATGATTCAAAAAATTCGTCCTCAATGACGCTTCTCGATCAAGAAAGGGGGGAGGGGGCAAAGGATGAGATAAAATGCATTGATCGAGTGAAACCCACTGTACACGATACTAGAGATTGCAGAAACATTGAATATAAGTCAATCAAGCATACACGACCACCTGAAGAAAGCTGGAATACGTAAGCAAGCTCAATATTAGGGTTCGTCATAAACTCAAAGAAGTTCATTTAGCGATGCTTGTAAATATCTGTGACAGTCATTAAACGTGAGTTAAATGATCATTTTCTGAGACAACCAACAATTGATGATAAGAAATTGTGTACAACAGTGTATGCTCGAACGGTCTTTGTCCCGACGTGATGATTCGCCTCAAACGACATTGAAAGCAGACATGTCACCAGAGGAAGGTTATGGTCTCAGTGAGGTAAAATATTAAAGGTGGTGTGTTTTCCGAGCTCTTACCATGAGACCAAACAATCAGTTTGATTGTTTATTGTTGATAATTGGTTAGTTTGAACGAATCCATCATCCAAAAGCATCCAGAGTTCGTTAATCGTAAAGGTGTTGTGTTTCATCACGCCATCAAACCTTGTTGGATCTAGGATGGAAAGCGTTACCATACCCACTTGTCCTTGTCTAGTAAGATTTCCATTTGTTTTACTCTTTTCAAAATCTCTTGCATGGTATAACGTTCAAGTCAGATGAAACTGTAAATCAGCATTTTGTTCAGTTTTTCGTCGACAATAGGCTCTTTTATGAACGGGTAGTTATGAACCTCACTGAAAGATGACAAAAGGTTATCGAACAAAACGAGCAATGTATCACTGATTGTTCTTTGTTCTTTATACAAATAAATAACATTTTAAAACATAGAAAAAAAAATGTCATGACTTCCGACAATCAAATAGTATTGCTTTCGATGCTTGATTAAATAGTTGTTCAGCTTCAGAGGTTGCGCAATAAGATCATTATTGAAATATTAAGTTACAAATGACAAATGAGTTTTCAAGGGAAAAAGTACACAAGACTTACATTAGCGGAGATCTCGTAGTGCTGTGACTTACTAAACATATTTTCTCCTTTTTCTGTAAAGTATTTAACCTACCATGTTCCAGTTATATCATGTTTTATCTAACTTAAGACATTTCAGTAGTAGACTTGTAATAGATATGTGAAGTACTAGATATTTAATTCTGTATACGTATTTATTTTCAGAGATAATGATGATAGGTCTTCTATAAGCCTATGTCGCAAATTGAACATCTGTACTCAGAGCAATCTGGTGTTTGGAAATACACTAAACAATGATGATGATGCCAATGTAAATTCAAGCACCACTTCCGAAGACATGTTACAACCAGAAATGGAATTCAATGAAGATGAAGATAAACGAGGCTTATTCGAATCTCCAAATCTCGAAGAAAAATTCAACGAAGAAGAAATGCATAATTTGGATAGTGGTAATCATGAAGAAGTGGAAGAGAAACAAGCGGAAGAAGAGAAGGAGAATCTACAAAACGACATAGATCAACTAGATTATGAAGATTGTGCTGCCACTACTAGACAAGTAAGAGAATATTATTAATTTTTATATTATACCTTTATTATATATATTATTACTAAGTACAAAGGTTTTTGGCCCGAAACGTACCGGAATAATGTTTCTGTACCTTTTATCAAGAACGAAAACCTTTTAAAAAATACTGTTTTCTCTCGTAGTAGGTAAATTCTTCACGAAGAATTCTTTGTAATATATAATTTCCTGTTGTATCTGACAGAATTTTCTAGTACTGATTCTAGTGCACTAAACGGAAGTTTTCAAAACTAAAATAAATTTGACTTTGGCCAGCGTAGTAACCATGCTAAGTTTAAATCTCCAAACAGCCACTGGTGCTATAGCCCAACCAATGATTATTAGTACATTACACAAGTCGTGTGTACAGATAGCTTTGTCTAGATACCATAACTATACTCTTAAACTGGCGGCACTGTGGCTCAGTGGTACAGCGCTTACCTCTGGTGAATGGGGTCCTTGGTTCGATCTCCGACCAAGTGAGTTTGTGGTGTCCGTGGTATTTTGGGGGTCCTTCAGTGTTCTCCCACATTCTTATTCTACAAATTCTTACATCATTCACTTGTCTGAATCATCCGTCTCCCGTAGCCTAAAGGACAAGCGTGGGACGTTAAACTCAAAGATTTCATTTTATTTTTTGTATTCTCCACCGTATGAACATTACTTAAGAATGCAGAAGGCAGTTATAAATAATCATAGAATTTTCATTGCAGAGCTATGTGTCGGAGATTTACGAAACTTTGGAAGTTCTTATACAAAGTTCCGTCGTTGTATTTCAGTACTCTCAGTAGCTGTCACACTAAAATTCACTAACCACATATACTGATTATATTATGCATGCGCTGTAGGAATGCTTGTAGGAATCTGTTCTGCGTCTCCTCTTGCTAACGACACAGTAACAAGTTTTGCCTGGAGCAACGATAGATTTATAAGGAATACAGAGCTCCCATACCGTTTTCTTCTCTTTTCGTTTTTTTTTTTTTCGTTCTTAAAAAGGACGATATATTTCTTTTTTTCTGAAAAATAAGGTAAGTACTGAGCGTACGGGAACAAGATAATATATTGTAACAAAATACATGTTTTCACGTAGAAGATGTCATATTCATTAATGACCTACATAATCACCTCGATGGTGATTTATCGCTTTGGCAATGCAAAGACTCCATCGTGGAAAAACTGAGGGAGACAGTTACTGAGCCATGTAGTAACGACGTCACGCACTTTTGTTTTGTTTGCAATGTTTTCGTCCAATGTGGGGCTTCAGGAGGTCCGGGAAAATGGAAGAATTAGAGGCTAGGGCGGGACTGTAGGTTAGGTGGTCCAGCTTATGCCAGCTATAACGCCCCAGTCAATCGTTGGTGATGTTTGTCATTTGTGGAAGAGCATTGTCGTGCAAAAGAATAATACCGTCCGACAATAGTCCGTGTGTTAGCATCCTTGGCTTAGTTGATGTGAATACGTATAAAATTTTAATGTAATACTAGTAATAATAATATTTCATGATAGCCATTGTTACGTACAAGCAATTTATACTAACACATATTTCACTTCAACAATAAACACGAACTGTTTCACATTTACAGTCCGCAGCAAAAAACCTGCAACATGAACATATAAGTTTATTGTGAAACAACGAAGTCTTTTGCTCCAAAATAAGTGTGCAGGGAAGGATGCCGAGGTTTCTCGTGCGTGATTCGCACTTAAACGTTATGTTGATTCCCTGGGCTGTTAGGCGTAGTCTCACAATAAACTTACATGCTCATGTCGCAGGTTTTTTGCTCAGTGATGTAATGCTAATTTTTTAGGTGGATATACGCTTCATCCCTTGTCACACACATCCACATTATTTATATATATCGGGTGTTACAATACTATTACTCTTTGCACTATTAAGATTTAAAGTTCAAAGTTCATAAGAAAGTTATGAAATATCCTTGCTTAGAGGCAACTCACACTGTCTCTCTGCGCTTATCAGTTGCATAACAAGGAGGATATGTATGTGAAGTAACAAGGGAAGTCTGAATGGAGAGCTATGTTTTGGAGAACAGTTACCGAACCACTTAACCTATCAACCAGAGACTAAGAAAAAGATTACCTATAATGTTATAGATTAATTTAAGACCTTATTTAGCTCTCTGCGTTAAGTAGGTCAGGCTGTAGAAGTGGTTGTACTTGTATGACTGATAACTATAAGAAGAAAAAAATGACTTGGACCAATGTTGTTTCTGCCACCTTGCTCATGCCTTTGGTCCTATCTATGACACTTTCAAAGGATGTATTTAATGTACACAGAAATACACATATCTCGCTTGAGTTAAAATGTTGAGTACATTTGGAGTAATTTAAGTATCCGTATTAATACTAATATCGGCCTTATTGCTGTTGGTACTTAGGCTACTGTGTCACTCAACTATTCAATTAAAACAATGACAGCTATGTTTCAATAAGCAAATAATTAATGACTTGAAGTTTTAACAGCTAAGTATAAAGAATAGACAAATAAACAATACAATACTAAGACAAGCTGTTTTCATGAACTACCACACCTAGAACTTAGAATTTTAGATATCTCGGAAAAGCAGAAATAAACTTCGGTTATACCACTGCAGGGTGTCTACTAAAATTCCAAAATGAAACTTCGTGACTTTTTCATGACCTTTTCTTTACCAAATCATAAAATTTCCTAACATTTTCAAGAGCGAATTTGGGTGAGAATTAGGCCGAATTTTCATCCATGCCATAGAAACTTACTTTGCTTGCGATTTGGTAGCGTCTAAACCCGACCATAGACATTTTTGGTGGTGAATTTTAACGTTGTATAGGACAAAAGTTACTCCAATCTGTACTTACATTTGTACAGTTAAAAAAAAAAAAAAAAAAAAAAAAAAAAAAAAAAAAATCGTGACCCCAAAGCTAAATTTCGTGACTTTCATGACCGTTTTCTGATTTCGTGACCAATAGACACCCTGCACTTTCGTAAGTTCAAATCTAATCTTTGCTGCGATCTTTAGATACGAAGCTTTCTTTTGCTGCTTTTAATGCATTACAATAGTTCCGGGATTCCATCTTAAAATGTAGAACAATATTTCATTCAGTCACTGTGTTGAAAACTGACGCTAAACTTCAACAAATTCGTATAAAGAGGCGGCTCTTGAGGAAAGTCACATCGGGTCTATGCCAATTTCAAGACAAATTTAAACGGAATTAAGCATATGACGCCTGCGGCGGCGTTATGATCGAATATTTTTCGTGTTTGCAACTTGGTCCGACAAGTTTTTTTTTTTTTTTCAATTAATCGTTTGTTTCATTTATTTATTTATTTATTTATTATCAGAAGCGATTCAAAAGAGCCGTTTCGACGGAACAGCAAATAGGCTCTTGGAGAACATTTTTGAGGTCAATTTATGGTCGAATTAAGCCCTGATACCAGCGCCGACGTTAGAGTCGGGTAGTATTGGTATACCTATCTAAAACTTTAGTTAAATAATTTCTTTCGATTCGAGGCTTAGGTTTCCCGTCAGGAGCGATTTTTAAAAATCACAAACGACAATCTTTCCGAGAGAAGTAGCTCAAGTGGTAGAGCGTGGCTTCGCATTCGGTAGGTCGTGGGTTCGATTCAAGCTGCCAACCATCCTGACTAGTTTTCCTCAGTCCTATCAGGCAAATGCCGGGATAGTACCTACTAAACATACCTTGGCTGATACCTTCCCAAATCCTTTCTATTATTATTGTTGTTGTTAGATATGCAGTATAAAATGGCCTCTGAGCTGTATCTGATGATTGTGAAATAAATAAAATAAATACGCACCCTGGAAAAAAGGAAAAATAGATAAAGACAAAAAATGCTCTCCTCCTAAGTATTTCGTAAAAGAACCGGGTTTTGGTAGGTATATAAAAAAATACTCAAAGATGCACACAATCCGTATGTAAAACTTTCATCTTGATATCATGAAAACTAAGGATTCTTTTTTTAAATTTCCCTTAAGAAAAAAAAAAAAATCACACTCGTCCGCCATCACTTGGCACCGCCAAATTTACCATCCGATTCCAAAACGCATCTGGGGTGCTCTTTGGTCCATGTTTGACCTGACCAATACAAAAAAAAAAAAAAAAAAAAAAAAAAAAAAAAAAAAAAAGGCTCAATACGTGTTTCAACACAATACTATTTCATGGTACTGATTCGTACCATAAATTCTCAAAGGGTTAAACACTACTAAGCAAATATTTTCGAAGTGACGGCTGTATCGAAATGATCAAAGAGTGCTGTGACATGCTCACACGCTACAAGTCTTTCCTGACTTGTTTTCTACCCCTTCCTCTTAACAAATTTTCTTCAATTTTCTTTCCTTATCTGAAAGGAAATTAAACAACGAAGAAAAATGTTTTTTTTCACCCGTTCGTTTTTTTGTTCAGTAGGTTGAGGAAAAACTACTACTAGTATTAGCTGCTGAGTATTTAACGAAATCAATCGCTTCTTTCTTTTATGTCAATTGCTGCTACAAATGAGTAGTGCTAATCCGAGGTTCGCTCTTGTATTTGGTGGTATTGGGAACGACGGTGAATGCTTCAAACTAGACCGACGACAGGTCATATGTTTTGTTATTTTTGTGGAGGCCAACAATTTCTTGGCGCAAATATATTCATTTAATTTCCTCTTACCTCTTAAAGTAAAGACCACATTTTTTTCGGAACCTCCTTCCGCGATTAAAAAAGGAACTAACTCCATCCCATATGGCCTTGCTCAAATTTTATCCACTCGACAGATTTTAAATTGAATTTGGAATTTGGAAGGTAGGGACAACGCATGAGACATTTTGAGGAAAAATCACTGCATGTTCAGAGTGCTGTTTTGTATTACAGAAGAGATTCTCAGAAAATTTGATTCCCACGCCCCGACAACGCAAAAATTTTAAAAGAAATTAGACATCATTCGCGGTAACAGCCTGACGCCCAGCTGTTTACTGAGATTTTTTTTGTTTTGAAATAAAGTACATGAAAAGTAGTTGTTTGTTCCAATGAATTGATCGAATGTAGCATATACCCACGTACTTCCTAAATTTTCGATGACTATACGATAGTTTCCAAAAATTAGAGGTGAGTATACGCCGTATACCCGCGTATACCCTCCATTACATCCCTGTTTTTTCTGCGGACTGTACCAATACAAAGGTCAAAATAGCAACATGACCGTAACCACCTCTGAACATGTGTGCATTGGTACATGTCAAACCCCAATGAAGGGAAATGGGAAAATTGAAATCTTAGTCGAAACCCATCGTAATTCACTTCAGAAAATAAATAAATAAAGAAATAATAATAATAAAATTTTAATTTGGAAAATATGTGTTCTCTTTTGGATAATTCTTGTTATCTTAATGCTCACGTGAAATCACATTGTGTACGAATCTTATAACTACCAACCAAAACGATTCTTTCTCTCTCTTTTTTCCATATATTTGATTGGATTACGTATACTTCACTATTTACTCTAATATGTTATTTCCACATTGAAATATGCACTGGCTACTTACAACAGTACTATAAATTAATTTCTTTAATTAGACATGTAGAATTCTTTTTAATGTTATTAGTTGAGCTTGGGCATAAATTAACTTAAAAATTCCCAAACATCTGAGAATTTGGAACATCTTACTTACATAAGTTAGAAAACAAATCGTAACATTGTATCGATTTGTATCAACTTATCACCCATTCATCATTAAGAACCTATGATATATCGCTCAGAAATCATTACAATTACTTCTGAATGCTTTTTCATTTCTCACTCTTTTAATATTGAATTTACGTCGTATATATATGGTTCAAAAGTTCTGAAGTCACAAACATAGTGACTTATGTATGTATGTGTGATAAGTTAATTCATTAGACGTTGCAGGAAGTATTTGATTTTTTTAAAATAATTAATTATCCAATTTTAAAAACATTTTATACGTAAGAACTTTCGTTGGGAATAGTTTATTCAATTAGTGAAAACACCATCGAAATGTGGAAATGATCTCGAGAGAATCTCAAACATACATACGTACATTTGATCCATCCATGTCTATGTATAAAGAAGTCTGGATACAAGACATGTTTGTTCATGTTTCACTGTCAGTCTACTAAAAGTTGAGCTGTGAAGGTATGGAGACAGGAGAAAATACTACATCTGCCATTATATCCTCCAAAATCACCTAAGAGAAATCTTAGATATAACGGCTGTAACAATATATCTTTTCTCAGTTTCGCTGTCAGGCTTGTAAATGCGTAACTCTTCGTTGTGTGGAAGTTAAGAAACTAATTAAATCAAGAAATATCGAACTCAGTTTTATAAAGCTAGAAATAACTGCGATGAAGGTTGCTAAGCACACCATCAACTGAAAGCTATCTGATGAGTTCCATTACAGACTAATTTAGCATGATTTAATGGTTGCTAGCCTCGTAAAGCGCCGATGAAGAAATAAAAAAAATAATTAAAAAATTAAAAAATTATCATTTAAAAATCTCTGAAATTAATATTTTATTCTTGGCAGGGTTGGCTGGTTTAAACCAGCTGTTTTTTTTTTTTTTTTTTTTTTTTTAAAGTTAAAAAAAAACGAAAAATGCTTTAAATCGTGTGAACTTCATGGTGACGTTTCCACATATCAAACCATCCGCATTACGTTTATCTACTTTTCACCTTTTAATCAAGGGGTCCCATGTTCAGTTCTTGATCGAACCACAACCCATATTTCAAGTGTAAACCAAGTAGCGATTCAAGGTGTCCCTCTAAGCGAAAGTCTTCTACGTGATAACCTTGGTATTTCATAAGGATGTTGAGCCTAAACATACGAAATGAAACCAAATTATATATTTCCACTTAAATGAATGCCTGTTTTATAAAGAAGCCAAGGTTGCTTAAATATATTGATAGAAATTTGCAAAATTTATCAACTCCCTACGTAGCTTCCAACATCAGCTTGGATTTTATTTTTATTGAATGATATCTACATACCAAATTTGTAATTTAATACCTCAGTTTTAGCGTAGTGATTATGATATGTTGACCTTAAAATTTTACATACTAATACATTTAAAGTAATAACAAGATTTTCCCAATGGCTAAGGCGGGAGTTTCCCGATTTATATATAATTCTGTATAATGTTTTTATTTGTGTAACTGTTTATCTTTTTGTCCTTCTGAAATGACTCTTGACAATTATATTAACAAGTAGGCCTCTGTAAAGATCAGTACAACGCATTTTTATCACGAGTCCTTCGTGAGTGACTCGGCAATTGCGTTTGTGACCAATTAGTCCCGGTTTCATATCCAAATAGACAATTTCTCTTGGATGTAAGCCGAGAAGCGATTTGGATTCCGCTTTAAGCTTATGTGACCCCTTCCAGCATAACCTTGTTATTGCATAATAATACTAAGGCGAAACAAACTAATTTCTGTCCATATCTAATATAAATACATAGAGTAAATTATTTAAACCAAAAGAAACCTGGTTTAAACAAAAAAAAAAAAAAAGTTTAAACAAAAAAAAAAAAAAAAAAAAAAAAAGGGTTTAAACCAAAAAACCTGGCTTTTTGTTTTTTCAATAAAAACCTGGTTTTTGCCAACCCTGATTCTGGTAATATTTTGTCTACTTCAGCAGACATTTATCAAGCAATAAATTAAGGAAGGTAAAATATTGTGCCAATAAAATTACGTATTATATGACTGCATGTCCTCTATTGTGGCCAAGTAGCTAAAGTATGTGTGATACTAGTTTGGATAAAATCTTAAGTAGTGGGCCAAATCCTAATTTCAGTAGGTTCCGTATATATATATGTATATAAGAGAGAGAGAGAGAGAGAGAGAGAGTGAGTGAGAGTATGGGAGATGAAATTCATTGTAGTTTGGCGTTCCTTTTCAACACCCAGGGTAAATAAGACAGAGCCTACTGTTTAAAATGAGATTCGAACCACTGTTCAGGGCTTATATCCGAAAACCTATCATCTTCGGGAACTAAACTAGGGACGAGAAAGCACGCGAGTTAATCACTAAAAGGTACTACTACTACCAGAATTCGAACTCAATTGTGAATTCTCAAGGATTAGGAGCTACCACGACTGATGTTATCATCAGGATATCTCCTTAATGTTTATTTTTATCTATCAATGCGTTTGGGCAAGATTTCTCTGCTTAGCATTGATTTCTGTTTTTTTTTTTGTTTTTTTTCAGCTTAATTAGCAACTCACATGCATTTCGTTCTGTAATTATTTAGGTCGTATAAAACCTAAACTTTTGAGAGGCGCGATGGCTCAGTGGTAGAGCGTTCACCTTCGGTGCTTGGGGTCCCTGGTTCGATCCCAGCTCGCGCCGTGTGGACTTGGTGGTGGACAAACACCGTGCTCCTGGGTTTTCTCGGGGTTTCTCCCGTTTCCTTCCACTTTCTTCATTCCACCATTTGATTCATTTCACATCATCACTGTCTCCTTTAGCCTAACCGGCATAATCGTAGGACATAGAACTAAAGATTTCATTTCATTTCATTTCAAAACTTAAACTTTATTAATGCTGTATTAGTTTTGTTTCCTTTGGTCATGGTTGTGCATTGAGATCATCACGTTCGAAGATAGTCTCATAAACACTAGGGAAAAGAATTTGCATCGAAGTATTTGTATCCTCTCAAAGATTTTTGCATAACTTAATTAATATTTGAAACAAAAAACTCCCTTAGGAGAAAAATGCTATCAAAATTTTATTTCTCTTTGAAATAAAACGAATTAGTAATTTGAAAGGATTCGCCTGGCAAGCTCTTACGTTTTTATGTATGAGTAACTTTTAAGAATTGCAAATTGATGATTACATCAAATTGCAAAATTCGTTGTTGTATTATTAAAAGCGACTGTCAAATAAGTATCATAGTAAACAATTTAAATATGTACATGGAAATAAATTCCATAATGTATGAATTATATATATATGTATGTATGTATTAAGCGTGCCATTTTTTGTTTTCATTTCCAGGACGACCTAGAAAAAGATGAAAGTATACCTGTTCATAAAAAACATCACATGAAATATAGCAAAATGCAAAGAAAAGAATATCGATTGAAAAAGAACCAAAGAAAGAAAAATGCAGCGCTGTTTAAGAAGCAATTACATTCACAAAGCGTAAATGCAGGTCGTAAAGGTTTGTCGCTAATGTTAGAAAGAGATTATCAAAATATTTGTATAGTTAGTATAGTAACGTGGGAGTGAACAAGTGGATGACTTCTGCACCGTATTAGAATTAACTCTTCTGTAGACATTGTGGCGAATTTAGCATTTTTAAGTGAACAATTTTGAGAATACAACATAGATATTGGCTTCTAGGATCGGCGAAAGTGTAGTAGTTATGAATAAATTTCTATGTGATATACATCCACTTATTTCCAAACAAATTAGTGAAGTTCATTTCGCAAATAAGCTTCAAACTCACCATAATAGGTCCATTGAACACGCCCCATCTCTCACATTATCCCTCTGTTGCAGCCGGAAGTTATAGATTTACTTCTTCCAGTTTCAGTAGGTTCCATCTCTCACATTATCCATCTATTACAGCCGTAAGTTGTAGTCCTACTGCTTCCGGGTTCAGTAGGTTCCATCTCTCACATTATTCCTTTGTTATAGCCGGAAATTATAGATCTACTATTTCCAGTTTCAATAGGTTCCATCTCTCACATTATCCCTCTGTTGCAGCCGGAAGTTATAGATGTACTACTTCCGGGTTTAATATTGAATTCGCATAGTTTGGAAGTTATGGTAGATTCACAATGGAAACGAGACTAAACCATAGAGTATACAAAAACGAAGTTGTGTAAAAGTCATAAAGAAGTGAACGAAAATTAAAGAAATCGAGAGTTAACACGTAATTTCTGGAGAACTAATAGGAATATGTGTAATTCCAGGTATTAATTTTTCAAAATTTTAAATAGTTAAAATTTTCACTATAATAATAATAATAATAATAATAATAATAATAATAATAATAATAATAATAATAATAATAATAATAATAATAATAATAATAATAATAATAATAATAAAACAACATATGAACACGGATGAAAATCTCAGAAAAGAATTATCATATTCATAGGATAATTAACCTGAAAATTAGCACTACTCAAAGACTTGTTAAATGTAAATGGAAAAATAGTTTTGTTTGGATGAAAATTCAGTGCCGCACATATTTTAAAATCACTTTACATGTATTGTTCCTTTAGTTAATATTATTAAATAAGTTTATCTCATTGTAGTCATTGGCGAAATTAGCGGAATTACAATTTCCTTCCTCCCCTCCTAAATACTGGTGTTTTAAAAGTTTTGCTGGTTTCCTGATTAGATACAGACCACGAATTTAAGATTTACAAATGGACGATTTAGAAAATGCCAATTTAGGCAATTGTTAATGTGTGGAACGTACAACGTCTAGATAAAATCAATCAAACAATTTCTATATAAGGTTAACTTGCTTCTATCACCCAATACTAATTGCTACTAGGTATTTTTATTCTTTTTTGTTTTAATTTAAGCCTTAGCTAGGGAATCCAATACATTAATGTAATTTTCGTATTTCCTGTTATTATAAAATTAACTATTTCCTGCATAAACACTATACTAAGGCTTTTTCTTACTTGCGTGTTAATTCCACTTTGGTATTTGACCTTACTAGGAGTTCTTCCAGGTCAATGAGAAAAATAGTAGCAACTGGATGGAAACTGAAATTAAAATTCATGTCAGCAAATAATTTCTCGCATCTGTAGTTGTTAACCGTCATATTCTTCGACGACCATGAGTTTAGAGCTTACTTTGTGTTCTAATATTGTTACCCTTACATTTTTTTTTTTTTTTTTTTTTGTTTGTTGTATATACAAAATTTATATTTCTACTTGTTTATATCTGTATAAATAAAAATAAAAGTGACTATGTTTCTGATTTAATAGCTGGTGCCTTCCATTTCAACTCAGGCAAAAAAATATAAATTTGTACCATCACCATCTCAGATATTGTTGAAACTTTTTTTATAGCAACTAGACATGTTTTTAAGAGACCCATATTTTTTTGTTTTGTCGAAAAAAATTTTCCCGCCAAGTAATGGGCCATCAAAGACGGGGAGTACAATTTATGAATTGTAGAAGACATGGAAAATGGTCAATTTCGGAGCCTGACCATTCGGCTATAGAGACAGGTAGAGTTATAATTCTTGTTGTGGTATGTACATAGGGATATAAATAAACTATATTTTATTATAGTTTGGTTTGCGCATGCGTATCTTTTTGTACATAAATTAACAAATGAACGTCAATTTATCTGAAAAGTCAAAGTTTGCGAATTTTTTTCGAGCACTTCCGGTTCGAATTTTAAAATTCTGTTTTCACGGTTGGTAAGACCTAGTTACCCGCTTTCCGAAAAAAATTTTGTATCGCTTCTGTGGTCAACCGTTTTGTCGCAAAAAATTCGAGAAATTGTAAAATTTTCAAAAATCACCATTTTTGGGCGCCATTTTCTCGAAAACACCATTTTTTAAAATTCTGAAATTTTGTCAGATGGTTCAACTTTACCTGAATAATAAACACACCAAATATCATTCTCGACCAATGCTTCATGGATTAACTGCAGCCTTTTAAAGTTAGCGAAGTTTCGCTAATTTTGATGTCACAGTTAGCAACACTGGGAACAATAAAAGTGCAATGATTTGATGATGTTTGTGGTTCACATTCATTAAATGAAGAATAAATGGTTATCTTGGCTGTTTTTTTTATTATTATTTTGATTAAAAAGGCTCTCTGAAATAGTAAAATGAGCCTCCCTCTACTCCTCCGTTTTCTTAAACTGAAGTAATCTGAGGTGGAAATTACGATTATGAAGCACACAAATTTCAAGTTCACTTACTTAAAATGGTCTTCGGAAACAAAATTTCACTGATTTATTTATTTATTTTTTTATTTATTTATTTTTTTATTTATTTATTTATTTTTTACATGAACCAATCATTTGCTTGGTTGTTGTCTTCTTTGCTAATAGCATGTAACCGTGCAGATGCTCCAATAGATGTTAGTTCACTCATAACTCATCCAGGAGTGGATCTAGGGGGACGATTGCGCCCCCCCCCCAGAAGAAGAAACTTTCTTATATATAAATAAAACCCATCCCAGAGTTTGGAGCTCTTAAAAGTAGCTCTAAGTAGCAGTATTACAATCCCCCCCCCCCCAGAAGTCCGTCCTGGATCCGCCCCTGCGTAGCACATTGTCGATAGTCACAAAACACTTATTTTCACTTCTCTTATGCTCTTCTGGAAACCTGTACCCTGCTGAAGGTTCATGTGGAAGCATAAACAGCACTTCAACTTCACGTAATTCATAATATTTCTGCTACGCACCACTGGTTATCATACATATATGTATATAGCAAAAGTTCATTTTTGCAGATTTCTTAAATCTACACTTTGAATTGCAAAAGTTCGATTTTGGGGGAAGTATGAAGTTAGTTCATGGTGACCCGTTACTGCCATAAAAACTTCGCAATTTTCCGAAAGCCAAAGATAACTTCGTTGAATACCAGTTACCGGTCGCATACTTTCCCTTTTTTCTTCCGGAAGTCGTCGAATTCAGTTCCAGGTAACAAAACGAGAGTAATACCCGGAGTTTGTACTTGCACTATACTCACGAATTCTCCTGCGGTTTTAGTGGGGACGCAGTGGCTCAGTGGTAGAGCGTTCACTTCCGGTGTTTGGGGTCCCTGGTTCAATCTCAGCTCGTGCCGTTCTGCATTCCACCATTTCATTCATTTCTCATAACCACCGTCTCCTTTAGCCTAACCGGCATAACCGTGGAACGTAAAACTTATTGTTTTTACTTTTTTCTTCTGCGGTTTTAATACTGTGTATCTGTTTTAGCCTAAGGCTATGGCGCGTTGCCACATTCTTTGCCCCCCCCCCCCCTCTTCCCCACTACCGTCGCAGAGACCCTTGCATGGCCGGTTTCACTGCAAAAACACTGCTTTATCGGACCTGTCTGCATCTCGAACATCTGAAAGCGATTTTTAAAGTGGGATGCAGCACCATCAGAAATCACTGACACGGTTTGGGAAATTGTAGACACCTATTTTCACGTATTCAAACCTTTTTCTATAAAATATATTTTCGCTTTTCTTCGAGTATGTTTAGAATCTTGTCTACGACTATGAGTACATGAGCCGAATCGTGTGTTTTATCGTCGTTTATTACAACAAAACTGTCAATTGTTTCATATTTCGGTGATAACTCTGAATTTCACTTTGCAGAATAACAGTCCATTTTTCAACGAAGTCCATATGAAGTAAAATAGAATTTGTACCTTGAAATTTTATACGGTGGTTTTCGGTAGCAATTGATTCTCTTTGGATTTTCTCGATGTAGTCATGAATTACAGCTCTTACAGTTAAACGAGCAATGTACGATACGAAAACGGAAAGTGGCACAGTTTTTTTTTTTTTTATTATTATTATTTAAATAACGAGATCATTATTCTCCCATATGGCATACGTAACCACTTTCATTTTCATCAGGATCAATAATTAAAGACACCACACTTATTTCTTCCACTCCAGGACATTCACCACATTCTTGAAGAAGACAGCTGTCATTTTTTACGGATCATACTACTAAAGGAAATAGGTCACTCATGACAGCTTCAATACAGGTTGCACCTTTGATTTGTAGCAACGCAGTAGCAGCTAACTTAAAATTTGCACAATACACACACACAGACACAAACTTCCCTCTCAGGTTGCGGACTGACACACTTTAGTCGAATACTATAAAATTCCGAGGGGCCCATTTTTATGCTGGGATTGTTCTGTTTAAAAATTCAGTAAATTTCTTTGGAACGCGTAAGAAAACGTTTCGATTTTTTTTTTTTTTTAACTTTGTGTCATTTTTCGATCACTGTAATGACATCGCACTTAATTGAGACTGTCTGGAGCATTCCAAATCATACTGAGGTAATAGTTTAGGCCTTTTATAGATCATCAGAATTCATTGGATGGCCATTTCAAGTAAACTTAAAATTTGTGTGTTTCGTAATCGTAATTTCCACCTCAGATTACTTTAGTTTAAGAAAACGGAGGAGTAGGGGGGGGGGTTCATTTTACTATTTCAGAGAGCCTCTTTGTTCAAAATAATAAAAAAACAGCCAAGAAAACCTTTTATTCTTCATTTAATGAATATGAACCACAAACATCATCAAATCATTGCACTTTTATTGTTCCCAGTGTTGCTAACTGTGACATCAAAATTAGCGAAACTTCACTAACTTTAAAAGGCTGCAGTTAATCCATGAAGCATTGGTCGAGAATGATATTTGGTGTGTTTATTATTCAGGTAAAGTTGAACCATCTGACAAAATTTCAGAATTTTAAAAAATGGTGTTTTCGAGAAAATGGCGCCCAAAAATGGCGATTTTTGAAAATTTTACAATTTCTCGAATTTTTTGCGACAAAACGGTTGACCACAGAAGCGATACAAAATTTTTTTCGGAAAGCGGGTAACTAGGTCTTACCAACCGTGAAAACAGAATTTTAAAATTCGAACCGGAAGTGCTCGAAAAAAATTCGCAAACTTCGACTTTTCAGATAAATTGACGTTCATTTGTTAATTTATGTACAAAAAGATACGCATGCGCAAACCAAACTATAATAAAATATAGTTTATTTATATCCCTATGTACATACCACAACAAGAATTATAACTCTACCTGTCTCTATAGCCGAATGGTCAGGCTCCGAAATTGACCTTTTTCCATGTCTTCTACAATTCATAAATTGTACTCCCCGTCTTTGATGGCCCATTACTTGGCGGGAAAATTTTTTTCGGCAAAACAAAAAAATATGGGTCTCTTAAAAACATGTCTAGTTGCTATAAAAAAAGTTTCAACAATATCTGAGATGGTGATGGTACATGCTCTGCCTGAATTGAAATGGAAGGCACCAGCTCTTAAACCACCCGACCGATTGCGATCAAATTTTTAGCATAGATGAGGTTCGGGCCTAGGATGGTTTTCATCATTTCATTTTGACGAGGGAACATAGGGGAGGGATACATATATATATATATATATATATATATATATATATATATATATATATATATATATATATAAATGATCGGCAATGACCGATATTAGTATCGAATCCATAGTTTTCGGTGTTGCTGAGATGAACAGTGACACTTCCGATGCCATTTAAATCCAGTTTTTCTTATTTTAACCCAGCGAAGCTAATTGACACTAGTATATATAAAGAGAAACAAGTAGAAATATAATTAAAATGAAAATTCATTACATGATTTCATGTTAATGTACTATTTCTCTGTTTATTTACAGAATTTGCATCCGATATTATGATATTAAACTTGAAGCAGTTCTGTCATCAGTTCCTGAAAACTGGCCACCCATGTAATTATCGCACTTGTGGATATCTTCACGAGGTACTTGTGCATTCGTTTTTATACATATGTAACTATGTGCAGAGGCACCGATTTCTGTATAACTTTTTTTTTTAGGGGGAAGGGGGCACATTTAGGTGTGTGGTCCGCTGTCAGATATCGAAGCAAATATATCCAGATCCTGAGGCCCATGGACTTTGCTTCTCCCAGGATCGGCGCCCATGACTGTGTACATTATTAAACAAGGAAAATTCAGATGAGTGGAATATTTCGTGGTGCCTAGAAGCGTCTTCGATGTGAACGAATAACAACTCTCAAACTCAGTTTTTAAATAAACCAGGAAAAGATTGGGGGAGCGATAGGAGAAATGTAGAAAATTTTTTACTTTTATACAGCTGGTGAGTTTTACAAATTTTTAGCATACACAAGTAGCGTAAGTGTTTGATATTCGTTGTGCCTGTCAAGCGCACGCACAAGCTGGTAGGAAACTTAGACTCTATTTGTCTTATCAACTAAGGCTGTTTGATATTTAAGAAAAAATGAAATAGCTTTTGTGATGACAATGTATTTGTGGTATTTAGAGAATGAATTTCTAAACATGGTCTTCTGATCTATAATGAACAAAATTGTAGGAGGAATAACGGTCGTGACAGAGTGTGAGCGTATTTTCCGTTGAAACGAATGAAGAACATAGTAAAACTTTTAACTTGGCTTTCTCTGTTAGCATATCTATGAAAACTGTGTACTCATGGTTAGGGACGTGGTAAAACTATGGTCATGGTTACTTCATAATTTGCTTCTTTTGTAAATTAGACACTGTGTGATCTAAGGGTTGATCATCTTAGACAAGGTTCACTACGAGTATATTAGTGATGTTTTCTTTCTTTAGTCATGTTCTTTGAAAATTAGTAATGTTTCATAAGTAAAAAGTGGTCGTAAGAACAGCATAATCATATAAAGGGAGTCTAAAATACAGTAAAGCATTTTAAGTTGGTTAGCTTCTTAAAGCGGCCGCCTATTTGTGAAACTTTGTAGATGTCATAAGATGCTCATCCGTCTGTAAATTAGACTTTCGGTGGATCCGTGGGTTCCAAACTTTGTCTTTACTATAATCTGATCCAATTTCGTAAAATAATATATAACATATAATTTTATGAAAACGGAAGCTAGGAAGGTGAATCAAATAAGCAGAAGCAATTATATATATATAATATATAACTGAGCTCGCTCATAGTTACGTCGTCAGCTTTGTATTCTTTCGTGCAAAAATCCGAATTTGATCCCTTGCGAGAGTTCGTGTGGTTTGTGATGTTGTTAAGCTTTAAGTCCAGTTTAGTATAGTATCGGAAATTTTAAACTCGAAGCAAATAAAAATACGCATGCATACGGTGTAAAATGTTTAACGTCGTTACTAGATCGCATGCTAGGTTTATTCAAATGATGAGACATTGTTTTGCTAGAAACACTTTGCTGTCGTTCGAATTACATCAGACGTTCACTTTTTTATGCACGTAAATTTGCTTGCTAAATCACACCGCTGCGTAGGAAATAGTCACTCATAATCAAATTTTAGAAAATAATATGTCGGCTTTTTTATGTTTTCCTTCATTTCTCTAATTCTATGGCCCATGTAACGCAGAGGTTCAATGCCACATTCACAAATGCATTCCAGTTACTTCTGTCCTTAGCCAATTAGATCCAGTTTCCACTCTGTTTTCCTATTTCTGCGACAGAGTGTCTTTCGGTCACGAAAGTCACGAAATCAGAAAACGGTCATGAAAGTAAACAAATTTAGCTTTTGGGGCCCGATTCTTTTTAAATCTGTACAAATATAAGTGCAGACTGGAAATTTTAGTTCTATAAAACGTCAAAATCAACTACCAATCGTCTGTGGTCGGCTTTAGACGCTACCAAATCGCAAGCAAAGCACCCTTCTATGATATGCATGAAAATTCAACCTATTTCGCATCCAAATTCGCTCTTGAGAGTGTTACGAAATTTTATGGTTTGGTAAAGAAAAGGTCACGAAATTTCAGTTTGGAATTTTAGTAGACACCCTGTGCGAGATCCGTCTTAATATTGTCCTCTCATTTGTACTTAGGTTTTCTTAAGTGCCCTTTTCCGATTCGGTTTCCATTTAAAATTTTAAAGTCTTCGTATTTCCATTCTGGCTAGATGACCTACCCATCTGAGCCTCCTAGATTTAATGACTCGAAGAATGTTAGGTAAAGGGTATAAGGTAAACAGTTCCTCGGTATAAAGTTTGCCCCATTTTCCATCTTCATCCCTCTTGGGTGTCAAAGCCATTCTCGACATGGAAGCTCGAGGACAAGTATTTTTCCACGTGGACTTGACTTTGGGATTTATTTAAACATATCTTAATTAATCTCACTAACTCTTTTGGTATATCAAATTCGGTTAGAATGCTGTACAATTTTTCCCTTGTAATTGAGTCATAGGCCTTCCTTAAATCAATAAATAGTTTAATGTACCGGTTTGTTGTATTCTCATTTATTTTTGAGTACTTGACGAATGATAGAATACTGGTCGGTAGTTGATTGATTTTGTGTAAATCGGCACTGATAATCTTCCAATAATTTCATCTTCGTGTTGAGTCAATCTTGCTAACAGAATGTTTGAGAAGATGTTGTAGAGTCTTGGAGAAAAAAAAAAAAAAAAAAAAAAAAAAAAAAAAAAAAAAAAAAAAACCGATAATTATTATAATCAATCTGTCGTCTTTTTTGTGAATTGGAACAGTGATTTTTTTTCCAGTCTTGTGGTAATTCTTTCTTGTTCCAGGTAAAGAAAACGAGTTTATGTATCTCTCTTCATAATTTGCCACCTCCAATTAAAATTAACTCAACAGGAATTTTGTCTACACCCGGAGATTTGGTTTCCTTTAATTTCTTTATAGCAATTTCGATTTCCGTTTAGTTGTGCTCTGAAATATACGGTCCTGCTGTATGCATTTCACGTGCTGCACGAATGTTATTTTGTGGCTGCATCTTGAAGGAATATCAAAGAAATTTTTCATCTATTCAAATACTATTCGTATTAGTGAGAATTGTTCTGTCTTCTTTCTTTAATATATAAACTCGAAGTTGATAGCCCTTCTTAAATTCCTTGTTGCCTTTATACAGTCTAGAATTTTTTTTTATTTTTATTATTATTTTCAAGTTTTTGGATTTTGTATCCAACGCACTTTTCCTGTTTTCTCTTCTCTGCTAGTTTAGTGCATTTTTGGTCGAACAATGACTTGTTCCTCTGTATTTTCCCCCGTGTCTCAATTTTTTCTTTTGCTGAAATGTTAATGCTATCCCTAATTTTAACCCAGGTACTCTGAATACTACTGTATTCCTAATCTCCTAACACCGAGAATCTGTTCGTAATTTCAATCTGGTATTCCCCTCTCGCCTGACTCGTCTCTAATTTCTTTAAATTAACCCTATCTGTTTTCAGATGCTTAATATTCAACGATAATCTTTCTCTTATAATCGCTGCTGCTAGGTAGTGTTTAGTATTACAGTCAGCTCCTCTGAACGACCAAATGCCAATTACGCCAGACTTGTGTTCTTCCATCTACTAAAGCGTGATTCCCCCCCCCCCCCCCCTCATTTGTTGAGGTTCAAGTATATTTGTATCATTTCTCTACTTTAGATATTAACAAAGAAAACATGTATATAGTGGTTGATCCCGTTAGGTCTATTGTTTTCATCGGCTTCTCAGTTCTTGTTTATTATTGCGTTCTTCTCTAGTTCTCTGGGTGGTTAGTGGGATGATCTGTACTATGATCAGATCGATGTTGACTTATTCATTCGTTTATTTATTCATTTTATTTATCTTCTCGTAAGTACATATTAAGGGAAATTCTTAACCAACTTAGGTCTGTAAGAGACTTCTAGTTGGAATTTTTAAGCATAGTATGAGATCTACTTGCTGTTTGAAAAATAGACAGATATTTTTATTTATGACTGGTGTGGTAGTCTACGTATCGTGAAATAGCTTGTTGACTTACTAGTATTTTTACTTTACGAAGCAAAAGTTGGTCGAATGATGAGGGGAAAGCAAAACGGGAGAACAGTTAGAAAACCCACGGATACAATGTTATCCACCACACACTCGGACAGGTCGAGATCGTACTTAGGACCTTCGTTAATAGAGGTGATCGCTCAATCATTGAGCCACTGTACTCTTTAACAGTAATTGCGATTACATGTAAGTTCTTAATTTGTGTACTAGAATGTTTGATGTATAGCTTGACATAAATAGACACTCACAGAGCAACACGATTTTGTGGGAACACCGAACGAGTGCGAACGGCTAATGAGTGTGAGTTTGAGTAGATGGTAGTGTGAAAGCGTGCAGTTCAGCAAGTAGCACCATGGTATGAACGTGATTTAGGAGGTAAAAGAGTTTACCCGAGATCACATAATTAGGCAATGGAATTGTGGTAGTAAGCAACATATCATCAGTGCTGTGTTACTTGAACCGTTTGCATCTGTTAACAAAGTTATAGCGCAGTTCAAATGAGACGGAAAGACTTCGATTGCATACAATGTGTAGATTGAAAATCAGGTCGACGGGGACCAGCTTCACGACTGGAACATGCAGTCGTTCGGAGTGTAACATCCATCAATACAGATTTGTCAGTGGCATAGCCGTCGAAGTTAACAGATATCACGAACTATCCGTCAATATTTGGGTAGTATGGGAAATGTACCGACGAGTCACCAAAAGACACCTATGCACACAATACCACAAATAACATGGAGACATAATTTACCACCACTATGTGCAACAAGCCATAGTACTTTTGGAACCGTGTTGCATTCTCAGACGGAAGTCGATTTTTTCAATTTTTGGACAGTGATCGACATCAAGTGGGGAAAAGATCGATATAACACTGTTTACCTCAATTCCATCATCCTACTTGCAATAAGGCGAGGTGAGTGTAATGGTTTAGGGTACAATTTTGAAAAGTAGTGGTAGTAATCTCAATGGTTGCGATAGAGACATCATTGCTGCGAAATACATGGAAGCGCTGCAAAATAGATTAACATCCTTTCAAACAGGCGAACGGTTGCAGGATGCAATGCGATTTGAGAGTGACGGAGTACTGTACATAGAACAAAGCTGACAATCTGTTGGAAGAGGCAAAATGGAATTCATACTCCCACGTGGCCCGGGCTTAAGATATATTCTCTTGCACAATCGACCATACCCGCAACAACAGTTACTTAGACACTGTGTGTTAAATGGTTCCACCTGTCGTAGGATGTCGTCGATGACTTACTGGATACAATGCCACGTTGAGTTGAAATTTTACATGCTGCCAAAGAGGCCTTCATCAGCACTAACTCCAGCATCAGTAATAGTTCCTTCTGTGCACTGGTACGTAGATTGCCTCAGGCTCGTTATTTGGGTGTCTTATTACGTCAGGATAAACAATGAAGTTGTTTAACCATGGTTATATATCAATATGCATCACTTAACCTCTGTAGTTAAACATGTTACAACTCGATACTTATATAAATATAGTTTTCTAAAAATAGAAATGAAATATTTAGTTTAACGTCCCACGATTATGTACCGAGGCTAAGGGAGACTGTAATAATGAGAAATGAATGAAGTGGTAGAGTGAAGAAAGTGTGGAAAAAGGGGAGAACACCGAGAAAACCCACACAGTATTTGTCCATCACAAAGCTCACGTGGTGCGAGGTGGGATCGAACCAGGGACCCCACGCACAGGAGGTGAACGCTCTACTACTGAGTTACCGCGGCACCATTTGTAAAAATAGAGTAAGTACTTGTTATGCATGCTTATAATGTTAATAATAAAGAAAAAGATTTAATTAAGAAAAAGGTGATTGGGATACTTTGGAACATTAACACAATACTAAATAGTCGACATCAGTCATGTCATTTTACAGTCCAGCGGAATCACATAAACCTAGAAAAGAAAAATGTGAGACTTAAATTTTTTTATCTATAGCCTTTCTTAATATTTTACATACGTATATATATGTATGTATGCAGGGACGTAGCTAGAGGGGGGCACCGGCACCCCAAATCTTTGCTCGGCCCCCTCCAATATTTATTTAAAATTATATATTGCAAATTGTTTTTATCCGACATTAAATGCAATATATATATATATATATATATATATATATATATGTATGTATATATCCATAGTAAACTGAAATTGTTCATACTTCTAAGAAAAGGTTATTTTTTTAAACCCATTTATAGGCTATTCCTTAAACGTTAAGTGAACGACAATAAGAGTATAAGATCAGTAACTTTGGGGCCTGGCGTCATCTTCGTTAACATTTCGAGGTTCTCCAGCCCTTAGAGTGATTCCAGCCTTATAGTTGCCTTGAGGTACTAAGGGCTAAAAATTATGCGATTGCACTTACAAAACTGAAAGGTCGGTTCGACTTAGAGGCTAGGAGGATACCTTCCCCTTCCTATTGGTGGGTTTTGCAACATTGTATCTTATATTTTAATTGTTTTACGAGAAGGTATTGAGTGTAGATTTACTTTCTTATTTTTATTGTATTCAACAATGATTTGGGCCAAACAGAGAAGGATATAATATGTAAACTATTCAGACCTTTCATTAGAGGATAAGGATGCTAAGAAGACTACTGAAGCTGATGGTATTGCTAACAAACTGAAATCATTCGCAACTGTTTCATGCTTGATTGTTTTTAGCAATATTTTGGGAATTACTAGAGGCCTGAAAAATTTTCTACAAGGAGAATATATTAACCTGTGAGACGCCCAGCTACTGTTTTGAAGCCTAAAAGAACTTAGAACAGAGGAAAATTCATTGCGTCTCTATACTGAAGGATTGGAGTTTGTCAAACAAAATAGCATAGAATGTTTTAATCAACGAAAGAGCAGACAAGAGTGAGATAATAGTAGTATGAAAGATTTTCTGGTTTCGGGTAGTATCCAAAGAAGAGATCATAGGGTTATACTGAGCGAGTTTTCGTACAGAACTCCTATGAAGGTAACCAAGAAAGTTCTGTCGCTTTTTGTGAAGGTCAGCGTTCAATTGACCCTCACACCGTGAGTTGAATGCGAAGGGAGATAAGGCGAAGGCCAGTTGTTGATGTGGGTATATTCAACATACTACTTGGTTGAGGCAGTTCAGTTACACCATGAACTTGTGTAACGAAAGAGTGAACGTGGAACCTCCACAGAGCGTCATGAGGGCGTGTATGCGGTACGAGTTCAAACTGGGGTCAAACGCTGCTGCAGCGGGGTGGAAGATATACCAGACCTTTGTTGAGGGTGTCGTGAATACGTGGACAGTGCAGCGGTGGTTTAACAAGTTTAAGGACGGTGACAAAACACTCGAAGACTTACTATGTGCCGGAAGACCAACACATGTAAAAAATGAAGATCTTCAGGCAGCAATTGAGGTGAAGAGTGGCCAGACATGTGAGGAACTGGAACTCCAATTCAGTGTGAGTGGGAAAAACATTCGGCAGCACTTCCATCAACTTGGGAAGTACTGCAAGTTGGGTCAATGGGTCCCACATGATTTGACTCCGGGCCAGAAGGCAACGCGATCAGACACCTGTGTTTCTTTGCTGTCTCGTTTGAGAAGGAGCCATTTCTGGACAAGAAGTTGGCATGTGATGAGAAGCGGATCCTGTACCAAGCTCCACGGTGCCGTCATCATTGGTTCGTATTCCATGAACAGGCTCCAAAACAGCCGAAACCAGCACTGAATCAGAAGAAGGTTCTCCAGTGTAGTTGGTGGACTTCTCGCGAGATGATGCATCGGGAACTGCTACCAGCTAATCAGAGCGTCAGTGCTACTGTGTACTGTCAGCAGTTGAGCCGCGTTCAAGAAACGCTCAAAACTCTGGAGCCAACACTTCTGAATCGCAAAGGAGTTCTCCTGTCCTCCTGTTACAGGACAACGCTAAGCTCCACGTGACTAGGATGACCCGTGACACCATTCTACGCCTTGGATGGGAAACTGTTGCGTCCGCCATACTCCTTGGACATTGCACCATCCGATTATCACCTGTTCCATTCCTTGGACAGTCACTTTAGAGGACGCCAGTTCAAATCCGTAGTAGAGGTGCAAAATGCACTTGACACCTTCTTCGCTTCACGTCCCACCAAGTTCTGCCGCGGTAGGATGTATGGCCTTCCGGAACGTTGGCAGAAGGTTGTGGATGCTGATAGGGACTATTTTGATATTCCAGGTACGTCTTAGGTGACATATCGATGTTCGAAGTTGGTGGGTGAAAAAGCGACAGAACTTTCTTGGTTCCTTTATATATCCAGTAGTTGACAATATTGTGAACGAGTTTGACAGGCGATTCTGTGAGGAAAATATATATCTGTGATTCGTGGCATTCAAGCGTCATTCTAAATCAAAACTCTTATTGATGAAAGGAAGCAATTGAAGAGTTTGCTACGCTATTCAAAATAGATTTTCCTGAACATATGAAATTACAACGGACGTGAATGATGCTCTACCCAAGGCAATTTTCCTCCAAACTACGAATTTGCTGGAAATTTTGTTAACGCTACCTGTGTTATCAGCATCTTATCAGCGTTCTTTCAGCATGCATAAGAGGCTCAAATCACATCTTCGTTGTAAGTCTGGCCAGACAGAACGTCAGTGTTAGCCGCACTTGAAATAGAACAAGGCATACCATAGCCTCTGAGCTTGAAGAAGATAAAATTATTTATATATTCGCAAAGTCGTCTCATACGCGTCACAGTTTATGTTCAGCAAGTAATTTTTAAATACAATGTGGCAGAACCTTGTCAGATGATACAAGAACAGCATAAAAAATGTGTTGTAATATTAGGCCATATTTTACCAATTATTACTTTATTATATATGTATTTTGTTGATTAGACTTTATGTTCAAGAAAGTTCAAGTAATTGTAAGCCTCTTAGATATTCATACTCGTATTATGTTTGAGACGCACGAAAGATATTAACGATTTTGTAAACAATAAAATGTACTAATATATAAAGGAAATTAGGATCTTTGAGAAAATGCTCAAGTTCGTCAATGCTTATTAAATTTACACGATAGTTGAAATTATCTTGAAGTTTATTAGTCTAGTATATAATGTTTCTTCAACTATGTAGAATATTTCATTTCATCGCAAAAATATACGTCTTGATAGCCTGTGTGTTTAGTTTAGGTAGACTTATGGAAGTCATGTCACTTTTTGTTAGGGTAGTGAACGTCTGTTACTATCTTATGTGTAACTATTTTCTCAAGCTACAAAGTAAATGCAAAAGGTATGTATAAGTATATCAAAAAGTGTTTGTATGATGAAGTATTGCGTTTTATAATATTCTGGTTGGATGTCCTTGCATAAGTAAACACTTGTAATACATAGTTTTCAAATTATTGTTTCATTATCGTATTTCGTAGAAGAGGTTCACTTTTCCAACCCCCGAAAGAGTAGTTCAAGTTTAATTTAGTACAGTTTATTGGGGAGTTCTCCAAACGAGATTTTCGTGTTGATTATCGGCGGTTGCCGAGCCCCTAGATTCCATGAATTATCGTGAGTACACAATAATATATATATTATGTATTATTTTAATGAATATATTATAAGGTTTAATATAACATAAAAATGTATAAATACACAATATTACAGAAAACATTTCACAGAACATGTAGCTTGGTTATTACTGAAAAAATCATAACATAATTATATAATTATTTCTTGCAACTACTGGTCAAACAAGTGATAAAAATTAAATTTTAACTATTACAAGAATAAATAACATGTACATAAACAGAACAATCCTAAAGCAAATCACATAGTAGAGATAACTTTATATACAAATCAAATTTCTTCTTCTAGCATAAGAAAATCAATAACATAAAGAAAGGTGTTTTAAAGAAGAAAAATTTTCTCTAGCTCTTTACCTGGCGGTATGGTTCCTAATATAGAGGTTACATTACCTCTTTGCACTGCCATACTTATTCTCTGAATTAGGAAGGTGCTTGCTTTATCATCACCAGATAATTGAGTGATGCGTTTACCTACTTCCCTTATAAAGCTGAGGCCTTCTTTGCCCCAGGATCCACTGGATTCAATGGCAATGGGCACAAATTGGTACTTCTCTGTTAGGTTACTGTATTTTCTTCTTTTTTCTGTTTCCTTTCGACTGGCTACATTGCCCGCTTGGAGTGAGGAGAAAGGAAGGATGGAAGGGGCAAAAATATATGTGCATGTAAAATCCCAAATCAATGATTTGCCTCTCTTCCAAGGTATTAAGGTCATCCCATCTGGTCTTTTACCATCAGTTCTACTTCATCCATTTGGCTCCCTTATTGCCGGTATACCTGCTGAAATGAGTGCTCTCATTATAATGTCATTGACATTCGAGTGTCGGGGATATCTACCTGTACTTTTTATGCAAGACAGTCCATGCAGTCCTTTTTAATCTACTGGATTCTTACATGACTGACATTTATGAGGTTCACATATATTTGCTCCCAACCGTAACGCAACAGCTATTCGAAAACTCTCATTACTGAGATGAAGGCCTAGAGGGGACGAAGGTAAAGCTTTAAGCCAAGCTCCTCCTCCTATGGATGATGCAGCAATTATTCTAGCCTTGTCTTCTAGGCTGTCTGAAGACCGTAGCAAAAAGGAGAAGTATGATTTAAAGATATGTTCTTTCCATGTGGATTGCTTTGTTCTGGTACTAAATTCAGGTAATTCAGATCCACTAGCAGTGACCAAGTGGAAGAGCAATCTTTTACTTCAGAATCCATGTGGAAGCGTATATCCTGTTGGAGACGTGATTCTATTAGACATCGGGAACCATAGAATGATGCCAAGAAGGCGGGAATAGCTAAATGTATGGCTCGTCGGATGCCTAATCCACCAAAACTAACTGGCAGAGAAGCCTGAAGCCATGTGTTATCCTCAAGGAAGCAATTTAGGATAGATTCTAAACCAGATTTTACGGTGTTATCGAAGCGTTCTAATAAATCTTCCTTCCATGAAGATGAACTTCTCAGAAAATATAGTAATCTTGGAGTAGTAAATGATGTTCTTAATAAATAAAAGGCAGAATGTGCTGAGATTAATGACAAACGTGCGAAATACATCTCCAGTTTGGTTATCTTCTCAGTTAATAAGGTTTTTCTTGATTCTGTTGAGAGGGCCGTTCGTAGGAGATATGCGTTTGAAGGAGACATTAATTGAATGCCTGGAGCTACCTCATTGTATGATGTGAGGAGTATGTGCATATGCTCTTTCGTTGTTCCAAGAAAGCTAACCTCACATTTCGAAAAATTAAGGTGTAGACCAACTGTAATTCCCTGTGTATAGATCACTTTTAATGTATTTAATACGGTATCCGGATCCGTACCAAACATTCAAATCTGTGTCCTATGTTATTGACTATGGACTGTAAAGTTATTGCGAATAATGCTGGACCTAAAGGATCTCCTTGCTGTACTCCTCTTTGTGAAAAAATGATGTGTTTACCATAATATAAATTGCTGGACTGAGCATAACTTTCGTGTACATAGGGATAGATCGAAGGAAAATTTTCTTTTACGATTGATAACATTACGTTCCTGTCTATCTCATTAAAAGCATTCCTGAAATCAATTTTTAAGAGCTTTAGGTTTCTGGTGAGGATAAGAATAATATATGCGAGCCGCATGTGGTGCTGCTTCGGCTCCATATCGAATGCCTACTCCAAGTTGGTGTGGAGAGAGAAATTGAACTAGAGGTTGTTTAATTCTCCCACAAATTATTTTGGATGAAAGTCTTCTCCACATATTCCCTATTGCAATAGGTCTAATACCTCCACTTTTCTTTGTCAGTGCTATTAGCGATGCTCCAAAGAATATTGGTCGTAATTCTTTAGGCACATCCCCTGATATAATCTTAGATAGGAATTCACATGTGATCTTAATTAGGCGATCTTTGGAATCTTGTGTATTGTAAAGTATTAAATCTTTAAGAATTGAAGGGCGCATGCTATCTATACCTCCTGCAGAACCTGAAGGGAAGGATTTAAGCGCTTTTAAGAATTCGTTGGATGTGACTCTATTAATATTAATATTAAGATCTGCTGTGTCAGTTGGCGTAAGTCCAGAAGGATGTGCAGGATGTTTCTCTTTTAGGACTTTCAATGTGGTGGCATCTGTTGAGGCTAAAGTATCTTCGGAAGTAAGAAGTCGAACAGCTCTATGTACGTCTCCATCTGCTTCTCTATGTGCTTGATTAGTATGTCATTAGGTGATTTGTTAGCAGTTTTGTTGCGTTTGTATGTGTTCTTCTTCAAACTTGTTAGGTTTGTTATATCGTCACAACAACTTTTGACCATAGTTGGATTCTCTGTTTCACCCATGTAGTAAGATTAGTAACTTTCACAGAAGATAAAGGCATACAAAGTGTTATGTAGGGGAAGAATAAAAGATTCATCCAAGACTTAAGATTATTAATATCACAATCTGTTGAAGAACTTCATATAGCGCATCTGCCATTGCATGTCTTGCTCCTCGCGGGACTCTTCGAAGCATGGCTATTGACGATTTTAATCTTACTAAAGTATTATTATATTTAGAAATTAATGCGTTTCCATCCCTATTATTGTCATTTGTGTTCAACTCTTGTGTACTAGGAAATTGATTAACTGTATAACGACTCGCACAAGTATCGATCACTTTCTTATCTTTATTAGTATCATTGTGACATTTGCTGTTATGTATGGTTAACCCTCTGGAATTGAGAAAATATTTGTTGCATATTGAATACGGGAAATCCTTGCAATTATTTCCAATATTAGTAAGGGTGTTAGATGTATGTTTTGTTTGTACATTCATTATTTTCATTATTAAAATTGTTTTGTTTCACTCATTATAAAGTTCAAAGTAAAAAGCATTGTTAATATTTAAAAAATCAAAATAACCAGCTTTAACGAACATTAACTGAAATAATGTACTTTTGATTATGATATTCCTGATATTAGATGAAAACTGAAGTTGATCTTGCTCATTAAAGCAAGATATAATTTTATATTTATCATCACTTGGCTCACTCCATTCTCACTTAATAAACTATCAGTATAGTCGATGATAGGAAGAAAATATACAGTCACCAAACACCTTCGCTGAGCTCACCAACGTCTTTGAGAAAACTCAAACTTCTTAAACTCGTGTATAGCACCTCCTTACATTTTGCAAAAACCACTCACTCCTCGCTAACACCAAATTTATCCCCAAATCAAACCGAATTCACGGAGCGCACAAAAAACGTGTCAAACTTTTTAATATAATATAATATAATATAATATAATATAATATAATATAATATAAGGGTGGTCCTTAATTTTTTATTTCCAAATTTCTTTGGACTTAACCCCTAAATGGTTCCATATGGGACTACATTAAGCCAGGAAAAAATAGCTTCATTGAATTATATTAAATGGTGCCCCGAGCGACCTAAAATTTTGAATTCGATTACAATACATAGTATATGGGAAAAATCTCGAATAAACTCATGTAATTTAGAAACGGCTAAAGGGAATGCAAAGATACCCTAGTTAATAGAAATAGAGGAAGAAACAACTTAAGTTTATATAGTACTGTCATAGTGGCCATCTTGGATTCAAATCAAAATTTTCAAATAGGAAGAGGGTTACGTGACATATTGTTTTGAGATAGCGTTTTACCAGAAGCACATATCTGGTACTATTTTAAGGATAGCTTTAGTCGTGTAAGAATTATTACATGTGAAAAGATTTCCCTTTTCAGAGGTAATAATTCTTATACGACTAAAAGTAAAGACATGAGTTTCGCACGAAAAGAACGAAAGGGATATGCACGGCTTCAAAAGAAAGAGGAACACGAAAGAGAATGTACTTCTGAAAGTGATTTGTCCGAAATGAAGAGGAAAACCCAGTTGAGAATGTTAGAGAAAATGTAAATATGGATGCGTGTGTGCCCGGACCCTCCAAGAGATGTAAAAAGGGAAAAACTAATTTTATTACTTAAAGACAGGTATTGCTCATGATCGATGAAAGGTCACTGATAGAGCAGCAATACATCTGATAGCGACTTCAGAACCATTAGGCCATAATGTAAAGGAACTAGTAATAAATGGGTGTTCCATTCACCGATGCTGAGAGAAAATATGTAGCGAAGTTGCACAGAACCACAAAAAACAATTTCAGAGTGCATCAAGTGCGTTAGTTGGGCATTGGAACGGAAAACTACTGCCTTATTTGACTGGCAGAAAAACTGCCGACAGGTTATCAATAATTATTACAGAAGATGGTCATGAGAGGCTAATTGGTGTTTCCATTTTGTCATCATCAAGAGAAGAACATATTGCTTCTACTATAGTACATTCACTTGAAAAATGGAACTTGGTAAAATTTGTGCAGGCAGTTTATTGTGGCACTACTCCCTGCAATATGGGTCATGTCAACGGTGCTTGCATTCTGCTAGAGCAGTAGTTCCAAAATAATCTTCTACACCTTGCTTGTAGACACCACATGTATGAATTAGTTTTAAAATCTGTATTTGATAAGTGTTGTTTCGTTTGCATCTGGACCGGACATTCTCCTATTGAAGTGTTTTCAGAACGAGTGGTCTAAAATAGATTACACTAATTTTATTCCAGGAATTGATGATGATGATGTAAGGAACAATATTTCCGATGTAAGAAATGAAGTGTTGAATTTTGCTATCAAACTTGTAGAAGCAGGACACCGCAGAGAAGATTACAGGGTATTTTTAGAACTGACCATCATATTCTTGGGTGGCATACCTCAGTTCGCCTGGAGCAATTCACAATGTAAGGTGGATGGGAAAAGCAATCTACTATTTAAAAATATTTCTCTTTCGCCAACAATTTCATTTAACGAAGCAAATAGAAACGGGTCTTCGAACAGTATGCATTTTCTGATACGACTATATGTTCAAGCTTGGCTTAAATGTGATCAAGCATCCCATTCACTATTACCAGACCTGCAATTTTTGAAAAGTTTGTACAGTTACAGACAAATAGATGCTGAATTACCTGAAGTGGCTCTTTCTAAATTTTCATGCCAACTCTGTTACTTGACGGAGAAACACGTAGTATTGGTTTTTTTTGACGATGGAGTTACCATAATGGAAAAACAGAAAATGGTTGAAAGAATTAAAGCTGTAAGGGGAAACCGTGAAGCAGCAAAAAGGCTTGACGTAAAAGATAACATAAAAATTATTGTGAAAAGAGAAAACGTGATTTTGTTACAACAAACACAAAAATTTTCCACGAGAGATTTAAAATACCCAAAGGGTTTCTTAAGTGTGATCCGATTTCATGGCCAAATAACAATGACTATCTTCAAGAAAAGGCAATAGTTAAATTCATTCACGTAACAAACGGTGCAGCAGAAAGGGGAGTGTAACTAATAGAAGATTACAACAACGTTCTTACGAAAAATGAGAAGCAGAAACAGCTTCTTTTGTAGATAATGAAGGCCCACAGACAATCTTTTCCTAGATGCGACAAAAGTGAACTATGTAGCAAATAAGATTCATAACTTACCAAAGGAATATTTCAATTTCTTCCAAGTTATAATTTTTCTTTTTCCTCATAATGGTCTATGAATCATCTTGATGGAAAAACTTATTTTTGTTCATAGCGAAACAAGCAGTTTGTTTCAGTTTATGTAAAAGACTTCCAAATTCTTACAAATCTGTGTTCCTTAACTACAATAAAATAACATTATATCGAAGTATTATGTTTTCACACGTAATAACTCTTACATGAATATAGGCAACTTAAAAATAATACCAGATTTGGTAAAATGCTACCTCAAAAAGATGTGTCACATTATCCTCTTCCTATTTAAAAATTTTGTCCTGAATTCAAGATGGCGGATTTCAAGATGTCCGTCATGATAATGCTATACAAGATTAGGTTGGTCTCTTCCTCTAGTTCCATTATCCAAGATATCTTTCCATTCCCTTAAGCCGTTTCTAAATTGCAAGAGTTTATTCCAACTTTTCCCCATATACTAGATATTGTAAACGCCTCTAGTTCCATTATCCAAGATATCTTTTCATTCCCTTAAGCTGTTTCTAAATTGCAAGAGTTTATTCCAGCTTTTCGCCATATACTAGGTATTGTAAACGCATTGAAAACTCTAGGTCGTTTGGGGCACCATTTAAAATTATTCAATGGATCTAATTTTTCTCCTGGCTTAATTTGGTTCCATATGGAACCATTTTAGGGGGAGAGTCCAAGGAAATTTCTAAATATATTTCCCCCATATAAATAAGGACCACCCTAATATATATATATATATATATATATATATATATTTATATATAAAAGTGTTATTCAATTTGCAAATATGCCCCCCCCCCCAAGCTCAGAACTCTGGCTACGTCCCTGTATGTATGTATGAGCAGTGCTGGGAAAATTTCTGCTAACTAATACTTAATAAAATGGCGCTAGTGTTCTGATATAAAATTCGGAAGAATAGACCTTTGTATGTTTAAATCATCTTTGATTATTTGTTTAAGCTTTTCGTTTATTTTCCACAGCAATTTGAAGAAGTGCCTTGTAAACCGCTGTTCGGAATGCGTCGGTAACTGCCTCAGGCGACACAAATTGCATCTTTTTCATGTCTGGGAACAAAAAAGATGTTATTAGGTGTTAAGTTAGATAAATATGGACCATGAGGCATTAATTCAACATTTTTACTGTGAAGAATTCCTAGTTTGGTGTGCTGAACGTAAACTGTTGTGGTGGTGAAGAATGATGCGACGATTTGGGTTTGTTTTGCGCAGTTCGTTGATGACCTCTGGCCAACAATTGGTTGTCTACCACTCAGGATTTAGTTCTTCGATCTTCTAAAATTTAGCTTATCAGATATCCATTATAACCGAAGAAACAAGCAATAATTTGCTTGACAGCACTCATCGAACGAATATTTGTTGGTTTCGGCTCACTTTGAAATACCCAAATAGTGATATTGATGTTTAGTTTTGGGTTTTTATGAATAGATTCAAGTTTCCTTCCCTGTAACGTAGTATACCATATTGGACTTACCTCGGTTGAATTTTTGTGGGGATTTCGTTTCACCAATTGACACAAGCTTATTTTTAAGCTTCGGTCAAGTTGTGTAGGATCCAATGACTTCAAAAATTCCGTACGTTCAGGTGAACCATGCAGAATCATATGGATTGCTTTCATGTTAATATGAAGGGACGCCTGAATCTTACAACATGTCACATACCGATCTCTGTCATTTCTCGCACAGCGTCAACATTACAGGTAACAATACACATTGATAGACAACCTTCACGAAATTCATCACTCAGTAATGTGCAACCACGCAGGAATTCGAAAAACCAAATGTTTACTGTCCTATCAAAAGAAAAATGAAATCACTCGATTCATTGTTTGGTGTTAAACTACATTTGAAATCATAAAAAATCATTGACATATATTGTTCACGATAAATTTCCACTTTTCATACGAAACTACTTTTTCAAACTGGTTTGAAAAATAAACGAGTCAGCGTAAACAAGTCAGTCAAAGATAAGTTTAAAAGAGAAGGTCTATTTTTCAGAGTTTTATAATATCGGACCACAAGCGCCACAATACATAAGTAGTACTTTGCAGAAAGTTTTTCCAACAGTCCTCGTGTATCTATCTATCTATCTATCTATCTATCTATCTATCTATCTATATATATATATATATATATATATATATATATATATATATATATATATATATATATATATATATATATATATATATATAGCGTTATTTTGACCATTCTTTTTGTGTAATACTTTTTTAATTTCTTTTCAGTTTTCAGCTGAGCACCGGAACCAAATAAATAAATCACCCTTAGAAAAAATATTGGAATTTATGCCTGTGCTGCAAACTAAGCACTGTTATTGGTTCTATGGTGGGATTGCAAAATATTGCCTTCGCAAAATTACTGAAAGTAAAGATAGTGAAAAACTGGAGAGAATTTTAAAACAGCTTCTTGAGACTAATATACACAGTAACTTTGTTTGGATCCCTGCAATAGATGCATTAAGTGTGTGTTGTCTAAATAATGAGGACTTAATAGTCAGAGTATTTAAGTTTCTTAAGGGAAAAAATGTTGAGATTCTGTGGAGGAGAATTAATGTTTTCCTTGATCATGCTTTGCGGTTTGTTAATAAAAGGAATAAATTTGATATCCTGAATGACGCCGCTGAGCAGGCAATCATGACGCAAAGCTTCCCGTTGCATATTCTGGGTCGAGTAATCGAGACTGCAGTGTGTGACTCAAATATACGTATTGAAGTTTACAATCTTCTTATGAAGCTTCCGATTTCAGTTGTGAGAAATCTACCGCCTCAGTTATTTTTGAATTATTTGTCGTGCCTTGAGCAGAGTCATTATCTAGATTTAGTGCGAGATCTCAGATGGAAATTCAGCAGTGTTCTTTTTCCAAGTCAAAATTCTGAAGTTATGAATGAATATAATTTTACCAAAAATAACGTAGAAGACAGATGGAGAGAAGGAGTTCGTGAAAGATATCATGATCCAGGATTACGTTTTATACAGAAAGTTCCAAGGTCCCAGCCAGATTCATTTCCTCATCATGTAGGTCCACTTGGAAAATTGGAATGTGTAAACTCAAACGAAATGTTTCCAGTCCAAGAACAAAATCTGAGCAAATACTATTATGCCACAGAACCACCAGTATCGCGTTCTCCAAATTTTGTAGAACAGTTCCCTGATAGTAATGAAAGGCAATATTCAGTGCATAAAATGAGGGAACCTAGCATAATCTGTGATCTTTCACATAATATTGCGTTTATAATGAAACGTCTACAGAATTTCGTTTTGCATGAACAATGGTCGATGCTAGTCGATGAAGTGAAAAGATATTTACGAAGTTCGAGTATGAAAGACATGATAGCATTTCTTTTGCATGATAGCTTAGATGTTTATAGCCAAGATGTACGAGGCCGTTACCGTAAGCTATTGAAACATGCAAGTAAGTATTATGTTTCTCACTCTTATAAGATGTGTCAATAAAGACCCAGCGTTAGGATAAGGAAGATGTGCCAGAAAATGGTTAAATGTAACAGGGAAGTAAAGAGTAGGGTGGAACCAGACCCGTATTAAGGGTATTTTACACTCCTGGTCCCAAAGGTTTTTTTTTTTTTTTTTTTTTTTTTCGTATTCAGATATGTGTTAGCAAAAACAATGCAAAACACTGATAGACAAAATATTAGTTTCTCTTGAGACTACAACATGAAAGCAAAAATCACTAAAACTACTAAATACTACTCTACATAGAAAATTCAGCACAATATTGTGACTAAGTTTCCAAGTATAGTTAATCATTTTCCAGTATAGAGGTCCCTCAGATTTCTCTCTCGTGGAGAGCTTTTTTTCCCCCACATACCAAACCATAATCTCGATTTTTTTTTTTTAATGCTGCCCTGGGCCTGTGCGTAAATACGGACCTGAGTGGAGCGATAAGAAAATTAATTTTCGAAAATCGAAATGTTTTAGAATATCGTTAGGCGCCTCAAGAGACCTAATGTTGTCCAAAATTAGGAAGTTTCAGGTTATTTTGGAAACTATATTAATAGGTTGACTGCCATGGGTAATGTGTATGCGATACAAGGAATCAGATAATATTCTTTTCAAAATGATGTCATTAGAAGTCTCAAACACACACAAGAAACTTACAAACAAGCAAAATAACCGTTAATTTATCAATTTAAATTTGGGGCCCACTTTTGTGCATTTTGGCCCGGAGGAGGGTGTATATTTACAACACCAAGACATTGAGACTCGTATTTGCCTCAGAGCTTTTGGGGGAGCTGACATGAAGTTGTAAATTGTATATAAACTCTTTACTGAAGATGACATTAATACAAAGACATCATTCATTTTCGGTTCTTACAGATCTTTAAGTACTCTGATATAGGATAAACATTCATGAAAAAATTAGATTTTTTTTTTTTTTGAAAGGTCTAGCGGCAATTTTTCTTTTTTCTCGATCACTTTGCATGGATTGACCCACTAGAAAACTGAGAAATGGGACACTGTTAGTGGAACTGTGTTACGGTATGTTATCAGTACCGGTAATATTAGGTAGTAAGGGTGGTTACAGTAATTATGTAGTGCCCTTGTACCCTTTTACTTGCACCGTACAGTAGCTTTTGTGACTATGGTACACAATACCTCCAATGACCTGATTCTAAGTTAGTACGACATGTAGATTATTAAAAATTTGATTTATAAAGTTAAATTGAAGCATTGAATGATATGCTTACACTATGGACGATATGTTGTGTTCTCATTGTATTGCTTCTATATTACGTCTAAAGCGCTGAGATGTTATAAAACGAGATGTATTATTGATTATTTTGATTATAGTTAATAATTTTTTATTTTAGTGTGTAAAATTATTTGTTATTGAATTCGGTGAAGTATTTGAAAAACTACTCAGGGATGTTTGACTTTAGGCCTAACAGATGTAAACAAACAATGCTTATATTTATAACTGCTGATTATGTAGTACATCCTAAATGATGCGTAGTATGTTCGTAAAAATTACAAAACAAAATTTTACCTTCTAAAAGAATCTGTATACTTGGAATTGGATTGCTACGAGCGATGAAACCGGTTCTATGGCAATTGACTGGTTTACAAATAAAGTGCGGAAATTCGCTATATTGTAATGATCGAAATTTGGAACATCCTAATCTGAATTCAATAAAAGAACAGTGGGATATACGAAATATAGTACAATATAAATAAATCCTCTTTTTAGTTAAAATATATTTCGTATTTTATTAGCGGGAGAATTAAATAAGATAATAACAATTTTAGTTAGATGCGACCTTCATAGAGGGGGGTGAGTGCACTGTGTGGAAGTGACAATATAGACAGCAGGATGGAGCCATAGTCCCTAAAGTATATGTGTATTTTGTTCGTGTACATTATTGTTTGGATCTAAACCTAGTGTAAATCTAAAATTCGATCAACGTAATGGAGATTTCGGCAACGCAGAGTCTGTATAAAAATATATTAAACCGTTTCGGTAAATTTTCCGACTGCTTGATATCCCAAGTTGGAATGGATACTCCTATAAACATCTATACTAAGCTGCAATCTTACCAATGAAAGAAGCTAAGCATCCAATAATGAGGTGGAAGCTGTACATTTTGTTATTGTTTAGACTATAGTATAATGTGAAGGAAAGTTAATGAACTGGAAGTAGGTAACCGAAGTCTCGTTCTTAAGAACCGGACTCGAGATTAGTGATCTTAGTCGCCATTTTATGAAGCCTCAGAGCCCACTCCAATAACATAAACTGACTGGAGTTTTTGTGCGCTGACATTTAAGACTGAAAGTGCTGGTAGTATTTAAATTGTAGTATTGTCTGTTATATCTATGAATTCTAGTTAATTAGGTTTCGCATTGTCTCAGAAGTCCAAACAAAACTATGGGGAAAAGAGACTAGTAAATTACAAGCATACTATTCAGTAATCATGCATTATTCTTATAATTAGCGACTGCTGTGAAATTTATAAGGAGATCATAACATTGTCCGAGTGTTTAGTTGATAGGGGTACTACATGTTTACAATGAAAATTGATTATTAATTATGCGGATTAAGCTTACTCTTGAAATACTATTGTTTCGAGTTTTTGTTATTGTTTCACAAATATTGCCACTATTGTATTTATAAGGATCGTGGGATTAGCTTCAGTGCTAAAGTAAATTATTCGAAGAATAATAATCTTTAAAAGGCCTCATTTGCTATCTTTTAAGAGGTCAGATTGTTATTCCTAAATGTCAAAGAAACGAGAAGGGCTCCAAATATAGTTGTATTACATATTCAATGTTCATGTTTCTTATTCATTAGGCGAAAAACTTCTACCTATAATAAGGTCTTATTTATGTCATTTACTAATAAATGTATCGTGTTATATACTTTTTGCAATATAAGTAGGTTAGGTTAGTTAGGTTTAAAAGTAGGTTAGTAAGTTAATTTTGAGATTAATTGTTGCTGTGCTGTGTATGAAAGCCTTGTCCTCTGTTTATTCTCCATGCAATAAATGAATATTTGAACATGTTGTTAAAGAGAAATGATATACGTAGGGAAGGCTTGTGCTCTGTAAAAATGGATATGTTGATAACAAATGTTAATATATTGAAGCTATATGGTTTGCATACAGTGATACTAGTTATTATTGCCGGTGTGGTTAGATGGAGAGCATATCAATTTTGAAAATAGGCAAATGAAACTCAGAGTTAAACATACTGAAACTATATGGAGCTAAAATTTCGAATCGCATTAATTTTTTTAGGAATAACAATTTTTTTTCGTTTTAACTTTCATTACAGTTGTATTAAGGAAGATTATACTATGAAATGTTGCATTGCTAGCAGAGCTGAAATGAAATAAATAGGTGTTTAAATGTTTGATTTTTTAAAATTTTATTATTTAAAACGAAATGCTATTACAGTAAGTGTTATTACATATAGTTCAATAATAACTTCGAAGAAATAGTGATGGCAATAAGTAACATTCAACAATATATTATTCGTCCAGATTGAATATAAAGGTTTCGTTGCTGGAATGTCGCTTCGGCAAGTTCCTAGAATCATCATGTAGAATTTTATAAATAATCATATGCTATTTATTATTTCGAGTCTAAAAGAAAGAAAAAAAAAAACATCTATCATAGACACAATTAAGTAAAATTAACAAGGTCCTTTTCCTTTTTTTTGGTCAAAATTTGAGTTAATCCTTCTAAACCATTATGGTTACTATATACTGAATTGTGTTTATGTGTAAATGGCGTGATGGCCACACTACTTTTCAGGCACTAATGTAGTTGAGTATTGTGAGACTAGCAATAATTACTTCGGAAGGAAAATATCATAAGGAAGAATTCTTTTTTCTTTCCTCTCTTCGATCCTAAAGTCAATCTAAATTACTAAATCGTATTATAATTATATACAATTTTTATTTTTTATTTTTACAACTGAATAGTGAAAAGTAGTCAAAGAATTTGCTTAAGTTAGTTCGCATTGGAACACTCCAAGTCACAGTATATACCACCGTCTGCTGAATATTAGCTGCGGAGTGATTTCATGTTGAGATCTTCTAAACACAACTGACGAGGAAATTAAATCAGAGCGAGTGGACCAAAATATAGCATAAGTAGCTCAAATTAAAAGTAGGAAACCACGTGAACTACTTCCAATTCAGTCACTGATTCTTACTTTCATTCTACCTACATTCTTGAAATTTGTAACGGCTAGTTATTATCCACTTAAACTTCCTGTATTTATACCTAGTCCACTTTGTTACTTTAAATGTTAGCATTTCTGGGCACATAAGCACGTCCTGTAATGGAACGGCAGCGATTTTTGCAAATTGTGTCCAGAGCAGTCTTGGTGCGGTGCCCTGTGTAGAGACTAAGCTCTGCTATGTTAACTGTAAGGGAGATCATTGTGCTTTTTCTAGGGACCGTCCATCCTTTGAGAAGGAGAGGCATATGAGATGTTATGGTTGTGAAGCTATTCAGTTGCCAATGCTAAGAGTCGATTGAAAGAAAGCAGTTCAACTTACTTCCTGTTCCGTTTTCTTTCACTAAAGAGCCCTGAAAAAAGTCATAATTTCATTGAATGAACCTCTGAGAAAACCATGTGTTTATAATAGTGATCTCAAACTAACGACGACACCTTATTGTCATTCACTGTCATTATACGAGGGCTATCCAGAAAGTAGATTACGTTTTGGAATAAAAAATCAACAAAGTATAGGAAACAAATTTTATTATATACAGATGAAAGCCACACACAAATACTACTTTTCGACATAGTCACCATTCAAATTAAGGCATTTATCGTAGCGATGTACGAGCTTGGAAATTCTTTCGTCGAAAAATTCGGCCGCCTGCGACTTCAACCACTTCGTTACCTCTTCTTGCAGCTGTTCGTCGTCATCAAAACGCTGCATAGCCAGCCACTTCTTCATTGCTGGGAATAGGTGGAAGTCGCTCGGTGCCAGGTCGGGACTGTACGGCGGATGAGGAAACAACTCCCACTGAAAAGATTCAAGAACTTCACGCGTGACATTTGCCGTGTGGGGCCGGGCGTTGTCGTGAATCAACAAGATCTTAGAGCTCAACATTCCTCTGCGCTTGTTTTGAATTGCTCTTCTGAGGTTTTGCAGAGTTTGGCAATACCTTTGAGCGTTTATTGTAGTGCCTCTTTCCAGGAAGTCCACCAAAATCACACCTTTTCTGTCCCAAAAAACAGTCGCCATCATCTTCCTTGCCGACATTGTTTGCATGCATTTCTTGGGTTTTTGGGGAGAACCTGTGTGCCCCCACTGCATTGATTGCAATTTCGTTTCACAGTTCACGTGTTTCACCCATGTTTCGTCACCAGTAACGATGCGATCGAGTAAAGAGTCACCATCCTTATTGTAGGCGTCCAAAAAGTGCAACGCTGCAGCCATTCGCTGATTTTTGTGGTCCTCTGTCAGGATTTTTGGAATCCATCTTGCACAAAACTTGTGGTAACCAAGCTTTTCGCTGATGATTTCGTGCAACAAACTTCGCGAAATTTGTGGAAAACTCAAAGAAAGTTCCGTTATTGTGAACTTTCGATTTTCACGGACTTTAACATCGACTTTTTCGACAAGTTCGGCAGTCACTTTGCTGGGTCTCCCACTTCGATCTTCGTCGTGAACATTGGTTCGGCCATTTTTAAATCTTATGACCCACTGTCGCACTCCACCTTCAGTGATAATGTTGTCCCCATACACTTCACACAGCTGCCGATAGATTTCTATCGGTTTACAGTTTTTTGCTGTCAGAAACCTTATTACTGCACGCACCTCGCAGCTCGCGGGATTTTCAATTAACGCAGACATTTCAAACCGTCACAGTATCTTAACGGAGCACAGCACGAACCTCTCACTAGCACGGCTAGATGCTGACTGAGCTGCGCAACGCTCTGACCCCAAGATGGCCGCGCTAGCCCCGCCCCTAGCGGACACAGACGAAAACGTAATCTACTTTCTGGATAGCCCTCGTATGTATCGAGTTAAGTTAGCACATACGTCGTCGTCTCCATGACGGTGCACTCTTTTAAAAGAAACTGAAATCGGACATGGAAGAAAGGCTGATGGATATGTAAATGGACATCATTGACTCACGAGGTCATCGGAGGTTGTTCTAAACGTTGATCTCTCCACTATGGTGCTTGAACCATGATAACACTACGCAATTACCTTTCACTTAAGTAATTTGAACAACTGGTCTCTGATCACTCACCATTATTTCGTTGCAGGAATGCAGAAAAGACATTTTCATCCCACGCAATTTTTCCTCTTATACTACACGCTCTCGAGAAATGGTAAGCATATAGATAGTCGCGCAACTGGCGGTATCACCATCGGTGTATCCAATGCTCTCTATTGCAGGCATATCAACCTTTTTGCCGATTACAAGCCGGTACGGCGCTTTTTGAGTCTTTCCTCGCTCGATCGTGACTTATTCCCTATACATTCGTCGATCTGAAGCATTTCGGGCAGCCGATCTACTTTACCATCAACTCGAATCTCTTGTACTAATTGTTGGTGATCTGAATCGCTATGAATCGCTCCATCTTCGAAAAGATCGTGTCCACCAGGTAACTGAATTCCGTCTGGACAGTGGGATGCTTGTCCTAAACGACAGTGGACTTAATCACTTCTCTATTGGCCTTGGAACATATTCATGCATAGACCTTACTCTGTGTAGTGTGCCCCTCCCGATTTTATGTTTGTGATCATTTCCCTATACTCATTCCAGATCTACATGTTGCTAACCTGACTCGTATTCTACGCTTCAACTTAAAGCATGCTGGCTGAAAATTTCAGTAGTTGAGGGACTTTCACCCTCCTGATGGTTTCTGTGTAGCTGATTATGTGCTCATAGATCTGTTTGAACAGACCGTAATAGATCCTGCCCGAGGTTCCATTCCAGAATGTGGAGGCGACTCTCTGCTACAGGATAGTTACATGGTAGACCGAGGACATCCATGAGTCTGTCCTGGCACGTCGTCGCACTCGTAATGTTTTTAATCGGATCCCCCTGCCGAGAAGAACAGTTTCGCATCCTACGAGCTCCTTCCTCTTACCTTATCAATCATCGATGTGTCAAAGCTGGAAAGACTCTTCATTCAGGTATTCAGACACCTATGACTACTGTATGGTTCTCTCAATCAATGGTAACTGTACTGCTCCTAGTATGCCTGTTTTAAAAGTAGATGGGGTTCTGGAGATTTACCTCACTGAGATAGCCATCATGTTGGGGCGACACTTCTATCTCTGAATCTGCACACTATTCTGACGAGTTTAATCACTTTCGTACTCGGATCGAGCGGAACTCGTTGCATTTCCGAGGCGCAAATACTGAGAATTATAATATTTCATGCACAGCTATCGAGGTCGACTCTGCCTTACGTAAGCAATCCAGTATTGCTCCAGAGATTGATTGTATGCATAACTTATGATACATGAGATGTGTGGCGCTAAACGTCTGTCGTTCTTATTGTAAAGACTGTGTCGTGTACTATTCACAGAGATGAAGTGATCCTGGCTGGATTGCGTACCAAACGCACTCATCTTACACGTTCTTATTGATTGCGTGGCGCTAAACGTCCATATTTTCAAAGACTTTCGTTCCACTGAGTATTCGGCACAGTCTAGAATACTCAGACGTTGCAGAACGGTTAGGATTAACTAATTTTAGTCAGATTTTGGGGAAAACCGTGGCATATATTTTTTCGTGCAATTGAAATACGTAACGTTCTCTGAGGTTTCTACTTATAGATTTTTCCCGTTATGTCTTACTGTAATTTCTACATAACTTACGTGAGTTACACCATTTACGAGTATTTAATGCACAGAATGTGTTGGCCATGATGTATTCAAATAACTTCGCTGCTGGCGTATCCATTAAACTTCAAGAAATCAAATCAAGCTATATCTGAATAATAAAGAAAGCAGATGTGAATTTACCAATTAGCCGTTATAATTTTAATGATGCACAGAGGTTGATTCATTTATATTGAACTGAAGTCATGTACAATGTACTGCGCATACAGAACCTATCGCCGTAAAATTGCCACGAACAAACAACACGCAGTAGAGCCGTATGATCGAGCGTAGTCTGAGCTCGCGGAAAATGAACAGACTCTGGAAGGAATTGTCTTTCCGATGCTAAGTTCATGGCGTCGCACATCCTAGAAATGTGTCAAGTGCTTAATTTTCGTGTCGGTCGTGCTGCTATGAATCGTATTATAAGGACATATGTAACACAGAGTCCTGGACCCACCACACGAACGCCAGCAGCTAGAAACTGGCCTCCTTTGAAGAGAACTCCGCCATTATTACGTGTGGTTCGGAGTATGGCAACCTCTGAAAATCCACCCACACCGCGTGCGATGACTAGTAAATACTGCACATCGAGGCGATAATAAACCACTCCATTAAAAGGGATTTACGCCTCACAGTCGTTTACAAGTGTAATGCAGTGAGATCCCTCGTGGCTAAACGGTTAGTGAACGTGCCTTCGGCGTGGGAAACCCGGGTTCAATACTCGGTGGCAGCTCATGTGGTTTGGATTCCATGTTAAGCTGTAGGTCCAAGTCTCATACAGCCTAGGTCAGGTCTCATATATCCTCGCTGCTGGATAACTCTAAAATCAAAATCAAATCCCAAGAGCAGTGTGCACGCCCTGAAACAGTGTCATGTGACTGAACACAAAAGGAACTGCAGGAAACTGTGTGAGAATCATCTCGCAGGTGATCGGAAGAAGTTGATGAGGTGCGAATTTATCTCAGACTGTGGTAAAGGTCGTGCTTTTACATGTAGACCTGTTGACGCCAAGGGGCGAAGCACGTTGTTTCGCCACTGTACAGAAAGTTTTGCCAATAGGGTTCATGATTATGATCAGTTTTTCGTGCAGGAACAAACTCTATCTCCGAAAGGGGGAGTGATACGTCAAAATCAATGCTGTGTACTACCAGACTCATGTTCTAACTGAATGTACCAGCCGAGCACTACGGACAGGACGTGAACCAGGTTGAACTGCACCAAGACAAGACATCCAGCCACACGGCGAAAACATTGCTGGAATTCTATCGCCGTATGGAGCAGGAAACTGGATTTCGGCAATTCTCTCCTTTGACATCCCTGTCAAGATTCCAGATGCCAGTTCAATGGACTGTTGTGCTTTCCGACTCCTCAAGCTGCATCTGTGCCATCGACGAGTCCACACCCTCTCTGGCCTGTGGAAGGCCTGTAAAGAGGAATGGAATGTAATATACATGATCCAGCTGCAACAGAGCTCCTTCAATGGAAATTCCGATGCCAGGCATTAATCAGTGGAGATTGGCCTGCAGAACACAACAGGTGATGGAAATCCGGAATTTCCTAGGTAAATGGCACTTTCAAATTCGATTTAATATAAATGAACCAACCTCTGTAGTAGCCACGTTATAGTTTTTTTTTTTTTTTTTCGTCTGTTAGTGTTTGGCTTCGAATTTTGGGTTATCGGTGAATATTGGCAGCAAGGTGTCAGCAAATGACACGAAAGATGAATTATCAAGACAAATCAGAATACCTTAAAGTAAACTTACATTGCTAGTAATACATTAAATTTATAAACGAGGGAATAGATACGAAGACTCCCGTGTGGACGCCATTTATTTTATTTATTTATTTTTTTTTAAATAAGGCAAAGGAAGATGGCGTTTTTTAATAAGAGCAAAGGAAGGTGGCGAAGGCAGCCATTTGACGGTACAAGTTATCTTTTCTGACGTGAATAAATACGCATGGAATACTCAAGAAACTGAACACTGCGTTGGATTAGTACCTTTTCAATGAAAGAGTGTGTGAAGATCTCACCGTGGCTAGGCTAGAGTCAAAATCCCTTCTACCTTATTTTCAGACAAAAATACAACTTGCACGAAATGTTACTCATAACGCTACGAGGCTTCGCGCTTGGTGATTTTAGCCTGCTCTCTATCCTCTGTGATGGCATCCCTATGGTTCATGAACCGAGGTGTTCTCGGTAAAGAGCAAAGTCGTACAATGCACGAAAGCTGATTTTGTATCTTGCTTAAAAATTGATTAAAAAACTATTTTTGTCCATGTTGAGTACTTCCCTTCTCCGGAATCCGAAATTTCATTTTATTCATTTATTTTTATTTTTCAAACCAGTGGTGGCCAAAGTTAAAATTTAATACCAAACATTTTCAATTTTATTGATTTTTTTATTTATAAATTTTCTTCCTAACAGCCTGAAGTTTTTTAATTTTTGGTAGCGTTTTGCTTTTACGGAACACAAATATCTAGCATGGGGCTGAATGTTTATGGAGGGATTAGTTGTACTTAAAGATGAAGTTTACACCTAAAGCGTTTTCAATTTGATAGGTTTTAATTTTTTAAAATGAAATATTCAATATAGCTGGAAATTTTATGTTTTGTGGACACCTTTAATACCTTTGGAATGTCCACAGACTATGACCTAGGAGGAAGAAACTTTAGTGGGACAACTCGGTTTGTCTTTTTATCGCTACACCATAGTGAACAAATGTATAATGTAGGCAAAATATACAGGAAAATATTTTGCGTAGAATAATGTAATGGCACTATACTGATCCATATTGTATTTATGTCGATATAAAAAGTGTCATATTTGTGTGTGTTATTTCACGTTATTTTTCATCAGTTTCACATAACATTTTAATTATTAATTAAATCGTCACTTGAACGTCTAGCAGTACGTGCTTTCTGTGGTAAAGGATAATACATATTATGATAAATGTAAATTAATGAAAATCAAATAATGAGTGCTATGAAAAAGTGAAAGGTAAATCCGAGAAACGTGCATGACGTTTGCATATAACAAAGATGCAATATTATTCTCATGAACATGCATTCCTCTTAACCTCTCTAGCCTCGAGAATTTAATAAAACTGTTTCCTGTTAGATAGTATACTCATCCTTCAGTGTTACGGACTTCGATTAACGGATTCCGAAAGCGACGGACAAAATTTGTAACAGTCCATTCTATTGAAAAATCCTGATTTTAAACGAAAACTGTTGAATATACTGTATTATATTGAATATACTGTATCTGTAGTATATATTTTCAGTTTGAAAGTCCTGATTTTAAACTTAAAAAAATATGTTGAATTTACTGTATAATAGTGTTATATGCACAATGTACAGGTATTTTACATTGTCAGATTGGATAGTGTGCTTGATTAAAAGTATTATTACTCTTCGTTCCATAATATAATTATGATGTTTGCCAGTGCAGAGTTAAGATCGGAACTTACTGACAATAGGCAACATCGGACTGCTGTTATCTCCTTTTAGCCAATACATGGAATGAGTATATTTGCATTCAAGCAAAGTAATCGTAACGTATAGATGAAGCGTTGTTGAATGAAGTTGAACTTACTTTCTCTTTGAAAATGATTGTTTAATTATGAGTCAAGTTTTTTTTTCTTTCTTTCTTTTTTTTTTTTTTTTTTTTAAAGTTTGGTCTTTAACAATTGTCACCAACAGTTCGATTAATTGATATTGTTTTTGTTTTCACTAGCTGGTTCCATGACGAACAGGCATCTGAATCCAGAAATGCATGAAGTACTTGCCACAGTTGGAACGAATTTAATGTTAAGTCTTATTGGATGTGCGAAACCTCGTTGGCAGGAAGCGTATTTCATTTTTTGTACTATGAAGAATTTTAATATGCATCCATTACATGGCGTGGTAGGTTTTTAGTTTTTATATTATATTATATTATATTATATTATATTATATTATATTATATTATATTATATTATATTATATTATATTATATTATATTATATTATATATTTATGTGAGTGTCCAAAATTAAAATGACAAACGGAAAATCGAAGATACTGAAAGACATAAGCACGCAGTGACATTCCATGGATGTCTGAGAGTGTACAACAATGTACCGAAATGTGTAATCCTGTCGTACAACCGTGACTGTGGGGTGCATGAGATTCAGATGTTCCTGGGGCCTTCCCCGCTGAGCTAGTAGCTAGGGTGTGGATCCGGGTTCGATTCCCGGTGGCACAGAAGTTCAATTTAACAACCTTCACTTTCATTAATCATCCATCTCCTTTAGCCTAAAAGGACAGAACCTGTGGACGTTAAAACACGTTTTTCCTGATGAGCTTGTATATTCAGTAATATGATTAGTAGTAGTATCCCTGGAACTGTAAGGAAAGAGTGACGAGCTGGAAATCTCCTTTCGAAGGCGAACCGTACATGTTAAATCGGGTCTTGAGAACTGTAATCCATGGAATCCGTGGAATCCGCCCCCTCTAAGAGATAGGCCAGCAGTTCTGCAAGACGAGGATGGGCGTTCTGTCCACGTACAGGACCTGTGATCTGACGATTGTTCGAAAAGTTTCACAGTGAGTTGACAAGGGTTTCTCCAGGTACGTTTGGGCGATCAAGGAGCCTTGCTCTAGTACGTGGATCATTATTTCGACATACGTATGATATCACTGATTTGACAATGATCCATTTCTCGTATATTGGAGCGCCAAAAGTGGGTCCCAGCCTCCTTCCACACGTACACATATCGAAAGTCACTGTGCCTATTGAATCGCGATTTATCTCTGAACAGTACCACTACCCACTGTTCTGGAGTCCCTTGTATATGGTCTCTGCATCTCCTGTGTCGTTTATAGCTTTGATGAGGGAGGGGAGAATACATAGTATTGACCTCGTTGCATAGTCTGACTCCACTGAAGTGCCGATACATGGTTTACCGCTAAAGAGCGTAGAGCCTATTCTCTTACGGCAAGGAATCAGTGTTAGACATGGAATTAGTGAACGCGGATGGTGGCATTCGAAAGATCCGGGTCCCCTGAGTACAACGTGCTACTAGAAATCGGGCCAACCCCTGAGGCCCCAGATATGGGACCCGAAATTATGAGCACGTGTCCCTTCTATTCTCCAATTAAAATGGACGTGTTAGAAGTGGGTGATGGTGTTAGAAAGGGCAGAGTTCTCTTAGCACATCGGTGATATCAGAAATGAAACCCGGGATCCGAAGCCCCAGAAATGGGGTTCCAAAATGTTGGAGTCGGGTCCCTTCTATTCGCCTATTAAACTGGAGTTGTTGAACGCGGGTGGAGGGTTGGGAAGGTACGGGTGCCATGAACACAGTGGTGGTCAGAAATCAGGCTGGACCCTCGAGGTCCAAGAAATGTGTCGAAGTTTTGGGCTGCAGTCCCTTCTACACACCTATTAAACATGGAGTTGTTGGACGCGGGTGGTAGTGTTAGAAAGATCCGGATCCCCTGAGCACAACTACGATGTCAGTAGTCGGGCTCGGGCTCAGAGGCCCTAAAAATGGAGTCCCGAGAAGTTGGGTTTGGTGCAATGTCAGCTAACATTAATTATTGACAAACCAATTTGAAATAGCAAAGTGTCGAAGTAACAAAGTTTGTTTGGTAGTGTCGAAATGAGTGAGTGAACACCCAGCCACTGCAGCACTTACTAAATCTGATATCAATTCTGAAGTATTACTTGTGCTCCTTATCAACCTTGTTACTTAGTAACATGTACAAACGCCCCAGGAATAAAAATCAATTGTTTCTGTTTTAGCAGAAGGGGCTTCGATTTTTTACAATGTTCCCTTCAGTAGCAACAACAGCCACCTAGTTTGACTGGCGACGATGTACCCAACTATTCTGAGTAATCATGAAGACAAAACAATTAATGATCTAGCTTGAGGTCCTCAAAGGGACCGAATTAATCAAGGTGGCCAAACATCATATCCATTAATGGTTACATGGGTCATGTTGAAGTTTGATATCGTGGCACAGAGACCAAAATACAGTCATGATGTGGGTACAGCATACCACAGTCCTTGCACCATTGTCACAATTACACCAAATACTCGACCACTTTTTATCAATTGCTGCCAAGGTAGTGTCCGAATGGAACAACAGAAAAACATTTCGTGGTTTGTTTTGGCCATGGCATCGCGATTGCAGGTTGCTTTTACAAGAATGACATTGACTTCGATTCGATTTCGACCGATTTCGATTCCAACGGCTTAGTAATCGGTTTTCGGCTGGTACATGTACCTTTGCAGATCCATTGAGATATCGCAGTCCTTATCATCAACGTCAGCATTGGTTACAATCTCGAGGTATGAGATTACATTGTCCAGTTGATAGGAGCCACAGGCAATAAGACGGAGGTCGTCTTTAGTGAGAGATGGGCGATATCAGCAACTAGAAAAGGCGTGTGACTAAGTGCATTCCTCCATCTTAGATTGAATGGGATGAAGATCTCAGCAAACAAGTTGCCCATCTTATTCTTCGTTTTCATGCGATCCAATAGGCGTTGTGTCATAGCTGGATTGTCCTGGTTCGCGTTGTTCGTCGGGATAAACTTAATGAGCAGTGCCGAGCGCCTGAGTCATATGTAAGCGATACGATGAAAACTTAGATAGCAAAGTAGCGAAACATTGCTTTTAGCCGATCAAAGAACTGCTCGATAACGAATCGCACTTTGGTGACTCGTCTTGACTCGTTGGATTGCTCAGTGTGGCTTGACTGGTGGGGAACTGAAGGAGCCCTGTTCTGCGGAATATAAAAGTGGATGCTAATTGCCTCCACACTTGTCTTGTCATCCCAAATTCCATGATCCATCGCCAGTGTATCACTCGCGTTCTGCGTGAAAGGCAAGTGTTTTCTCGGGAGAATATTATTGACAATGGAGGCATCATTTTGTTTTGCTGGATAAGAACCAAGTAAAGCACCAGTCTCCCGTTAGAGAGGACAAACGCCATAAACTTGTACAAACTGTTCTTCTTCTGCATGCACCAGGTTTTACACTGAAAGGCATGGTGTTTTGAGCTCTCGCATTCTCGATATCCACCAGTCGCAATAGCCAGCACCCGATGCTCACCGATTTGAAGCAGAAGTTGGGCAGGGATGCTGTTCTGCCAAAATAGTGTGGCTCGATCAGGCGTATTGTATAGCTGATCCATCATTTCACGCGTCGCAACGATTGCCGCACGAAATTCTTGACCCATTGCATGCCGCTTCAAGCCCATCAGAGCGCCGATGTTTTTGTTGGTGAGGGCAGACCTGATCTAGCATAAGAACACGGCTAGCTGGCTGAGCTTTAAGCGGGGATAACATCTTGAAAGTATCCTGAAACTGGATCTTGTTGTAACCAAATCAAATCTCATAGATTTCATCATCCATGAGATAAAGAAGATCAACATCGAGAAATCAGGTATTGCCACTGGCTTGGCAGTACAAGACGTAATCGCGAAAGAGTTAGTGATCGGGTAATCTTGCCGGCTGATTTGGTCGCCCATGACAACATTCGAGTCAAGAATCAGTTGGCTCCAGTCTATGTGCATGTGCGAGAAGCAGATGAGAGAACCTTGAGGCATGAAGAAACGATAGCCGATAAAAAGCAGCATTCGTAGAACCTAGGAAATAGTGACTTTTTGCACTTGTTTCGAACCATATCATCCAAATGTGCATGGTGATAAGGACCAGATTACTTTTGTGGTACTGTGAGAAATCACCCACATTGAATTTAAGTGGTTTAGGAATGAGTTGAGCAGATTGCTCATCGCCAGAACCATCAGCCTTTTCTGTCTAAGGCCTTTGTCGATTTACTGTAGTCCTCTCCGCCTTACCACCCAATACGAGGTCACCGCCGTCGTCCGAGTCGTCATTGTGGGTGTTATCCAGGGGTCGTGACAGCACATTTTCTATAAACATTGCTGGAACTTGGTCACCTAGCACTGTTTTAGGGTTAACTTGTCATTTGTGAGCGTGGTAGATGTCGATACAGTTCTTGCAACGATATAATTTGGAGGGTAGGTTTTCAGAATCTACGTGTTGGAGTTGCCTTTTGCGACCATCAGTTATAGCGATCACATTTTCTTTATCGTAGCAATGATTGAGGGAGGTTGGTGTATGATGATACAGCTGGCACGGATCGTAACACACATAGCCTTTTTTCTTCATACCGCATCCAACACATTTAGCGTGAACTATTCTTATTAACCCTGGAAGAGTAACACAATGGACAAACAGAAAATTGTGTTTCCCGAAAAACGAAGAACTCACTAAATCAGGTAGAAATACTTGTGTGGACAATATTGGAACTAGCGTCTACGATAAGTCATTTAGAACGATGTATACTCGATTGCTTATACCAAAAAAGTGAACGCTCGAGGAAAGATGAGAGAACTTTTGTTGGGTCGCGATAAAAAAAAAATTAAGAACTTTGTTTTTTTCAAATAGACACACGAGAATCTCATGACAAATTCCTAAAAAAGGATTAAATACAAATGTTTAAAAAGCATATTTTACCAGACTTTTCTGAAGCCAAGTAAGCACTCAGAATTGCAATATATATATACTCTGTGGAGTGTATTTTATTAAGAGTAGAACAAAGCTCACTCTAACTTTCCAAAGGTAGGACAAACGCCCACCAAAGTTTGCTTCATTAGAACAAAAGCCCACTAGATATTTCACAAGCACACATTAAATACGACTATATATATTAAGAACGCAGACAGTTACTATATTTCACAGTGTGTTTTGATAGAGTTGATATGTATAAGCCAGAAAAAAAAAATCAACAAATAACGCTACATTACTAATGTAATATGCAACAAAATACGTTTGAAGAAACGAATACATAGTCATTTAGGGATGTAGCCTTCAAACTTTTCAAGGGAAGTAGGCTTTTTAACATATTAAAAGCAAACCAAAGGTATATTTCCAAATTACGAAAGCTTCAATAACGCAATAAATATATACATATTACACACGTATATAAATACATTTATTATTATTATTATTATTATTATTATTATTATTATTATTATTATTATTATTATTATTATTATTATTATTATTATTATTATTATTATTATTATTATTATTATATTTTCAGTTTGTTACCACTTTGAAACCTGGGTCTTGAATTTAAAACAACAGCTTGTGGGGAATGTACGAATAAGTTAAGTCAAAAGAAATCGGAAACTGTTGATGAAAGTCAATGAGTTTGACTGTGTTTATCTTCTGTACTCTTATATAAAAAAGTTAAGTGACTTTTTGGGCGTACTACTAGAAGTAGAGTCGTTAAATTTTAATTTTAAAAAAATCGTTTTCTTACGAAAGCAGGATATAAGAAAGAATTTTTGGAAATACGTATTGTAAAAAGGGTGGGGTTATTTTTTTTTTAAAGAATACTGTATCTCGTAAATCTCTGAAGCTAGTAAAATGAAACTTGGCATTTAAATTTTCCACTGTAAACAAACAAACAAACAAACAAAAAAACTGAAAATTCAACACATAAAATGGAAAGAACAAAGGGTGAACTTTCTTTAACGTTCGAATTTCAAATTACTTATTTAGAAAATATTTATAAAGTAAAGAAGGGTCTGCTTAAGCTGTACGCGTGGAACTCAGTGTTTCAACTTTTAACTAAAAGTAATAAAATATATGTTTCAGCGTCTTGAAAATTACATTTCCAAGAGGGAAGGAAAGTCAATTTCTATAGAATTAAAATGTCCTATTGCTTATGAGATTTGGGCAGAAAACTTTCTCTTTAGGTCTGGGTTCGTCCAGTTGAGCAAATGGGGGTACAAAGTGGATGATTAATTAGGTCCTTTTAATTATTTTCACATGTTAACGTAGCTTAATTTTTTAAAAAGTGTTTCTTTCACAATCTATTATAAACATTATTAATTTGCTGTAATCATTAAACACAGACTAACCCCCACTTGGGGGACCAAGGGTTTGTTTTGGGTCTTAAGCAATCATTTGTCGTCTGTGACATAACCTTTGATTTTAACTTCACGTACATTAAAGGCTCAGGTCTCAAAAATGTAGCATATCTGAAATTTATTATTATTGTTGTTGTTATTATTATTATTATTATTATTATTATTAATAATAATAATAATAATAATAATAATAATAATAATAATAATAATAATAATAATAATAATAATAATAATAATAATAATAATAATAAAAAATTCCAACGGTAACAGCAATGTTAGTAATACTAAAACTATTGTTAATAACGGTAATAAGTAAAGAGTAGCTAGCTAATTACGAGTATGACAACTATTTGCTACGGAAAGAGTTGAATATAATAAATATATGTATAAAAATAATTTACTTCAAATCAGCACAAAGAAAGCAAAATTTATGACAACATTATCTTACTAATACGAGGTCAATGGTGTGGGAATTAAAAAAAAAAACATATTATGAAAGATCAGGGAATCACACTTGATAGGTTGTTAATATTTTGTCACCACACAAATGCTATCATGTAAACAGTAAGAAAGAACAACAGGCTTTATTTATTTATTTATTATTTCAGAACGATAGAAAATGTATTTATACATATTACTTGTAAGAACTAAGCTAGAATCTGGTTCTGTAATATGAAACAGTATATCTAAAACTTAGACAGTATTCTTGGCATGGACGCGATGGTAGCGCCACAAGGGATTTTTAGGCGTTTTGCCGTTTAGGACTAGTGCCGTATCCCCAGCGGAAGTACACCGAGAAAACCCACGGACACGATGTTGTCCACCATAAACTTACTTGGCCGGGGATCGAACCAGTGACCCCACGCACCAGAGGTAAGCACTCTATTGCTGAGCAACCGTGCCTCTTCGTGTTTAAAAGGGAAAGAAGGGACCCGAGTTCAAAACATAGGGATTCCATTTCTGGAGCTTCGAGGCTCGGGCCCGATTTCTTACATCACCACTGTGGTCAGTGGACCAGGACATTTCTAACGCCATCATCAGCGTCCATCAATTCCATGTTAACGGTTCCCCTATCCTAGGAGGATTTAATGGAATTTTCTCCATGCTCTTTAGATGCCAGTAGCAGTATAGAGATCCCAAACGATCTGTGTTGTATTCATGCCTCTATGACGATGGATCGTTAATGTTAACAATTGTCATGTGCGTTTGTTGTGCTTCGTGGGCGACCAAGATCTGACCGTTTCGTCATTATTCTTGACTCACTGTTGTCATATCATGAAGACCACTCGTCGGGACACATTGAACCACCTTTTCAATTTGCCTTGGTGCTGTACTGCTTAAATGTGAGTGATCTCGCCAGCGCCATGCACCGTTCAGACGTTGACTATGAGACATGAGCTTCCACAGCACATGTTCACTTGAATTCAGCTGTCAATTGACATGGTAATCGCACTCTGTAGATTGCTCATCTGTGGCGCTGCTGTAGTTTTCACAAGTTTTATGATGACTTCATTCATCATGATCACGCGGCGTGTTTACGTAGACACAGTGTTACGTATTGGATATCTCCCATCAGTATTGCCATTTTCCATCACACATGTGCATTATTCCACATTTTTATTTGTCACTTTAATTTTGGATATATGTGTATTTGACATACATAACAAAGCAAACTTACAATAAAATCTATCTGTGTTATCCATAATCGGCGACTCCATTAAAAGTTGCAAACTCTCACCAAATACGCATATTTTAAGCAAAACTTTTATAGTTAGTGATATACGCATTCCTAATGCAGTAACTACTTTTTCCTTCTGTATTAGTTTGTATTTTAGCATATATATATATATATATATATAAAGCTGAAAGTATATGTTTGTTTTGTATACAAATCCATACTGTTGGCTTGACATTTAAAGGTAACGGAAAAGGAGAGACCGAGGATATTCGGTGGTGGTGGCGAAGTAAATGTACTAACACGAAATCATTACTTACGTATTCCACCTTCTCGATAAAATCGATCCTTACAACCTTCAAATTGTATTTTATAAGCGACGTTGCATTCCTTGATGCAGGTTTACTTTAGAAAGGCATAATCATTATAGATATAAATGCCAAGTTTTGGTTAAATTTCGAAAGACCGTAGATTATAAAGAATTTTTCCCAGGCAGCGCCGGGTATATCAGCTGCAATAAGTAATATAGAATAAAAATTATTTTAGCAGTATAAAAACGTCACATATAGTACCTATTTTAGCTTCCCATTTGCGCAGTGTGATTTAAATGTAAATTCAACATGCTAATTGTGTTCAAAACTCTACGCACAGACGAGATTGTGGGTTCAGGAAAGGAACTAATCGGAACATATATTCTGCCTTAGTAGCGAAACAGCAAAAGCGGCCTTTGATGATTTACAAACAGCAACTCATCTTTCTCCCTAGTTTTTGTCCAGGAAACAGTCGGAAGAAACAAGTCTTTTTTACACTTGGGAACATGAATTCGTTAGTGTATGGGCCTTTGGTGCGAGAGTCCTGAGTTTAAGTTCTCGGTGGGAACTCATATGGTTCGGATTCCATAATAAGCTGTAGGTCCGCACCTCATAGCCTCGTTGCTATATGGGACTCTAAACTCCAGTCGATTTAACCAATGAATCTGATTATTATTTGGTATAAATTTCCTGCAAACTCTTCAAATTAAAATGCTTCAAACACATGACGAAAACATGTGATTCTATACCTCAATAAATCAGCCTTGTCAAATATTCATTTAGATGTTCAACATTCAGAGGTTGAGTGGGAGTTTGGTATTCCTTACAGCACCGAGTCTACATGGAATGTGAACTTGACGTGGGATTGAGTCACATTAATTCCCACTGGGAATCAAAACCGGATCTCCCGCGCCAAAGCTAGTCATATAGCCGCAAGGGAGCTCACCATGCAAACATGAATGTAACATTGATAACATAGGAATAACTGTGTTGTAATGCGGTCTAGTGTCGAGATATCGTGCTACCCAATTTGCAGACTAATCAATAATGGATATGTATAGGAAAATGCCTATTCAGCAAAAATAAGGCCACGTTATTTTGATGGCCAAGGTAACAAGATCTGTTTTACTACAGTAGAAGAGTATGCTTTTTCGTATTCATTCAGAATGCTTTTTCCTATCTGCATGTCTCAAGTTCCGCGTGATTAGTGGTTTAATTACAGAAGTCTTGGTTCTTTAATATTTATTCATTAAACGAACATTTGCATGAAGAATATATTCTGGTACGTACAAGTATGATAAAAGGTCAGAACCAGAAGATTATTTTTTGTTACTAGATATTTTGGTAGTAAAATGTAACAAGAATTAGCCATATCGTTTGTGATCCTGATCAAATCTGATGATTTAAATTAACATTTTTAAAATAAACTTTTTATAAATATCTCTTCAATTTAGAAAATGTATGGAAAACAAAACATCCAAGTAATTGTAACAAGAAAATCATATTTCTTGTGCCGAGATGTTCATACTTACATGTGGTAATATCGTAGGAATCTTGATAAGATTGAATAACAGTAGATGGCACACAAGAATTCGATGATGCACAATTAAACAATCTCTTGTAGTATGACTTCTTATGTTGATATAATTGTATCTAAAGTGTTCAGTGCTGATGTTTGATGCAAATAGTTGATAATAATGTTTATTAATTTTTCAATACTCTTTCAGCGGAATAGACAGGAACTCACGCCCGCACGTATTATTATGATTTGCAGTGAAATCCTGATAAAAATGCTGGATTTTGAGGATGCCATTAATCTTTTAAAAGGTAAAATGTTTTCTTCTGAATATTTTGGGTATACTAGACTCAGTGGTAGAGCACTCACCTTTGGTGCGACGGTTTCCTGGTTCGATTCCAAGCCAAGTGAGTTTCTCGTGGACATTGTATCCATGGGTTTTCTCGGGGTTTTCCCAGTTTCTCTCTTATTCCGGCAATTCTATAATCATTCTCTTCCATTAATCATCAATCTCCTTTAGCCTTAAAAGGGCAGTAGTGGAACGTTGAAATTAAAGATTTCATTTCATTTTCTTATTTTATTTTTGTGTATGCATGTCTCCTGTCTCCTAAATAGATTTTATGCTAACAACCAGGTTGGTAAAAACCATGGTTTTTATTGAAAAAACCAAAACATCCGTTTTTTTTTGTTTAAATCAAGTTTTTTTTTGGTTTAAATAATGTGCTCTATGTATTTATATCACATATGGACAGAAACAAGTTTGTTTCGCCTTGTTGTTGTTATGCAACAATCGGGTAATGCTGGAAGGGTTCACATAAGCTTAAAGCGGTATCCAAACCGCTTCTTGGCTTACATTCGACAGAAATTGTCCTCCATTTGAACTCGAAGCCGGAACTAATTGGCTACAAATGCGATACGTCTGCCGACTCACTCACGAAGGACTCCTGATAAAAATACGTTGTACTAATCTTTACATACTTGTTAATATAATTGTCAAGAGTCATTTCAGAAGGACGAAAAGATAAACAATTGCATAAGTGAAACCATTATGCAGAATTACATATGGACAATTTCAACATACTGCAGAGTACAGAAAAACTAATTTAGTCCAAGTTAGTTCACTACGACTTTTATTAGTCCTAGTTAAAGAAATACAACGACTTCATTTGCATATCAGTAAGAAAAGTGAATAAAGATACGAACTATTTGAGTCCGCTTTGGTTCTGACCCATTTATACATAAATAGATACTTTCGATTTCAATAAATGTCTCTCGTGGGGTTTGTATGACTCCCCCTTCCCCCAAAAGTACGGCAATTCGATGTATTTTATCAATAGTAAACATTTATTAAAACGAAACAATATTTAGAATTTTCCTTTGCTTGCAATTGCATAACAATAATAACAAACTATAGAAAATCACAAAAGAAACGTTCATAAACTTATAAGAAAAGTTGCTTTTGTAGTATAATCTCTTTGAGTAGTAAATAGGGAATTTAGGTCTGAATATAATACGAATAATACAGGGTGGCCCAAAAGTAGGTACACACTCCTGCGTTGATCAAGTATAACATTCTAGTTTATGGGTTTATTTGCTTCGGCTCTTTCGAGTTTAATATGTAAGTAAAAACACATTAAGAACAAATAATAAAGAAACTAAGTCTACCTGATCGATAATAATAAGAAATATTATAAAATTAAATGAGCTAATCAGTACCGTACTGTATACCTATTTTTATGTCACCCCGACGGGAGTGAAACTGATAGCCCACAAATGTGTGTTCATCAAGATTTTACTAACATTTTTCGTTTTTTGGTTGAAACTTTTTTTTTGAAAAACCAGCAGCCAACCTTGCTAACAACGGAAAGAGAAAATTATCTATCTATCTATCTATCTATCTATCTATCTATCTATCTATATATATATATATATATATATATATATATAGGGATTTTTTTTTTTTTTTGTCAGTGTCATTTTAATGTTTATTGTCGGAATATATTATCTTATAGTAGAATATGTGACTACAGATTGACTAAATGTTTAGGATAGTAAGCGCTTCGATCTTTGGATTTTGGAATACATGTGTGTACACAATATATAACTTAAATATGGTATACGATAATTTTAAATCTTTATAAAAATATGACATATCATGGATGTAATGAAAAATAAATAAATAATATTGTGACATCGCAGTCAGAATATTTCGTATTTTCGAGTGTTTCGCACTTTCGAGCAAGAGATACAGAAACTGTATTTAGGCACTTTTCAACGAACTTTAAAATTTCGTTACTCAATTCTCTATGTCTGTGTGTTATTTGCGAATTTTTCATTTTTGAGTCCTCCATTCGATAGAGCATCAAAAACTATCTAAAAAAGTGATGAAATTTTTCGCGTCACACTTACCGTTACTGAGATATTGGCCATAAAGTTCGGATTTCGGGAGATTTAAGGAACCATATCTCGGGAACGTTAAATCATAAAGAAATGATATCTTGCGAATTTTTCAATTTTGAACCCTCCATTTTGAGCATGTGTCTTCGTAAATCAACATGTCGTAGAAAGTTTTAACAGAACTCGTAAACAAAGCATGTAGAAAAAATTTAGTACTTACAAGAATTGTTTAATGAATGTAATAATAAAATACATAGAACAATTGGTATAAAGCCTGTAGAAGTTAATAGGAAAATTTAATTCTTTTTAAGTTCGTTCTGGCAATGCTCTTGGAGCATTTTCAACTGTTTATATATGTTGGTGGATCTATAACCATTTAATAATACACCTTAAAAATCATGTTTGAGTGAGATACGATACTTCGGTTTTGGTTTTTCAGATAAGAAGTGGATAAGTGGATCTATCACATCTGCACATTGACTTGACCGTGGTACATGTTTCCAAAATATTACTTTTATTTTTCTTTCAGTAATAATATATGGGTTCTACATTAAACTCCAGACAGATAAACTTCTTACTTATTGTTCCTTTCGTTTCTTTAATACCACGATAAGACGTGGAATATTGACGAAGTGATTAAGCGCTCGTTTTTACGCATCCAAAGATTTAGATGGAACTTCCAATGTTTGTGCTCAAGAAGATGCATAAGTATGTGTCTACTTAGCGTTTTATATTCATTAATATAAATTGATAGAGTTTTCCTTGCCACCGCATAAAACAAAAATGTTATCATGTAAAGCACATTTATTTTATATAAGCATTGAGTTCTGTCGCTGATACTTGCTGCTTTCAATTTTTCAGATAATGGGATTTTCAGTTGTGAGCGGCAGGTGTTCGGTACTAGTGATGACGAAGAAGTGCGTGTCGACCTTTTCCATTTGCTCTTGACAAACTCTGTTAATGCAGGCTCTCCTCTCATAGCGAAAAGTGTGTTTCTGGAATTGTTAGATATTCAAGTAAATGTCAGCCATCCCATTGGTAAGTTTCTCTTTCTTTTTTTTCTTTCTTTTTTTTTTAATAATAGCATGCCTATTAATGTTACCTTGGGCTTCACTGTATTGTGTTTTTAGTATAGACATCATCTTGAATAGTTAGTCTTTTATTTTCGTATTGAAATGAAGTGTTTAGATATTCTTTAAAGAAATAAATTAAAAAACTCGTAGAAAATAAAGTATTTTTAAGTTATATTTCTTGTCATATCGTAAATTATGTCACACATTTGAAGTGAATTGCCGGTGAAAATGATAAGACAATTGGAATACCTGTAACAATTTAAAAAGACATTTATTGGGACTCAATAGATATTATAGTATTGGAAATATCCGCTGCTTTCTTTAACGCAAACTCGCAGTCTTCCGGAGATTTCTGTATTAGGACACTATAATTCTATTCGTCATTGCTCATACCAATTTTCTTTCTTTCTTTTGTGTGTTTATTCATTAAACATTCATTTATTTTTCTTCTTTCTTTAATTTTTTCTTTACACTTTCATTCATTCATCTTTCTTTTTTCATTCATTCATTTTCTTTTTCATTATTTATTTTTCTTCCATTCATTCATTCTTTTCTTTTCTATTCTACAAGGGTGGTTTAAACATGTGAGACATCCTGTAAGTGTATGGTTCGACCGCACAAAATCCGAAATGGTTATTGTGGGTGGAGCCAAAGTTTTTGGTAACATGACTAAATTGGTCACCTTTTTGAAATCCGCTATCTTGATTCATAGTCCGATTTTTAATGGAAAAGTGTCTTGCAATATATCGATTGATACCAATAAAAACTCAGAAAAACGATGGTAGCATTAGATCTTACATGAAAGTAAGAGTGTGACCTTGGGGAAGGAAGGCTCCTGGTATAGTGCGGATGTGAAGGACAGGGTTCAGTGGACCATTCTCCATTGAGAGCACCCTGAATAACCCAGAATATAAGTAACTATTGAACCAGATTATTGTTTCAATTGTTTTTGGCCGATTGGTAATTTCCCCAGTTCTTTCAACAAGATGGCGCCTGAACTACTGCAGTGCGGGAGTGCCTGCAAATGAATTTCTCTGGAACGTGCATCAAGTCGTCAGGGACTGCTTCATTGCCCTCAATATTCCCACGACCTCACATTATTGGATTGTTTAGCACCTACATTGATTGACTTATAACGGGAGATATTTTGGGCACGTAATGTAAGTCTTTCTCCTCAAGTGTTTCTCCAGAAAATCTCGATTATCAATCGGACCGTCGCGTTCAGATAAGATCTAATGCTGCAGTCGTTCTCGTGAGTGTTTGTTGTCAGTCGATACATTTATTTAAATAAAAATATCATTTTTGTAATTCGTTTGATTTAAGTAGATTTTAAGATTTAAATCATTTGTACTTGATTAAAAGAAAACGGATTAAAATTAAAGTTGTTACTTTACGTAACTGACAGATGCAGAGCTTTCAAATTTATTTATTAAGTGGTTTTAGAATAAAGCAAATTAAGTTTTTCCTGATATTTATGTTATGTTTTCTGCAAGATGTTTGTCATACGAGGCAGTTACTCAATAGTAGTACAATATCGTTCACCCAACATCTAAGGCGGGGCGGTCACCGTGATCTTGCAAATTCAGTTCACAGTGGTTAGACCAAAGAATGATAATGTGTGGCAATCTTAACTTTTCTTTTTAAGTGTCTTAGTCAGTAAACAACTAAAATAATATATGCAGTGTAGAATGTTATCATTTCGCAAACTGCAAAAAAATTGCATTTCTTTACACAGCGAGTATATAGCCATTTTCAAATGTTTTGTTTGTAAATTTAATACAGTTTTAATACTTCTTTCGTCATAACTTTCTCTTCATGAATGTCAGTATCTTTGCTTTAAAATTGTAAAATTATTCCAGATAAACTTCACAACAGTAATGTAGTACATGAATATAAATATTTGATTTCAAGTTACCTGCACTCAGTATAACAAAGATAATAGCACAATATATAAGATATTTTAGAACTAAGGTGTATCTAATTAAGAATTGCTTCTTTTTAAATAATTTTCGTTCTGTTTGTTAACTTTTTAAATATTTTAAACTTTTCTCTCAGTTTATTAACAACTAGCTGAAACCTCCGTTCTTAGCACGGGAATAAATTTATGGCAGATATTTGAAAGATATATTCGAACACCGTTTTTCATCCCCTTGGGTCGAATCGAATAGAAATGAAATAGTAAACCAAGCTTGACCCAAGTATAACCTATCTTCAAACATTAATTTAAAATTGAGCAGCGTTATTGTTCGCAAAATAATTATCTTCCCGTGCTAATCTTAGGAAAGAATATTTCAGAGTGTAGAACTAATGATAAACACCTAGTCAACCCAGTACTAAGTTTAAAAGTTCATTTTAAACAAGGGTGGATTGATTTAAGTCAGTCTGATTTAAATCACTTTATTTTTTAAATAAAAATTGTTGATTTAAATCAAATTCCGAAATAAATTAATTTAAAGTGAAAATAAGTAAAAACCAGCTTTTGGTGTGTTATTTCAATTATGAAAGACAATCATAATACATTAAGATGCAAATGTATGTACAGCACAATATGAAAACGAGTGTTTCATGCAGAGGATGATTAGGGAAAAATCCCGTTTTGAACGGGTAACGGAGGAATTCTGCTTTCTTATCTTCGTAACAATATTACGAATTTTATATACAAAGCCGGCTTTTTAGAGTAAAAACGGAAATTTTGTCTTTTTCATTTTCATGATTTTTCTATCTAAATAGCTTTCTTATAGTATACTCTATAGTTAAACAAGATTTCGTGACATAAATGCCATATTTCCCTCTAGAATTCACCATCATGATGGATGGAGCACATGTTTTATGAATTAAACATTAAGTACGTAATATTTGAGAGCAATTTTAGAGGCTATATAGCTTTATTTTAACTTATGAGTTATCGACATTTTTTTTTTTTCTTCTTCAGATCATTTCGTTTTTAGTTATTCGTATTTCATTTCTTAGAGCTTAGTACTCTAGTTTCTAACACATAGTTAAACTTATGTTTTTCAATATATTCGTCAGAGCATATTTCCACATTTCTGTTATACTGTAGCTGTGTAATGATGTAGCAATAATCTTCCGGATGCAACCTTGAATACCATTTTATACAAATAATCAGTACGGATTTAGAAAAGTGTTTTGGGAGGGCTTTTTCTTATTAATGGTTAGTTTTTCTATAAAAATGCGTGATTTTCATTTGAGGGGAGCTTAAAGTTTATGAGTAAAGACATAACTAAATTTTCGTTTGTTTTAGAAATTCCGTAATTTCGGAGAACAGGCTTCAGTCCGAAAGACACCCCCACCCTAACCCCTTTCGCAAATCCGTCATTGCTGGTAATTAGTAATAACAACAATTTAAAACATAAATGAAATCAACCAGAAATCACAGTACACGTACTATCTCTACATTCACAGATGGAATTATGAACTTTTGTCGGAATGGTCGAATGCGGGACTGAATCCCTGATTTCCCAATAGAAGCGGAAAAGCTAACCACTCATATTTGTTGTGCTTGACTTAAATGTGTTTCGTAGTTTTTTTTTTTTTTTAATTATTTTTTTTTTAATGGAAAGTTCCGTAATGACATGTTGAATTCTTGTTAAAAATTCAGAGACCTTCAGGACTGGGTAAACCGTGATGGTGGTTATATATTCCAGAGCCTTGAAAACCAAACGCTCAGATAAACGGTATTATGCATATGATCCATGAACAGAAAATTCAGTACTTTTCGGACTCTAAACAGGGACAGTCTGTGCATTACAGAATTTGGGACTTTACCGATTTTGCAGGTCCGAAGTACCTGATAGGTGGTAACAGATTATTACGTACGTAATAAATGAATAGGAAATACATTTTCAACATTTCAAAGAAGTTTCTGTAGGGGTAGCAAAGGCGGAAGCAAGAGGTGCATTAACAAATTAGGTGATTTTTGAGCGTCCCATACAAAGATTGCATTTTTTTTTCAGTCTTTTAAAGTAATACGTTGAATTGTAATAAAACGATGATTATTTTTCATTGTTACTCTAGTACGAATATTTATGAAAGTCTCGGAAGTCAGACATTATAAACTTACAGGCTATAACAGATTGACGAGGGAATGATAAGTATTTATTTATTTATTTAACAATCACCAGATGCAGCTCAGAGGCTATTTTATACTGGATATCTAACAACATGGAAAGGATTTGGGAAGGTATTGGCCAGGGCCTGTTTTAGTAGGTACCATCCCGGCATTTGCCTGGTAGGACTGAGAGAAACACAGGAAAACTGCAGTCAGGTTGGCAGAGTTCGAAAAAACCCGGGCTTTTTTGAAAAAGCCCAACCCACCTGGGCCCATATGGTTTTTTTCGGGTATTTTCGGGTTTAATTGGGTTTTTTCGGGTTTAATCGGTTTTTTTCGAAATATTTCAATGTCTTTGGGGTAAAAGTATTAAAATATGATTTATATTTCAAGACTGTCATTGTCACAACTTGAAGCAAATTTCCACTCACTGCTGTTTTGAAAAAATGGCCGCCATTTTGAAATTTTACGCCTAGAAAATCTATACATCAAATTTAGCATATCTCGTGCTTCCACCGTCAAAATTTCAACTTAAAAGACTGAAAATTGCGCTTCGTAGACTCGCTGTTTTGAAAAAATGGCCGTCATTTTGATATTTACGTTGGTATGCCACCAAAATCTATACAGGAAATTTAGAGTGTCTCGTGCTTGTACTCTGAAAATTTTAACTTAAAAAGCCGAAAGTTGTATTCTGTAGTGTATGTGGTAGAGGCAAACAAACGAGTTGAGTTGATTTTGTGTTTAACGACCCTTTCAGCAGCGAGGCTATATGAGACGGGACCTACTGATTAACGTGGAGTCCGAACCACATGAGCTCCATCCGGGAAGCAAACCCGAGTTCCACGCTGAAGACGCGTACACCAACCACATAGCCATGAAGGAGCTCGGCAGACAAACGAACAAATGTAGATCAAATCATCCAGAAGCCTGACTGACGTTCGCCAAATATGAATACCAAAAGGGGTCTATTAATTTAAAACAAAGATACAATTCATGTTGTATAAAATAAATAAATAAATGTTTTAAAATGTCTTATATGAAATTAACATCTTCCAGCGTAAATAAACCTGCCATATTTTCTCCATGAGAATACGGGACACCTCAGATTCCCCCCCCCCCCCAACTTTCCAACACAATGCAATGAACTGTAGTCTGGTTATGAACGAAAGTATAATAAGCCGCGGTGGCTTAGTGGTAGATCGTTCACCTCTAGTGCATGGAGTTCCTAGTTCGATTCCAGTTCGCGCCAAGTGAGCTTTATGGTGAACAAACACCTCGTGCGTGGGTTTTCTCGGGATTGTCACGTTTTCTCCCACTTTCTTCATTCCGTCATTTCATTCATTTCTCATCATCACCGTCACCTTGAGCATAGCAGGCATAAGCGTGAGACTAAAACTAAACGATTTCATTTTATTTAATTTTATTTTATTTTTTCAAGAATATAATAGGCGAAAGTTCACTAAGCAGCAGCTGCTTTTCTCTGTTCGTGCCCTGCAATTAATTGTACAGACTGAAGATGCCTAAAAACTTAAGATATGCTATAAAAATGTTTTACAGGAAAACAATATGCATATTATTTAAATCAGTGGTACAATCTACCTTCAATATTCTTCGCGCGTTTAGCAATATTTATTTACATGACTGTATTTGCCAAAATTACGTTCGTCAGTTTAATCTGATGAAAAGCGGATATTTCTCCTTGTGTCGTGTGTAATTGTCAGGACCAGATTTATATTTTTCTAAGACCTGGACCAAAGCACAATTCTGTGCCCCTAGCCTCTGAAAAAGATTATAATTCTTGTTAACTTATCTAATATGTTGCTGGAGAAAAGGTCAGTCATATTCCCTGTGTTCGTAAATGTAGAAACACTCAAAGCCATCTTTTTTTCATCTTTTTCTTTTTTTTTTCTTTCTTTTTTTTAATATTCCGGAGAGTATCCGAGTTTCCATCAAGTGCAATGGAAAAAGTAGCATTGCAAATTTCGCTCGCTATCAAGTCGAACAGGGTGATGTAGTAACTTCCTCGAAACTGCTACATGCAACAGCGTACTGTTCATTCACTAACTACAGGATTCTCAGCCATTGTCAGAATTTTTTGTTTTTCACTTTTCCAGTGCTCATAATGGTCTGGTTTCTTGTAAATAATTGAAAAATGACCAAAACCACACGAAAAAGTGACCAAATAGTGACCAAAAACACACGGAAAAGTAACCAAAATATCATCATGCCCCTTTTTTATCTGTCAATTTTTCCATCACCTCTCTCTTTCTTTGTTGTTTTGTTTCATCTTTTCTTCTTTACTTCTTCTCTTTGAGCTTCCTTCTTTCTTAGGTTTTCTAAATATGCTTTCTAGTTATGGTAAACAGACTTAGCAGATGTAAGAAATTTCTGAGTAAGTGGAAACAGTTCTGGGCTACTTCCGAATTTTTTCATCCCAGACATTATATTTAACTTATCATTGAGATTTCTCAAAGCCATGAAATATTCAAATTCATACCTACTCTTAAGAAGAACATACAAGAAGCATAATGAAATTTCATGACTTTTTCTTTACCAAATCATAAAATTTCGTAACACTCTCAAGAGTGAATTTGGGTGCGAATTAGGCCGAATTTTCATTTATGCGATAGAAGTGTGGTTTGCATGCGATTTGATAGCGTCTACAGCCGACCATAGACAATTTTGGTGGTAAATTTTGACGTTTTATAGAACAAAATTTTCCAATCTGTACTTACATTTGTACAGATAAAAAAATCGTGATCGATAGCACCCCGATAACACAAGACGAACCACACAAATACACACACACAACGTTGAGCGGAGCGTTAACTATTACGAGAAAAAACTAAAAAGACTATTATGATAGAAGAAAGAATAGACACAGAAGGGTTCTCAACCCCACCTTGAGAGCTTAAGCATCCACCAACCACCCACTGTGCTTTAGAAAGAATAAAAGCTGAAGTGAGAATAAACCTAACTGTTTAACATGTGTCAGCAAATACTGAAGCTTTCAAAAGAGTAATGAGTAACAAGTTTCTGGCTTTTTCCATTTACTTTTATAATATTTTTCTTAGAAAACTGCCAATGCAAAACGTAAATCACACGAAAAAGTAACTTTACCTCCCAAAAAAGTAACTTTTAGTAACAAATTTTAAAAAAAGTAACTTTTAGTGACCAACGAAAAAAAAGTAACTTTTATTTTAAAAAAGTGACTCGCTATGAGCCCTGCTTTTCAAATAAACTGATATTGATAGCAGAAATGGAACGGAGTTAAAATACGGGACATTTCCCTGTCCCGACTAAATTTACGGGGACGCGGGACACTTGGACCCAAAAATGGGACTGTCCCGTTTTTTACGTGACGTATGGCAGGCTTAAGCGTAAAATAAATATTTTTATTGTTGAAGAATTCATTTCCGACCCTTCTGCGTTTAATTCGGGAATTTTCCGAGCACTTCTTTCACGGGGTGCACATCAAAACTTCCACTAGTACGGAAATTTGAACTCAGCACTTGAAATAGTAAGCGTTACATAGTCTTCGGAACCCCGAGCATTAAGCTTCTTAAATTTGACAAGAATTTTTACGGTATTGCTGGTGTTGATTTTACAGAATGCTTATTTGAAGAGTAGCAACAAATGACTGAACTAAACTGTTATTGTTGGAAAACCAAATTTTAGTTGAAGAAACTTATGTTTTACATCAAAGGTAAGAAATAATACTAATAGTTTTACTAATATATTTACATATGTACTATTAGTACCGGCACCTATGAGTGATAATGTCCCTCGGTGTCACGAAGTCGACGAGCACACTATTCACGGAAAATATTTTCTAAAATACAAAATTGCTTATTTTACTTCAAATGAGCTAAGGAAAGTCTAAAATCTGACAAAAACACTTACAATGTGATCACCTTAGTTGTACCAATCTATACCTTAGTTGTACCTTAGTTATACTAACAAATAGGTCAAAAACCCAGGTGGGTTTTAAAGTGGGTTTTTAGAAAGTGGGTCCAACCCGAAAAAACCCACCGGGTTTTTTCGGGCTGGGCCCACTTGGGCAAACCCTGCAGGTTGGTCGGCAGCGGGAATCGAACCCATGACCTCCCGAACGCGAAGCCAACGTTGTACCACTTGAGCCACTTGATATACGTAATGAACAAAGAAAAGAACATGTTATTTTTGAGAAGGCTACGGCGTCGAAACTTAAATTTGTTTTGTGCGTTTGTTCAGTAAATATATTATTATCTTCCCGATGTATTATTTGTTTGAACTCTCACACATAGTACAATAAATTCTGTATGTCATGTAACAGTTTTTCCTTGATTTGTATTTTTAATTCATAATAAAAAATTTTGCTTATAATGCATATGAAAGTTAAAACTTAACTGCAACTTATTATATACATGGATTAATTTTTTGGGATTCATAATAAAAATGTGTTAAGAATTAAAATTGTTTGAAATATGTTTTCGAAATTCATGTTTATTTTCGAGGTTTTGTATTATTATCTTCACCCACTACCACTTAAATGAGTTTTTGTATTGTAGAGAAGCAAAACAAAACCTGCTTTATCAATTTAAAGCAGAATTTGGAAAAAAGCCCAAACTTTCCCAAGCGAAGCAGAAAAAACCGAGCCCCCCCTCCCCCAAGAAAAAGAAGACTTTTTTTCCGAACCCTTGCATCTCGATTTGGGATTGAAATGAGAACGACTGGCAATTAATTCAAAATTCAAGCCCAATACTTTCATCACTTAAATGGCATAATTAACATTTAATATTAATTCCTAATGTTTTATCTTCAGAGAAGAAAGATTTGATTTAAATCAAAAAAATCGATTTAAATAAAAAAAAATCAGCAAAAATGATTAAAAAAAAAAAGAAATCATGATTTTTTTTCCACCCTGTTTTAAACAGTTCAACTGTTTTGAGTTACTTCTGTCTTCTGTCTGAGATACTCAGTTTTAGTCAGCTCTTTTTACTTCTTTAGGATACGCACTTCAATGAAAATAGCATGGTAAAAACTCAGATCAAGTGAAGTGCTATATTCAAAAATTCATTTCAAGTAATTCATCTGATTTTCCATGTTAAACAGTGATGTTATTTTTATATAGTAAAACCTCTTTAGCTAAATTGAACAGAATCTGCAAAAATTTTCGTTAAAATTAGGTTTCCGGTTAACAAAGATATATATATATATATATATATATATATATATATATATATATATATATATATATATATATATATATATATATATATATATATATATATATATATATATATATATATCATTTTCGATTTCCGAATTTCTTTGCTCCCAACCCCTAAATTGGTTCTATGTCGGACCAAATTAATCTGTGAAAAAAAAAAAAAAAAAAAAAGGCTCAATCGAAGAATATTTAACCGACCCCCAAGCGACCTAAACATCTGCATGCATTTACAATGTATAGTATATGGCAAAAGTTTGTAATAAACTCTTGTAACTTAAAAATGGCTGAGGGAAAGGAATCATATCTTGGATAGAGGTTGTAGAAGTAGATCCATACCTGATACTGAGTAGTGACCGAGATGAGGCATATCTTTACGTTCACCATCTTGGATTCGGGCACAACATTTTAAATAGAAATGACCTCGTATGATATATCATTTTGAGGTAGCTTTTGACGACAAACAGACGTCTGCCTTTATTTTCCAGTTATTTCTGAACAGTAATAATTATCAACTATGGAAAATAAAAGCTCCGAAGTAGTAAAACTTAATATTCTGTGAGTTTATATCTCTGTACGGGCTGCAGATTTATAAGATTGTTGAATAGTTTCCCTTATTTGAATTAAACCATAAAGTAAAGAAAGAAATGCACATGCCCATCTACTTGGAAAGAAGATATGAACTTTCAAGGTGGGTTGAATACATTGAAAAACATTGTGGTGGTGAATGATGTTGCAGAGAGAGGTGTGAAACTGATACAAGAATACGGGAACATTTTAACAAAGGACGAAAAAGAGAAACAATACATATTGCAGATAGTCAGTGAATACAGAAAAAAGTATCCAGATGCTACAAAAATTGGCTTAATGATGCAGTAGAATTTGGCTAGTTATCCACAGCCTTCAGCTTTCTTTTAATATCACTTTAAACATTCATTATATTATTTATATAATTTCATTTCATATAAATAATTTCAATATAGGCTGGTATGTATTTCGACGGGATGTAATTATATAACAACATATATAATTATTTCCTTGTTAAATGTATGTAATAGTTTATTAATATTTCAGTAACCTATAAAGAAAAAAACAATACTGAAAGATAATAAACTATTATTTCAAAGCTAAAAGAATTAAATGACCAGAGATAAGTTGAAAATATAGGAAGATGTGTTTTTATAATGAAAGGTTACCCAAAAACGATGTCACAAAACATCATTTCCATTTAAATTTTTGGGTCCGAATACAAAATGGCGGACTTCAAAATGGCCGCCATCATGCTATTTGGTCCCTTTCCCTTCAGCCGCTTTAAAGTAAGAAGGGTTTATTCCAGACTTTTCCTATATATTAACATATTGGATATGCATTCAAACTTTAGGTCGCTTGGGGGTCGGTTAAATATTCTTCGATTGAGCCCTTTTTTTTTTTTTTTTCATGGATAAATTGGGTCCAACATGGAACCAATTTAGGGGTTGGGAGCAAAGAAATTCGGAAAAAAAAATTTTGCCATGTAATTAAGGACCACCCTAATATATATATATATATATATATATATATATATATATATATATGCTTTAAAAATGCCGATGTAATGAATATATTGAGATAAAATAAGTTGCTGTACATCCTTTATTCAATTTACAGTATAATATTATTACTACGAACTAATGCACACAAAACTTAACAATGAAGGGAAGTAATAGTGTACACACGTTAACTTTATTTTATAATAGTCAAGGAGGGATTTCTGTATATCAATTGCTTGGCTACTCAACTTTCCACTCTCCACAAACACTTTAGCCTGAGAAACAACACCAAATATATCAATGTCATTTCAGTGTAAGGCAGTGTGTTACATTTCCTTCAATCTCTTGATACTATTTTGATAAGTCTTTAGCCTACACCTTTCTTCCAACTCGATGTCATACTCCTCTTCCTACACTTTATTTTTTCCAATCAAATTTTCCGTATAATTCTCAATTGAGGCATCAATATGCGGTGTGTCATTTTCGGTTTCACATCACTGTTTGTTTCACTGATACGTAGTGTATTGTATATCCCTGCTCTTTAATAGAACGTCTAAACGTTCCTTTCCGGAACTTGAAATTTTCCGTTGAAAGGTTTATTTTGATTCCTGTTATCCATGTAACACAGTTTCCGTTTAATAAAGAGCATTTAACATATATTTCATTCCTAATTTCCTGGGACCGATAAATGTTTCCGAGTAAGACAAATTTCCATTTAGTAAGGAGTCCATTGAAGACAGATTTCACTGTATATTGTGAAAAACATTATAGAAATTGCCTGCCCCCACACACACATCTTAGAAAAGTGGAATTTTCTAAAACGCTGGGGCACGTGTTCGCTTATTATATTTCTCATAAGAAGTTTATGTACATAGTTTCATCTTCCGAAAGTGGTGGGCTTGTAAGATACTTTATTTGTGGTATACGTTTTAAAAACCTTCCCCACTTAATAGACGGATTTATGAAAGTGACATGATAAAATCCTGGCTCGAGCCAAGTGTTATGTTCAAAAATTTATTTCAAACGGTTAAGCTGTTTTCTTCTGATGATGAGATAGACAACATCGATTTGAATGTGGAGAAAAGTATAGAAATTTCCCCCTTCTTCCATTAGAACCGGAATTTTCAAAAACGTTGTGACACATAGCAGTTTATTTTTAACATTGAGCTTATATACAGATTTCATCTTCCTAACTTAAGAGGTTCCTAAGAACTAATTTTGTCATAAATTTTAAACCCCTCTCCCTTAGAATATGCAACACTTCCAGTTCCCTAGATATGCCCCCCTGCTACTATTTTTGGTTTCCTGATCTAAAGTGGCCATTAAAAGGACAACTTTTTGACAATGTTGAAGACATCCAAGCTGCTGTGACAACATCATTACGGAACATACCCCAAACTGAGTTGCAGAAGTCGTTCTACTTCTTGCGTGATCTTGCCACTCGCTGTATTGACGCAGGAGGGATGTACTCTTAATAATAAATAGGTATTATTACATTATTTTTGTTTGGTCACAAAATTAGTTTCATTACTTAACTGATGGACTATATAATATATATATGTGTGTGTATATGTATGTAAGCACTGGTCGAAGTGAGACGGTATGCGGTGGTATGCCATATTGCCTCTGTTTTTTTAGTGATGAAGGCATACCGTCTCTGGTTTTTCACTGATTAAAACATACGTCACTGGAAAGTAGATGCTAAATACCTTTAATAAATCCGTTTTTATACACTGTAACTGACGAATAGTTTTGCACGTAAAAAGATTTTATTTCTTATGTAGAAATAATTTCTAAGTTGAGAACACTGACATTTTTGTCATCTTTTTTCTACCTCTTGTTCCTAAAACGAGGTGTCTTCAAAGAAGTTCACCTAGTTTATATTTTGATGTTCCATATTGAATTGTTTCTTTGTTATGTATATATATATGTGTGTGTGTCTCTTCTTGCCTTAATGCTGTATTTTGAGTATGGGTGGATTTAGGAATTGTCTGGAATGGGGGCGGTCTTTCTGGGAGTTTGGAATACCCATAGACGAGTGGGGGACCTGGAGTTTTCCGCAGGAAATTGTTAATATCCTCATTTGGTCTTTGAACATTTTCATGTATAATTCTTTATAATACAATCTTTGTTTTTAAAAAGGGCAGGTCCGTATTTAGGTAAGTGCTATTCTGCTCTCGAGCACAGAGCGGCTGAAATTAGAGGTCGGCAAAATTTTGGACTTTTTAAATGAAACGAAATGAAATCATTTTAAGTTTTACGTGTGATGGTTATGCCGGCGAGGCTAAAGAAAAAGTGATGATGATGATGAATGAAATGGTGGAATGAGGAAAGTGGGAGGAAACGAAAGAACCCCGAGAAAATCCACCACAAAGTTCACTTGGCGCTAGCTGGGATCGAAACAAGAACCCTATGCACCAGAGATGAACGCTCTACACAGAGCCACTGCGACCCTCAAGATTTTTTTTAAAGATTCACAATAAAGTAATATTTAAAACTAGCAACCCGCAGAGTCCCGCACAAGCGCGAGAAAATATGTTAATATATCTAATTCGCATTGCAGTAGTCACTAATTGGCTAGCTTATCTGATTATTTTTAAAAAGTTATCTTCCCCCATCCCCACCGAGAAGAGTGAGAATGAACTTGAACATCGTGAAAACTGATACCGTTAAACTCAGCAACCTCGAAAACTATGAATTCAACGCTAATATCTGTCATTTTCGATTTAAAATCTTACCCTCCCTCGTAGGGAGTCAAGTATGACCTTGAAGTTGGATCGTATTAAAAATGTCATTATTAATCTCAGCGACCCCAAAAACTATGAATTCAACTCTAATATTGGTCGTTTTTTTTTTTTTGGGGGGGGGGGGGCAAATTATTTAGAGCACAGGAGCACACAATATATAAATACGGACCTGAAAAAGGGGATATTTTTTATCTTTTGAGAAAGTTGTTGACGGGGAATCAAAATCTTTCCATATCCCCCCTCCCCGTTACTACAGAGAAGTTCTCCAATTGTTTTCAATCATTATGTAAATAGAAATGCAATCTTTTAGGCAACATACCTTCACTGCATTTCAACACTTAGATAGCCGGTGTGTCGAGTCAAAATGTAAATAAAACGTACCGCCTCTGATATTTTTCCATTTCGAACATTGTATGTATGTATTTATGTATATGTTGAATACTGTAAAAGAATATCACTAACGCAGTTAACAACGCTTTAGCGTGAAATATATATGTATATTTCACGCTAAAGCGTTGTTGACAGCCTTAGTGACATTCTTTTTCAGTGTTCAGCTTTTCAAGTTACTGAGACTTCACTTCCGTCCACTATTACTTTTCGAAAATGTTGTTTAACCATGCGACCTCTAGGTTGTCATCGCCTTGCACACTCATCCTCGTGTCACACCTAACACACTGGCCATCTTAGATACACTTGCTCCAAATAACTGCGCACCCATAATTTGTCAGAGAGGTCTTTCGTTTTTCATCACTACTGTATGCGCAACACACTTCCGTCCCATCCCACGTTACGTAACAAAGATAATCACCTAACACCAATAACAACGGCCGGGTGCCAGAATACATCTTTAGTGTTACCACCTCATACATTTAACGTATTGGAAATGACAGGAGTTTTGTTGTTTTGCAATACATCTTAACTGTTAAAGAAAAAATGTATGCACTTTAAATATGTTATACATACAATACACTTCGGTTCGCGTTGGTTACAGGTTCAACGCGTAGTACTATCATTCAACAGTAGCAACAGATGGTGTTAGTTTTAATCGATGTGATACGATGCAATTAGTTGAGAAAGTGCGGTGATGGCTCATATACAATTGTCATTCGAGCAGGGGAAAAACATTCTGAAATCGTATTGTGATTTCGAGAATGTCTGTGAAGTGCAACGATACTGGAGGCAGGGCTATGGAATTGAACAGCCAACACGCCTAAGGATTGATTGCTTGTTCGATAAGTTTGAAAGAGAAGGAACAGTGATGGATTTGCATAAGGGAAGACCAGATCGGTCTCGTATAGACACAAGTAGAGCGTCGTCTGTTTGGATGTTAGATGCATTCATACACTCACCACAGAAATCAACAATATTCGCAACGTAAAATAGGAGTGAATAGAAGAAGTGTAAGCTGTATTTTACACAGAGCAAAGTGGTAAGCTTTAATTCCATAGTTTTTACTCTGAATGAGGACGACCCAGGCAGAATAATTCAGTCATGGCTTCTTGCGCGGGTGGAAAAGGCTGCCAAATTTGTTTGCAAAATGGTGTGATGTGATGAGGCACAGTTCAAATTAAGTAGCACAATTAACCGGGATAACTGTGTGCTGGACCCTCCGAAAACCAACATGTTCATGTGCAGCAAGTGATCAGTTTTCTAAGACGTAATGTGTGTTATGGCCCATCATCAAAGGGACAAATTGGACCTTTTTTTTTTTTTTTTTTTTTTGCAAGGAAGGGGTACTGGCTGGGTTATTTGGAAACGCTGAACACTTGATTTTTACTATTCATTAGGGCTTTGTTTCGTGGCGATCCATTTCTTATTCAATAAAATGGATCTACCCCGCAATTTCTTGCAAATATACCCACCTACCTGGATAACACTCAACCGATACGTTGGATAAGATGACGAGGCCCAAGTGAGTAATTTCACGTTCACTCCCACGTTCACTTAATTTAACCTCCTTAGATCTTTACTTGTAGGGGACCATCAAGAACGTATTGTACAGTAAGAAGCCACAGTCACTACTGAAACTGTGCCATGAAATTGAAATGGCTTGTAAAGCAGTTCTGGTGGCTACTTTGGAAGATGTCATCAGGTATGTAGATCATCATGTTCAAAGGTATTTGGACACTGGTGGTTTGCAGTTTGAAGACTTAATGTAATTCGACGAAGAAACTGTGTCTAATATCACCATCCCGGGCACTTAACTGGACGCTTCTTTCTTACTTTTTTTTTTTTAATTTTCTATTTTTTCCTCCTCGTGTTTCTTTCCCTTCTTAAGAAATGTACACAAAATAACCTGAGTCATTCTTGAAAAGTTATCCGAAATTCGTCAATGGAATTTCAAACGACTGTTACAATGTAGTCTGGAATTGTAACACGTTCCGAAATTAAGGCACATGCAAAATTGCGGAATTCTGGAACAAGGAATGAAAATTAGGAAATTCTGTAGTGAGATTGAGATTCTGTAGTGGACTGAATTCCAGTTGTTAACACTTCTAATTTGTCGTGTCCCTAATTCTAATTGTCAGAAAATCCCTTCACTCAGACATCGGGCTTCTAATTTTCTGTTTTTCATATAATTTAAAGTTCGAGCGAAAAAACTGTCTTTTTATGTATTATTTACTTGTCTAGTGGCCCCCACTAGATATACTAAGAAAATGAACTAATACATGTATACATACATGAGATAGTCAGTGAAGTGCCGTAAGTGAAGTTATCGCAAGATATCTTGCTTGAATACAAAGGTACCTGACTGGATCCGTCGGCTATGGCGACTATACTAGAAGATCTTTGAAAAGACAGGGCTCGGGAAATAGACAAAAAATACAGAAAGTTATGTGACTAGCGTTAGCCCGGCAGATAGTGATTTGATTCCTCGCCAGTCTAGTCTTCAGATTCCCGATACATAATAGTATTGTGTGGAAATAATGTAGTATGTCTTTGTATTTGTTGTAATTTCGTGGATGAGAGTACAGGACATTGTTTCAAGACAAAGGTGGAGTACCAGATTTATTTTAACATGACTATATATTTGTTGAATTTAAATATAATTATACATAATATTATCGATAATATTTATATTTTTCAAAACTTCCTACATTACAGATTTGACGAGTCATTACAACCACATTCTGACGGCACTGTTAGCTTCCCCCTCCTTGAAGATGGAAGCTCTTTCATTTTACGAAAAAGCAAATCGTCCTGTTGATCCAGGTTCATTTGAACGAGTAACTATACTAAAAACAGTGCCATTGGCTTATAGAGGCTTATTAATTGAGCTGGTTGATTTGCAGGACTTTGAAAAAGCTTTGTGCTTGTATAACAAGGCTGCATTACATAATGTCTATAACATGTATGGTCGCCATGAGGTAAGACTGATACTAAACAATTATTCTTCTATTTTGCGAATAGTAGTTGGAAAATAAGTATTCCCTCTTTTGTTTCGAAAATCTTACAGCAGTGGTGCATACAGGACATCGGTTTAAGGCGAGAACCATCCGTACGTCATTTGGTACGGATCCTGGAGATTGCATTATCGCAGTGGTAGCAGAAAGTTCGGGTGAGAACCCCATTTTGTGCCCAGAAAGTATGGAGGCTGAAACAATCAATGCTCAACAGTATTGTTAAAGTTGACAAGATTGAAATATGCGTATTTGCAGAAAGCAGCCTGGCTTTCTGACATCTAGCATTCTCCTTGTGGATAACAATGCGAGACCGTATTTGGAGGCGGTAATGCAAAACCATCTTGCCACCCTCAATTGGGAATTCCTCGCCTATCCGCGTACAGTCGTAGCCTGGCACCTGCTTTTGTCTTACTTCTGTCCATAATCCCAGGGGAAGCTTATTTTCCGACTTACCTTTTTTTTTTTTTTTTTTTTTTTTTTTTTTTTTTTTTTTTTTTTTTTAAGAAAAGGAAAGTTTGCAGGCTGGATTGAAGTAAGGATTCAGTTAGAAACTATATTCTTTAGTAGAATTTGTAAATCATACGTAATAATGATGAAATTGAATTTACGCAAATTTACGTATTCCTGTTGTACAAATTTGGGCTGGAATTGATTATTTATTTGATGCACATATTAATGATCAGACTGATTGAATCAAAGTGCTCTGGGTATTAGTCATTTCTTCCGTTTTTTGACATACTTGTTTATGATTTGTCCCATTAATTCTGTTAATAATTTCTCTTCAAAATAATGTTCTTACAGCTCACAAGAATATCACGAACTGTTAAAATACGAACATTCTGGCAAAACGAAGAGATACAGATGGTCTTTTATTCCTTTTTAAAAGGCTTGAAAGACGACCCAGATTATGTCGCAAATTTGGAGCAACCTGTAAATATGGAAAATTTTAAAATTATGGTGCTTTTCGAGGTAAGTTACACATTAAATGTTCAATTGAAATGAAAAAAATTACTTGTTTATTATTTTGTCACGTATAAGAAAGCATAGCATATTTTAATTTTAACGTATTGGCACTAAATATTTAAACAGCTGTAAAACTACTTTATAGAATTTCATATATTATAAACTAGTTTTGATTGTAAGTCTCGCGAAAATGACTCAACCGATTATTTTCTTTAAAAAAATAGTTTAGGCAGTGAAATTTAAATAGTGGGAAAATGCGACTGGGCGGAAAATCAAAATTATGTCTCAGGCTTATCGTAATGGTACGCTTATTACTGTGTTACCCTATCAGTCCCCAGAGCACGCAGACTTTGTCTTGAGGTCAATGTTCAATACTTCAGATAAATGCTGTTAAAACTCGAGCTTTGGAATTGTATTGAGAATAAAGCAGCATGTCAGAGGGTTTGAAGTTGAAGATTCGACGATTACAGGCTTGCCTAAACTCGCAGGTTTTTCGATACGTAAAATAAGGGAAGTAAAAATCATCCATAAAACTAGCTCGCATATGAAAAATCCTTTTGCTAGTGAAGAGTAGGGTGGGCCAACCTTAAGACAAATACTTTGTTGTTATTGCTTTACCACGACAATAATCATAATAATAATAATTGCTTATTAAATGAATCGTTTAAGAAGTCGAAATTGCAGTCAGAAACGCTTATCATAGAAACATAAAATATAATTATCAACACTCAGATCTTCTCGACTGGAGAATTTCTTAATTTGTATCGAATGCCTTTTGGAAGTGTGACCCATGGAGTAAGTCTTCACCCTTTTACTGTACTAAAAACAACATTTTGTTTCTGCTATAGCTATAGGAGTTATTAATATGATGTCCACCAATTTTTATACCTTATGAAATATATCTTATTTGTTCATTGCTACGCAGAAAACTAATAAATTGATGTTGCTGTTAATTTAGCACAAAATATTTTTGCAGTACACGCCCCATAGATCTTCTTTCATTATTAATAATATTATTATTACTACTCAGCATCAGATAAGAACAGGAGGCAATTGTGAAGTTATTTGTTGGGAAAAAGTGTTTAAAAGATGGAAGATTACTGAGGATTCACTATTGAAAACAGGCGTAGTACTGTTTCTATTCAAACTTATCTCTCATTTGCGTAACTAATGTCAGATGCTTAGTTAGCATCATGCTCCACAGTAAATATAAATCTAGGCTATTTTTCAAGTGCAGGAACACATCTGAAAAGAAGAGATACAAAGAATCTTCTTTGTTCAGTAGTTTTCAATATGTGTCAGATTTACTTTTGTCGTCCCAATGCACTTATTTTTATGTTCTCAAAACACTTCAGCTCCTTTTTATTTTTTATTGTTGAAATACATAACTCTAGAATTGAAATTCCACTTCGTTTCAGATACTTTCGAGAGTAGTCATGACACAAGTTGCGTCGTTTTGCAGATCATATAAAAAGTAAACTAATTGTAATGATTAACTAACACTCGCCTATAATGTATTCTGGGAATCGTATAAGGATATTTTTATCCCTAGTACAATTTCGGCAGGCAATTTTGTTGTTTTCGACGGCCACTCAGTGATGAAGAACTTCGGCTTCACACATTCGTAGGTGAATGTTAGTTAATCTTTAACAAAAAATGTGCCAAATGGTATATGTGTTAAAATAACTGTAATAATAGTAGTGCAGCACCTTTCTAAGTTTGAAGGTTTTTTCAAATGAAACTTCATAAAGCTGAAGTTTCGTTATTAACACATTACATAATCCTTCTGTAGAAATGTCGGTAAAAGCAACGAAACGAATGATTTTTTCTACAGGTTTGCCCTTATTTACATTACTTTTCCCCCTAAGCCTTCCGCTTGTCTGCTAATTGCCGGGACACTAGCGACATATCTTGACGTCAGGTAGGAGGCAGCGCAGCTAGCGACAACTGAGCTTGACTGAACTATCAGGAATTGGCTTGACAAACATACTGAGGTTTCTTGCGTTTATAACAAGAATTAAGAATATCAATATTTTCGACTAGATGTTTATGCAATCCGTGTAATGTGGGTTCTTGTCACCACGGCATGGCGCGTCCTCAGGTCGCTGATCGAGGAGACCTCTAGATGTAGAGGTTGGCTGCGAATATACTGAATAAGCAATCGCGGACAGTCGATAAAGAGTGGTCCTCCAGCTTGGGAGTTTGGCGTGAGGCTAATAACCTCATCCTGTAAGAAAGTCACTTGTTCAGAAACATTTACAGAAGCCTTGGACCAGGACTGATAACTTGGCACGACCTCAACAAAAGAAATGAACGGAATATTAGTCTTTATTTGCACTTAACAAGAATGTTGTAAAGTAGTGCAAGGTATAAACAATAAGTGGACTACAGTTAGATCAAAAATCTCAACTAATAAATCTGTTAATATCTCTGAACAGAAATTTGCATACCAACAGTATCAAGTAAGTACCTAAAACAGATTTAGAGTATTAAATTCCGATGAGTTGAATGCATCAGTTAAACATTCGGATACTACAACATTAACCAAATCTCAGTGCAAGGTGCAAAGGAACAGTTTAGGTAGGTACAAGGAAACTCAACAACTTTAGGTTAAAATCCTGTATGCCTGGTGAAACTATTATTGTAGCTGACAGTCATGGTCGTGGTGTAGTTTCATGTTTAAATGAAGAGTTAACCAATGTAACTGGGTTTATGAAACCAAATGCTAAGCTGAATGAGATAGCAGTCTCCTTTATTAAAAGTAGCATAGAAATGACGTACAAGGATACAATGGTAGTGATTGGTGGTACTAATGATGTGGCAAGAAATGAAGCGGAAGATGTAACTAGAACATTGCGTGAAATCCTTCCGATGTTATTACATACACATGTTATTGTAGTCACAATATCCTTTCGCCACGATCTGAACCATCTGTCCTGTGTAAATTTAACAGTAAAATATACTAATAGTAAGATAATTAAGTTATGTACACATTTCCGTAACTTAAAAGTACTGGATATTCAGAATATTCCTAGAAGTTATTATACAAAACATGGGCTGCATTTGAATGGTTCAGGGAAAGAGTATTTGTGTAGTAAGTTAAAGGAAATGATAACTGCAAATGTAGCTGATAGTATAAATTCCAATACAATTCCGCTTTCATATGAAATAGATGAAACTAATGTAGACAATGTAGTACACATAGGTGTCGAAGATGTAAACCGTTATGATGAAAGACTCAACTATGTTGATAGGATTTGTTTAATACAGAAGACAGATCATAGGGTAGATTACAAAGCTGAAGACTAATGATGACGGTGAAGTGCAAGGGTAAATTAGTAGTAATGTTAGTAATATGTATTATCCGGTAATAGAAAAAAAACGAAGGTTGATACATGTAAGAAACGCACTGTAAATAATAGCGATATACAATGTCCAATACGACAATCACACAGAGTTAGACATCCTCCTTCTAAATTCAGTAATGGTGATCTTTTATGTGTAACATTGCACAAATAGATGTAAATATCAGAATCAAGGTACGAATTCGAACAAATTAAAACTTAATTTGAATACTAAAAATCAACAAAACACGTCAATATGTGAAAATATAGATCAGCCTCCAAAGAAATACAATAATAAACTTCCTACTAATAAAAATAACACACTTACAATCTTCCATCAAAATTCACAAAGTTTTAATACAGATAAACAACTCCAATTAGAAGTCCAGCTGTTTTTTGCATATAATCACATAGCCTTGCTCAGTGTGTTATTGTGTATTAGTACAAAATGGAAACAAGGCCTGATAGAATAGTTATAGGACATTTTCCGGAACTGAGGAGGAAAATTAACAAGTGGAAGGATAGTAAGAGGAAGGAGATCAAAAAAGAAGAACATCTTAAATTTCTTAGGATCTGCTTGCAAGAAGAAGTAACGCCCAAATGATTAAGAGTCAATAAGAAAGGAGTAGATTGCAGGACCACTAGATGGAGAAAGCTACTCAAGAAATTAAGAAGGAATTAATTTGGAACGAGATAAGAAGGAAGAAGGAAATAAACGAGATAAAGGAAAGAAATAAGAGGAAAAGAGAAGAAATAGAAGAAAATCTGAGCATTTTTACAAGAGAATTCACAATGAAAGACATAAAAGTGTGGGAGGAAAAGTTCAGAAGAAAAGAAGAAGAGAGATTAAGAGAGAAAGGTAAAAGAATAGGCTGCAAACAAGAAGATATAATAGATGAGAAAAGAGTGGTAATCATAGGAGATATTGAGATTACTGAAGAAGAGAAGCAGTTTTTAAGTCTAGGATATAAATTCAGAGTAGCAAAAGAGGAAGTAGATAAGGAAGAAGCGGTTTATGGAATAAAGGGAGCACTTCAGGAAATAAAAGATGAAGAAGATAGGAACCGAATTAGGAGGAAGCTAGTAAATAACAAATCAAGAAGACAAAGAGGCGATCTCTCTGACAAAGAGAAAATGGGAATGAAAAGGATAAGAACGAGGAAGGACATAGTAGTGGAACAGGCAGACAAAGGGGGAGCTATAGTTGTGATGGATAAAGTATGGTATGAAGAAAAACTTGGAGATCTGAAAGACGAGACATATGAAGATGTGGCGGAAAAGGACAAGAAAGATAAAGAAAAAGATTATAGAGGACTGCAAAAAGAAACGGTTCAAGAGGTTAGTGAGAGAAGAAGGAAAGCTACCTAAAATGAAAGGATTTTCAAAAATCCACAAGATGTAGTGAAGTTGAGGCCGGTGCTTAGCTGCATGAATAATATGTTAGAACTGTTGGAGAAAAAGCTTAAGAGGATAGCCGAGGCAGTCAGAGAAGGACAAGAAAGTAGGAGAATAGAGAATACGCAAGAGGTTAAGAGGATGATAGATAAATTAGGAAGAAGAAATGAAAGCACAGTGCTATTTAGCCTGGATGTTAAGAGTATGTTCCCGAGCCTTAAGAGAGAAGAAATATTGAGAATAATAGAAGAGGAAATGGGTGAAAAGAAAATAGAAAATTGGGACAGTAAGAAGATAAGAAGAGGATTAGAGGCATTGTGGGAGAATGGATACTGCATAATCAGAGACAGGATTGTTAAAATGAAGAAAGGACTTAATATAGGATCTTGTTTGAGTCCAGTACTATCAGATATAATGAATCGATGGGAGAAGGAGACGATAGAAAGAGGAGGAGAAAGACTGCTTCTTTTTTGCCGTTATGTGGACGACTGTTTAGGAATATGGAAGGGAACGAAAAGGCAGCTGGAGAAATTCATAAGGGACGTAGAAGATGAAAAGAAAGGGATTAGACTAGAAAATGAAATAGAAATAGACAAGGAGATAAACTATTTAGATATAAAAATAAAGAAGTCGGAAGGAGGAGAGTTTGGTACATCCTGGTACCAAAAAGAGTGTGCAGCGGGAGTTTATTGCCACAAACGAAGTGATGTGGATGAGGGTACAAAGAAGAATTTCATAAAAAACATGGAAGAAAGAATAGGAGACCTAAACACAAATGAAGAACAGAGGAAAACAGATTTAAAGAAGTTCTGGACACAACTAAGAAGAAATGGATACAATGAAGAGGATAGGGTCACAAGAGACATAGGAAGAGAGAGAAAGGAAGAGGAAGAAGACAAGAACAAAAACTGGTTTGGAATAGAAAGCCTAGGGAAAGAAACAGAGAAGATAAAGAGAATGCTTCGGAAAGCAGGAATTAGGACGTACAGGAAAGGAGGAAGCAGAATAATTGAACTAGTCAGAAGAACTAAGAGAAAAGCAATAGCGGACAAAGAACAAAGGGGAGTAATATGTTCTTTAGTAGATGTAATAATAATAGAGTAGAATGCGCGGAGTGTAACAAAATTTACATAGGAGAAACAAAAAAGAAGGATTAAACAGTACCAGGATGATGTAAGATAGAAAGGGGACAACAATGCGATATACAAGCATCAGAAAGAGACAACCACAGGATAGGGTGGGAAGAAGCAGAGGTCACAGGAGTAGAGAACAGAACTTTGGTGAGAAAATGGAAGGAAGCCAGGGAGATTATGAAGGCAGGAGACAAGGTGATGAATTGGAACGCAGGATTCTCGATAAATAAAGAGTGGGAGAAGATCCTGCTTAAAGAAGAAGAAACGAAAAGGAAGAAGAAAGGGGAAAAAAATAACTAGGAAAATAAGGATAATTAGAGGACAGAATGTATCCAGCGATAAAAGTAAACTTTTAATTGGACACGTGTGCAGCTGAAAAGTGAAAGTGAAAGCCACACAAGTGTTACTTTTTAATGAAGGGGCGGAGTCTAAATAAAAGTTGATCTCCGGAAAGTATATATAAGTGATGACCAACTCCTAAGCAGCCAGAAGGAGTGGAAGTCTGATGAAGACACAGTTATTGTGTTGAAACCGTTACGTGATACTGTTTTTTTGCATATTATCACATAGTCTTGCTCTGTGTGTTATTGTGTATTAGTACAAAATGGAAACAAGGCCTGATAGAATAAAAATTAGTAGTATGTTCCGTTAGTTGAAGTGCTCTCTGATAGACGAAGTTGAAGTGTCACTATTCATCTCAACGACCCCGAAAACTATGGATTCAACACTAATATCGGTCATTTTGGATCATATCTATATATATATTCCTCCCCCCTCCCCTAAATTGCACCGTCAAAGTGAAATGATAAAAAAAAGACATCCTAAGCTCCGATTTCATATATGTTGAAAATTTGATCGAGATCGGTCCAGTAGTTCAAAAGTTATTGAAGTCACAAACATAACGACGTTCATTTATATTTAAATATAGATTTGTAATGTAGTAGACTTGAGTGTCCACTGAACATTCAATGTACATTTAGTTTTCTTTCAAATGTTCTTTGTTTGAAATCAATATCTTCAAAATAACGGAGCTACAACATTTACCCAATGTTTTGTAAAATGCAAAATAGGCTGAAGCGCCTGTACAAAATCCCCGCTAAAACAAAAACTGAACATATGAAAAACGAATGAATGAATGCCTGTTTTCAACTCTGAACATAGTACAACTTTGCGTACAAAAATTAAAATATAATGAATTTTGTCAGCAGCCATCATTGGTTGATTTGATATGGATTTACTTCTCACCAGCAAACAACAAATAATTGAATTTTCATCTCTTCAGTGAGAGTGAATTTCGGTGACGAGCGAGTCGTTTTTCGTTCGGGAAGGTCGAGAGTGGGGTTGCGAGATGTTCTGGCGTATTTTACATTATACGTTTTTACTTTTCCCTTAAAAGGATTTCTTCCGTTTTTTAATTAATAGTAGAATTTATAGTCCTGAACACCTTTAAAATGTTTTTATAAGTTAGTTCGAAAAGAAATAACTACAGAAACTGATTTGTTACACATACTTCACAACGCAACTCAACGATGTAGCTTAGTATTGAGAGATAAATGAAACAGTTTTTTTAAAAATATATATACAGTGACTCGAAAAAATACTCGTACAGTTACTATTTTTTAAGAATGAACGCCTGTTTACGATTGTTTAACGAGTAAATTAAGTTGATATGATATATAGTATATCATATGTATGAACCCTATGCATTTACGTTCACACTATCTTGCACCATTAGTTCACCAGTTATGCTACCTATTCAGTGTAGTTCGCTGGTTTCACGTTTTACTCCCGTCGAAAAAATATTCGCACACCGTAGTTTTGTTCATAGTAAAGATACCTGCCAAGCACTGTTAGTGTGATTATCCTTGCATTGGTGCTTGAGAAGGTTGCTGACAGAAGTAGCAACCTATTTCTCGGCCTCCGTTCACCACAAACATTTAGAAAAATGTAAGATAATAATGCACACAAAGGAAAAGAAACAACGGAGGATGAAAGAAAAATTATTATCAGGGTTCACAATTAAACTAAATCGGTATATGAAAAATCTAAAATCACGGAACTACTTTCCTCAAGGTGCAATTGATATTAGATAGATTCAGCGTTACGAAGTCAATTAAAAATAAACGTAAGAATGGTCGCCCAGGAGAACCATCAAATAGATACAAGAACATAATAATGCATATTATCAAAATTAATTACAAGATAAGTGCCCCTCGGATTGCAAATAAGCTGCAGAGACGACGGGCAAAGGTATTATTGGCTACAGTGAAAAATGCGTTGAAAACAGCATGCTTTAATTGCCTATCTCAAGAAACAAAACTTGAGGATTAACAGTAATCGCAAGAAGCGCCTAGAATTCCCTCAAGTCCTTTAATGTTTGAAGCAAAGTTATTTTCATCGACGAGAGTTAAGTACAATTTCTTTGGGTCAAATGGGAGAAAAACTATGCAAAGAATGAAGAGAACAGAGATCGATTCCAAAAATCGTACTCTCATAGCGAAATACGCTGGAGGATCTATGTATCTTTGACGGCCAATGAGTGCTGTTGGTGTCTGGAATTTGTGTCTTATAGAAGGAACGATGAACCAAAGAAAATATGTCAATATTTTAAATAGCAATCTTCGGCGAAGAACTGCAAAAATGGATCCCAATAATGACTGCGTATTTCTGCACGATAAGAAATCAAAACATACAGCACATAATACTAGGATGTGGGTACTAATATGCACCCAAACAAGTTCACATACACACATAGTAACCAGACATCAATTCCATAGAACATTTATGGAAAGTTTTTGACCAAAAGAATTAAATACAGGGTTATTTCTATCAAAGCAATTATCTAAAATGCTTTGTTGGAAGAATGAGACAATATTTCACCTAAAACTTAAGCGAACTTAGACGTTCCCATTTACAGAAGACTTCAGGCAATTATAGCCGCTAAAAGGAACCCTACAAAGTATTAATCAATTGAAAAGTGATGTTATTATTACTATTATTTTATTGAATATGTCAGCTGTACAAACACTTTTTCCACGTGAAAAAGAAGCAGAGACGGAAGATGGAGCATTGAACATTGTGTACATGTGAAAACAGACACTATACAGGATATCATTCTATGAAACCGCCATCTGCCGCAATAACAGCCTCTAAACGGTGTCGAAACCGTCGGCAGACATGATTGAGGTGGGTCGTGGAAATATTTGTCATGGCATCCACAATGGCTGCCCTGAGAGCCGCAACGGTGTTGTGTGGATGCTTATTAGAGGCCCTCTTAACTACACTGCAGACGTAAATTCGTGGCCAACCACTCTTGGGTTGAATGGGCCGTATGGACGGGAGCAGAGTCCTGCTGAAAAAACATGTGGCCTGCCACGTGCTATAGCAGTAATCCAGGGCTGCACAACCATCTTCAACACATCGGTGTAAGCAACGGCATTGACTCTGGCACCTTGACTAAAGAAATGTGGAGACATCACGTCGCCCTCACTGCTCACGACTCCCAGAACCATTACGGAGGCAGGGAACTTGATGTGTTTGACGGTCGGAATCTCCTCGGGTGTTTTACACAGCCACCGATCATTTCTGCGGTTCGTTTTCTGGTCCTGGACGAAGATTTTCTCATTCGAGAAGAACCAGAGCATTTCTGGCTGCGCGGGATGTTTTTGCTTGTTCAAAAGGCGCCTGGTGCGGGTCACTCTATTCTCCCTGGTTCTCGCGGATATGAACTGGCCTCTCCGCATCACGTACGACTTGTAACGGAGGTCTTCATACACTACACGTTGGATGGTTGCCTTGTCAACCTGCTTCTCTCTTGCGAGTGCCCTCATGGACTTTCCTGGGCCCGCTTCGACAACAGCTTGGATGGAAGCGATGAATTCGGGCGTCCTGGTCCTGTCCGAGCGCTGACAATGTCGTTCTTCCCTGTGGGAAACGGTTTCCACATCACCACCGGCGGCCTCCAGTTCTCTCCGAACTTTAAGATGAATGACCGGGTGACGTTCAGGAAGGCAGCGATCTTGGAATTGGCTGTCCTGCAGCCAAAGAGACCATGATTGCATGCCTCTTCATTTCCTGGGTTAGCGTACGGTTTGCCATGTTTACCTGCAACAAAAAGGGATATGTTACAATAGAATACAGGATACTGTCACTTATACTATGTGTACTACTCAAATAGCTGCCGCACCCTATCTATATACGGCTTATTGTCACAAACTTACAAATTGTAGATGAGCTTCTTTAACATACTCCCCACCCCTTTCTATACACGTTTGCATACGAAGTTTCCATTGGTGGAAGCAATTGTGAAAATTAAGTGTCACCGTCTTGAATAATGCTGCCGTTTTCTGCTTCACCTCTTCCACAGTATGAAAATAAGTTTCCTTTAGGGCGGATTTCATTTTCGGAATAAGAAAAAATCGCACGGTCCCAAATCCTGTGAATAAAATAGTTGTTCCAACACTAGAGTCTTCTTAGCTGCGAGAAACTGCTTAACATCAAAGCAGTATCCGAAGAAGGATTGTCGTGCTGTACAATCCATTCATTGTTCTTCCACAAGAGAGGCCTTTTCTTTCTCACGCGTTCTCGCAACCCAACAAAACCTGCTGATAATACTGGTTATTCACGTCTGACTTCATGGTACTCATTCAATCAGGAGCAGGCCATTGATACCAGAAAACAAAATATGTATAACCTTCACTTTCGCTTTGTTCTTGCGTGCCTTTTTCATTCGCGGTGATAAGGGAGTTTTCCAGTGCATGAATTGGCTTTTCGTTTCAGGAACATACTGAAAGATACACGTCTCGTAACCAGTGACGATTTTCGTTGACAAGTCCGATTCTGTTTCCAGGCATTCCAGTATGTCACTGCACATGTGCTTCCGGAAATCCTTGTGCTCCTGCCTAAGGTTTTTTTTTTTTTTTTTTTTTGGTACCATTTTAGGACAAACTTTGCGCATGTTCAAATAGTCATGCAGAATTGCGCGGACAGATTCTTTATGGGTACCCACCATATCTACTATCATTTGAATGCTGAGTCTGCAATCTTTCCGGACGTCAATCACTTTTACTTCATTTTTCCCTGTTGTTGCTGTGACAGGACGACCCGGTCTTTCATCATCATCAGCGTTCTCACGTTCCTCGCTGAAGCGTTTGTGCCACTCGAACACTTGCGTACATGATATCGTATTATTGCCATACACATCCTCCAACAATTCGGTGATTTCTTTAATTTCACAAGGAATTTTAAGTTAATGTGCTGCTCAATATTCACATTTGCCATTCTTCTGGCAACACGATTGCGTACCTCTCTATTCTGTCGCTGCTCACAGACTGAACCCAACTGATATCTGAAACTCGTATACTTCAGTATCTTCTCGAAAGTTCAAGGTTGCTCTGCGCGCATGCGCTCTCTGCTGCTCTATGTATACTACTGACAGGGGTGCATCCTGTTATTTAAGACGCCTCGTATAAATAACTGACAAACTTCGCATACATGTTCAGGAGTTCAATACTAGAAGACCAAGTTTATCAACAAATGTGGTGTCAGATACCTAACTATGGAGATGGGACCAATTTAAAGTAATTAGTGGAATTGGTCGTACGGTGGTTAAATTGAATAAAACAACTGACAGACTTTTAATACTTGTTCAGGACCTTAAAACTTTGCTCGGAAAGATCTAATTTCTCATATAGCCTCGCTGCTAAAAGGGCTGTTGAACTCAAAAATTAAGATCTAATTACGGAGGTACGGTAATTCAAAGTAATTAATGAAATTGGCCGTAGGGTGACTACACTAAATAAAACAACCGACAAACATCTCATTATAAACTGTACTATCGCAATAAACTTTGTTTTCTTCTATTGAGATCCTGAACATGTGTGCGAAGTTTGTACGTTTATTCGCGGAACACTCTGTATGCAGTGTGTTAATGAAATTGAAATGATATTATTATTATTTATTTTTAGTTTAATGTCCAATGATTGTGCCCTTTAGCTTAAAGAAGACGGATGATTAATGAAAGTGAATGATTGTGAAATTAATTTTTTGTGCTCTCTCACGTGAAATAGAACCCGGGATCACGTGCATCAAAGGCACAAGTGCTAGCCACTAGATTAGCGAGGACGGCCATGTGTTAATGAACTATACCGATAACTCTAAGAGGTTATTCCTAACATTAAAAAGAAAAGAAAATTCCTATGAGCCTGTGGACAAAAGCACATAATTTCGAGCTTGGGCCGTCCAAAACCGTTGAGTGGCGATCTGTATAAGCTTCAAGGAGGTCAGATATTACCATTCAAAAATACATATTTCAACAATGTGCAATGTGTGCACAGGGGATTCCATACAGGCATAATTCCCAGATATGCTCACAACAGAATTCTGACATATGTTCTGATTAAAGGTGAGTCCAAAGTAGCCAAAAGGAAGCCCAATGCGTCGGCGGAAGTCGGAACTGTTAGAGACTGTAGTTCCACGCATCATCAAGTTCAGAATAACACGTGCTGCGATGTATTATTTCACGGTATATTTCAATTTTTTCTTACACTATAAGCATTATTAGGCTTAAGTATACCAGGGAAATACATCACATTTTGATATACAACTTCGCTAGCCAAGTACTTAGGCTATTGGGAGAGAAAAGTCAAGGAAGCAATAGGGATATTGACCTACAATCTACTCAAACATGGGCATTCTTCATTGGAATGAAACAAAAACAAACAGCCTGCCTACGAATTCAGACAACCGACCAATCAAAACGAGGCGATGGATTGGCAGCCAATTGGACGCCTGTATCCATGAATAACCTTCCGACTTGCAAGTTCAGAATACAAATCTCTCAGTGGCGTAAACGTTTCTCGAGAGGTAGGAAAGTGATGAAGACAATGATTGTTCAAGCAGACCACAAACGAGTTACTGATACGAACATCAACAGAGTAAATGTGATCAAAAGTGACCGAAGATGGAGTGTGGTGTGCGTATAGAGGCTAAACTAGTGAACTTGGATAGGGTATTTGTTCAGCGAATTATCATGGAGGAATTGCACATAAGGAAAAAGAAAATATTTCAGAATTTTGCCGCAAAATCACTCATAGGACCAAAAATAGTGCCATGAAAAACTGTGCAAAATTTGATGTTCAAAATCTTCCATAAACAGATCTTCCATTAACAGAAAATCTTCCATTACACATACAGGAAAATTCACATTTCCATTCGGTCCTGCGGAGGTATATGATTATTATTATTACGGCTATACTCGCATAGGAAGACCTTCTATTTATGAAACGATGTAGTTTTTTTTATTTATGTACTTATTTAAAACTATGTAGGAATCTTTATTCTTTCATTTTTAGGTCCCCTGCAAGGTAGTGTATTTCAGGTACCCAGTACTCAGTCAAACACCCAGTATATATACGTATAAAGGTATTTCTAATGTAAACATATGAAAATAAAAAGGTACTTGTGTGATTCTTAACAACACTCAGCTGAAACACTTAGCTATTAAGCCGTTATAACGAATCGTTGTTGACATTTAAATAATAGTAATAATAATCAACTTCCGAATTTACATCATTGTCTTGTATTATCATCAATCGATTAGAGTATATTGGTTTATGTTCCAAAGCTCCGAAAATTACCAGTAATAACTTCTTTGTCCTAGTACTTAATAATCTCAATAGTACATTCCAGCAAACGCCTATGTGGATTCTAACATAAGGTTTAATACATCCACTTGGTCTGGATAGTGCCCCTAGCAACATCATATCATAATGTCGTTTTGTCTCCCACTTTTTATTCTGGAGGTAGTGTTAATTGGTATATGCTGTTCCTCAAGTGGTTCGTCTGAGACTGAATTGACACTTCCGTACTGTTCCTTAAAAGATATAATCCTTAACGTAATAATGGCATGCAATAAGAGATTGAAAATAAAAGCATACCTAGTGCCAACTTATATTTGTAGTAGAATGTGGTGGATAGTAACTGTGTATTCAGATTGAGAGTGTGTTATCCAAATCCAAATTATATTCATTTGCTTTTTGGTATACTTTAGAATTTGCGATGGAATACAATGTGAAAATTTATTTTAAGTTTCTTGTATTTTTAGTGACGCAAAATAACAATTATATTGATACTAATGTTCGAGTGTTAAAAATAAACTGATAGAATGTTAGGCCCAATAATATTTTATTTATTTATTTTATTTTCAGGAATTGTGTGTACCTCCAGTTCCTAAAAATTGTGTAGACATTCCATATTTGAAGAATGCAGATAGCAGTATTGCTGGAGCAAAACGTCGTGTAAGACAAGTTTTGAAGAGCAAATTTCAACCATTAATTCTTTCGAAATCTTGCAATGACCAAGGAGTTAACGTCAAACGTAGAATATCGGAATTAGATCCGATTTCTGTTTATAATTATTTCAAATCACAAGAGGTACGAATATTATTTAAGTGTTTGACAGCACCTAGTATATGCAAAAATTGTTCAGATAGACCCAATTTGTGAATAGGGGCCGCGGTGGCTCAGTGGTAGAGCGTTCACGTCTGGTGCTTGGGGTCTGTGGTTCGATCCCAGCTCGCGCCAAGTGAACTTTGCGGTGGACAAATACCGTGTGCGAGGGTTTCGTCGGGAGCTGTTTCCTCCTACTTTCTTCATTCCACTATTTCATCCATTTCTCATCATCACCGTCTTCTTAGTAGCAGTAATTGAAGTATGACTTTTCATCTTCGTGGACATCAGTTTTAACAAAAATACTACTGAAAGAGCTGTAAGCATCAGATAAACAAACTAGCTTTCAGGCTTGACTGTCGAAACTTTTTGTGGGCACAATCAAGAAGATTGTGGAAAGGAGCCCTCTGAAGTACAAACTGGTACGTGCTCTGTCACCTTTGGACCACAGGCTACAAAAGAACAATCCAGAACTTGCTCAGACTAGGGTGAAAGGCATCCTACAAACTCTGCATGGGCATGATAGTCGGGAGGCAGAATCTGGAAAAGTCTCCAAAATAAGGAGTTGGATCAACCCGAGAGAGTAAAAGCAACCGGTGGTCCTAATTCATCAAGTCCACTATTCTAATCATTTCTAGACCGCCGGTCGCTTGATACGAGCGAAAGTTCCCCCTACACCCCCTCCCCTCTCTACTGAAGCTAAAAATGAGCGTTTCAAATAAAAGCCATATTTCCAAGCTAATTAAGACATTAATGAATTTCTTTTTCCGGTTTTATCTGTAAGGTGTGCTTTACGACTTTCTCTATTCATGCTTTGGATGGACCCAACGGGTTTTCGAAAAATTTAACTTAAACATTAAAAACTGACATATTCTGTCCTTAATATTTTCTTTTTTGTTCTGTATCTCCCCAATGAGTTGAGATATGAAAAAAAGAAACATCCCTAATTAAATTTGTAGACCATTAAATTATCTTTCCAACGGTAGCAATATTATTAGGATTACTTCCGGAAGTAACCGTACAGCGAGATAAGTTTGAAGGAAAGTGCACTTTGATTCAAATGCTTATGCTTCAAATGGCATCATTGAATTTCAGCTCATGTCAGTCAAAAATAGTTTTGTTTTCGAGATAAAAGCTGATTTTTTTTTTTTTTTTTTTAAACAATATTTGAAGAACATTTTTCATCCTTCTCCCTTGAGCTCTTCTGCACTATCATGATCATTACTAGGTCTCCTTTCACTTGATACGACCGTGCATTAAGGATCATAAAATTTTGAGATTAGTAGAGATGTCTTTTGTAGTGTTAAAATCCATTTACAGTTGATATTAAGGATGATTCCGATTTTTCAACTCTATTTGTGTGCCGTATTTCCACGGGTCGTTGAAAATAATTCCTTATTTCCTTAACAAAAATGTTTATCTTACCGTAATGAAAAAGCAGAAAATATAAATAATGTGAGGACAGATATCTAAAGTGAGGGCAAACAACATTTACATGTGTATAGGATGATTGTTAACATCGTTGTACACCTGAAGAGTATTTCTAAAATCAAGAATGAGCCTGTATTTTCTCAATGGTCACTTTAAAAATGTTTTTGCAGAAATCACTAACATATTTATATGTAATTATTGAGAATATTACATTGAACTTATTAAACACTTAGTAATTACTGGAAAAAATCAAAACTATAGTAATATTGTACATTATCATATGAAATCTGCGCAAAATATTTGCAAAATTACATATTTCTTTAGTCTTTTGAATCCTCATCAGATAAATCATTTTCTGGTACATAAGTGTTCATAAGTAAGTTACAGCACTTGTTACCATTAAAACTACAGCTTTTCATGCACTCCACTGAAGCCTGCATATACTTGCAATTCAAGGATACACTGGAAAAACGATCCACTTTTAAACGTTTTGACAAAAAGCGATTTGAAAGTGTAAGGACCATTTTCAATTTGTTCTAGACAATATTACGCCATTTTTTTCTGTTCTTGAGTAATATGCAGTTTTATTTTATTCTACAGTCATAATAATTAACAGTTAAAAATAGAAACAGTACAGTTACAGAACGAAAATACAGAACCTTCCTTGAATAAACAATACAAGCATAGCGATAATATTCCACCTTGTTTCTTGCTTGTGGGGCTGTCTTTACGGAAACTTACTTACTGTCTTCATCTACCTCATTTCTGCGCATTCTCAATGAACTGAAGTACTGTTTCGCTTCTGGCCCACATAATTACAAATTTTCAAATTTTGTACAGGAAATTCCAATCGGCTCTTCCTGCTTTATTGGAGGCAATGGATCTGCTTTCAGTTCTCGATGTTGAGAGGTTTCTATGATTTTGTATGTTTCATGTGGACCAAAATATGACTTTCGTAGGTGAACCAGTGTATCCATCTTCTTCACAAGGAATTATAAGATTTCCTTTGTGCGAAGGGGCATTTTTTCTTTGTTGTCCATTGCCGGAAAAATTCCTACTTACAGTCTATCACAATGAAAGTTTTTTTTTTTTTTTTTTTTTTTTCATGAGTGTTCAATGACCTCATGCCAGGTGTTTTATATTTGGATTGGGTTCTTATTATGTCCATGTTTTTATCTCATTCTAAGTATGAATAGCCTCTTACTGGAAATGTAATCTAAGGACTTCGATCGTTTTTCCAATGGACCTGTAAACTTTGATCGTTTTTCCACAATACACGAACCTTCCAAAGCTAATTCCAGGGACATTGATCTCTCTTTCGAAATACACAGTTTACTATATGTAAGACCACTATTTGTTGTATAAAATGGTGATAACAGCTCAAATTCGTAAAAGAATGGACTTAAAGATCGTTATTCCCGTGTACCCTTCAATTGTTTGTGTCCCACTTATGTTTACATGTACAAGACTTTAGCTGTGAGCAACTCTTAGGCATAGACTCCTGACTGGTCCATTTGAGCACCAATTTTCCATTCGTAGTTTGCCAACCAAAATGTTCGGGTTGAAGGAAGTCAACATTCGAGTCGCTGGCCTGCCGCCAAATAAAGGTGTGCTCGCTTTATGTTGAGCATTAGAGTATCCTTCGTTGGTGGAAGTTGGTCTGAGTTTTTGTGACCGACCATATCAGCACAGATAGCATTGATCGAGAATTTTTGTAAGTTGGTATAGAGATTCATCACAAATTCTTCTGCACGTACTATCTTCTCATCATCCACACTACCAGATACTAAGTTACTTAGCAAATATGCTTTTTAAAATATACATTCCATGCTTTCTGTTTCCCAGTGTCTGCAAACTGACTGGTGGTGATTTGGCGGAAAATTTTTGTAAAATGTGTGCTGAACTTTCTAAACAGGCCGTGCTCACGAATTTATGATTTATTCTACCATTATAGCCCATGTTCTATTAAAGGAGATACAAAATTTAGGCGAACAGAAAGTACTTACTGACAGATTTGGGGAAGTATTGAAGGTCGAGATTGTCCGCTTCCTTAGCACTGGAAATGTTATAGTGATTTGCCTGAAAACAAATCTGACCTCGCAGCATTTCTTTCTTTAGAGCTGATTAGGTTCTGTTGGCAAATATTGAAAGACGAACAGTTAGTTATTACGTCAGGTGGATTTACATTTACTTTACGTGGAGTCATCACAGGGAGAAACCCTACTATTTCTGAAATGTTCATGAATACGCTGATATGAGGTTAATACTTCACGCATACCACGCTTCTAGCTGCGGTTATAAGCAGCTGCTCATTGACTCCAAAGACACCGATGTTATTGTTCTCCTTATACATTTTTTAAAACAATTAAGGCAGACGAATATGGATATCTACTAGAACAGCAATAAAATTACAATTTATTCCAATCCACTCAATTGTGAATAAGCGTTCCATGTACTTACTAGAAGCGACATCACTCAGTTCGCAGGAATTGGAAAAAAGAAAGCATGGAATGTATATTTTTAAAAAAAATCATACTTGGTAAGTAACTTAGTATCTGGTAATGTAGATGAGAGACGATAACACGTGCAGAAAAATTTGTGATGAATCTCTATACCAACTTACAAAAATTCTCGATCAATGCTGTGTGTGCTGATATGGTCGGTCACAAAAACTCGGACCAACTTCCACCAACAAAAGATACTCTAATGCTCAACATAAAGCGAGCACACCTTTAAACATACATTTGGCGGCACGCCAGCGACTCAAATGTTGATTTCCTTCAACACGAACGTTTTGATTGGCAAACTACGAATGGAAAATTGGTGCTCAAATGGACCACTCAAGAGTCTATGCCTAAAAGTTGCCCAGAGTTAGTCTTGTATTGTCTGTCAATAAGTTTATGCATGTTTTCCGCGGGATAGTATCTTGCCCCTTGCTGCTATGCAAATGAAATACTACACATTACTCCATATTATTTCGCCAGTAGCTTCCTATTTGCTGATCAGTTAAAACAGTATTCCTAGGCATCGTGGCGAAAAATGTATTTGCTTTTTCGTGCATTGTTCGAAAAACACAAAGAGTGAACGCTATAAAAACGAAACAAGGAAAAAATACAATGCGATGTAATGTGCTTGGACTCTTTCGACAAATCACTCAATGTAGCGCTTTCTTTGCAAGCCGGTCTTGATGGTGTAATCTGTAACACCGTTGGCTCAAGTGCACGGGGTCCTCAGATCGATTCCCCCTGAAGACATATTTTTATTTTCCTTACAATAGAAGTTTTTTTAAATTATCCAGTCATCCGAGAAAAGAAAATTGTGTAGAAACACATCATTTCAGTTTTGTATTCACATTATCCCGAAGAAATATGATCATTTCTTGCAGTTCAAACCGTAGACAATAAGTTAATGAATATTTTATAAACAATGTCCAGTGTGTTGTTGTCGGCAGAGCTCTACACTGTAGACCTTAAAGTCGCAAGTTTCTGAGGAAAACAGTGTCCATTTATTATTATTATTATTATTATTATTATTATTACGAAAGAAAAAGACACACAGTCGAAGCTATTGATAGAAACAAGAGAGATATACTTTATATCAGATTCTTTTTAGGTTTACACATGAACGTGATAATATTATTACATTTATCAATTGACAGAATTATTATTTTATGAGAACAAGGAATGGAATATAAATATTTGTTAGCTGGTAGCAGTAATGAATTTTGTTTTGCCCTTCTTCCAGATATTAAGTTGATTTTGAGTTTAACGTCCCTTTCAGCAGCAAGGCTATACGAGACGCTGCCTACTGATTAACGTGGAATCTGAGCCATATGTGCTTCTGCCGGGAATCGAACCCGGGTCTTTTTCTAGATAGGAAGGTGAGGTGACACTTTGAACAGAAAAGTTCTTGTAACTAGAGTTGTAAGTTTGATCACTATTTGTAACTTGTGTTATTTCCTTTAACGTTTTATCAACGTTACATGTAGCGTTTAAGCTTATAACTTGTTGGTGAAATCAAGTGTAAAATTTGAAGACCGAGTTAGTTGTGTAAATTCGCACACAGATCGAGATAGCGAAGCCAGAGTAATGTGCGTATGTCTCTTGAACAAAGAAATCAGTTTCTCTGCTCTGGCCATCCTCCCTCGTTGAGTATTCGATTGCAAGGTGGTCTGAAGATCTTGTAGTTCACGGATCGATCCCCGCGCACACAGAACCATTTTTAATTCTTGAGCACAAGTAGAAAAAGCAAAAAAAAAAAAAAAAAAAAAAAAACGAATCGAGACGCATGAAGTTTAGAGCTAACAAGTAAGACCGAAGGTATGGGTCATTACGTCATTTGTTTAAAGAAACAATAAAATGGAGGAAAGTTGTTTTGTCTGTGTCTAGGAATAGGGTATAAATAAAAGAGGAAACTACACTTCTGTCCAGAATTTCTGTCGCATGTCTTTCAAAATTACATAAATAGAAGTAACTCTCTTTCTTATGACAGAAAATGTTAAATGTCTTCTTAGAAACATGCAGAAAAAGGAAGCCTCATATTTAAAAAAAAATCTGTAAAAAATTAAGAAATAAAGAAGTTAATTAATAAATTTCCGAAAGTCATCGCGAAATTCTAAGTTCCATTTTCGTAAGCGTGACAAACGCGTGGCGAAATTTACAGAGAGAGAGGGAATTTCATGCTTTATTAGAAATACAACGTAAATCTTCCATAATGTTAGTTGCTATACATAATGCATAGCTCTAATAATAATAGATATTTAAAATTTTATACGTAAACAAACAAATAAAAGGAAATAACCCACAAAATACGCGAAGCGATCAGGCAGTTTGTGGTAGTGATTTTCTAATATGCGTTTACTAAGAGAATGAACGTTAACAAACCTTCGTAGGGTAGACGGTTAGTGCACGATCCGCAAGTATTCTGTTTTTATCCACGATCATCAGTTCGAATCCCATACCCTACGCTCTTTTTTTTTTTTAAAGAAAAGCTTGATTCTGTCAATTTCTTAAACAGCAATGTTGTGTTCTAATAATGTTGCTTAGTATTATCGTCTTCATTCTAGTTTATTTGAATATTTCCAAATAATCCAGAATTATACCCTTTAAATAAAGTGTTACTATTATCAAAAATTTTATAAAAACGGAAACTTCGTTTCTAATGATTATCTTAACCAGAAGGAGAAACTTATAAGTATTTGAAATGGTAATTAACATATGATGAAACTTTAATGAAACATTGCTAAAATAAAACATTTAGTCCGAATAGTCTCTGCAAGTAATTTGTAGAAAATGAACAGAAATAGTGAACATAAACTATTAGTTGTCAATTAAAAGTGTAGTAGCGGTAGTTCTAAACCCAAGTAGAATATTCACTCTTTGCTTCATGAAAATAATAAGCATTTTACAAAAATAATGATTCTTTTGGCTCTATCGTAAATATTTTAGTAAATAAATAAAATATATATTATGTATAATTTAATCACCGTGACTCGATAGCTGATTGCGAGGGGGAAGATAATGAATATTACTACAAACTGTTACAAAGCTAGGTGCCGAAGTGCTTCAGTGGAAGGCGGTGGGTGTAGCTGAGCAACTTGAGGTGTTAGACTGTAGTGTTGTCAACGGCTCGAGCGCCTCGGCTTACGGCTCAGTCACCACTGAACCGAACCGAGAAGTGAGCCAGCAGAAAACCCGCTTGTTGTTATCTAATCATTTTGTTCTATAGAAGTAAACGTTGAAACTGGAAATGATTAACTTGAACAACTTCCGATTTGAACAGAGAGTAAAGAGAGATGAAACCTATCCTTGGGACGATGAATCGATGCTAGATCCGTTATCTCTATATTTTACCTTTTTTCCTATGATACCTGTCGACAGACAGACGGACGAATGGACATAGCTGTTCTATAAGTCTTTAGATACTTATGCATAGCACAGTTTGGAAGTCTCATACCAAAAGTGAACCTGATTCCTTTGTGCAGTAAATGCCAATTATCAGTATAAAAGGCTAGTTTTTGCCAGCAGTCCAAAGTGGGTAATAGAAGTTCGTCTGTAGTGAATGACGTGTGAAAACTTTCTCGTTTCTAAATACATTTACCTATTGTTGATTCGTGTGATAGACTTCATGTAGAAAGGAAAAGATTGCTTTATTCGTATGAAGACTACTATACAAGCTAGTGGTTAAATGATGTCACGGAGGTAACTGCCTAAAGAAAAGACAGGTTGCTACAGCAGTATTAATAGCCGAAGAATTAACACAAACAAGCACTGAATCTTTGAACAACCACAAACAGACCACATTCAAATTCGGATCAGCTGCGACAAGTCAATTGTATACATATGGTAGTATATAGCACGATCGTAACAATTGATGATTGAGACAATGAAATCACTGGATAATATTGAAACAGAATTATTTAGTTTAATGTTTCACGTTTATGCTCTTCAAGTTAAAAATGATAGACAATTAATAAGAGTAAATGAAAAGGTAATTGTTTTTTTGTGTGTTCTAGCGGAAATAGAACCCGGAACCGTATGCACCAAAGGCGCACGTGCAACTCGCTAGATCAACTGGAAGGGTTGAGAGCTAATATTTTATCTGAGGATACAAAATTCTATTCACAATTATGTTTTACAGTACTTTATTTACAGTCATTTACCTCTAACAACAAAAAGAAAAAGCAATCTAAGCTTTACGTCCCATAGTTATGCCGACTAGGGCAATATTGAAACAAAGGGAGAACTGAAAATTTTGTACCCTGTTTCATTAAACATTTTCTTTGCTATAGAGCTACTTAGGTCATTCGGAATTCTATTCGAAGTTCTAGCAAACGTAGTTGTGTTCAACAAATAGTTTATAACTTTCTAATCGTATTTTGCATTCAGATTTATCAGTTCAATGTAATTTCTTTTGTTATTGAATCGCCACCCTTTCCACGTCTTTTATTCTCCAATCTCTCAGGGTATCTAGCAGTTGGGAAAATCGGGAATTTGTTTTTAAAAAATGGTCGGGAAATCGGTGATTTGTCGGGTGTTTGCGGAAAAATATCGGGAAATTTGAATTTACGTTTTTGACAATTATTGTGCCTATTTGCCTGAGGTGAACACTTTGTGTCACCGCATTTAGATTTGAAAATTCCAATATGATCATTCACAAAATCGGATTTCCCCATTCTTTTGTTTAAAACACAACTCGTCAGTCATTTGTTTCTAGCACACGTTTGATTAAAAATGGTTGTGTCTGTGATGTAAGAGGGTGGAAAGTTTGTTTTATTAAACACAATTTCCATTTGTAAAATATAACATATGTCTATAATAATGTTAGGATTCGAGCTTTGTTAGAAGAAAAAGAAGAATAAAAGTACACTGTAGAAAATCGGGCGGAAAACGTCTGTCGGAAAATTTCCAAATGGTAGCAAAAACTTTCACAATGACGTATTATTTCCCAACAAAATCTAAAGAAAGTTCAGTTGTTTCTCCGTCAGCATCACATGTAGACGTACGTGGCACCAGCACTGATCCTCTTCTATGCTCATCAAGTGAAACACGTTCTCCCACTAGTACTTCGACCATGGACAAATATAAACTGAAGGATAGTGTTACAGAGGCAGAGAGTTTGTGGAGTATAAACGCGGTGATGAATCACAACTCTTTACGCAGTGCTGAAAATTGTGTTCTGTTCACTAGAATGTTTCCAGACTGTGCAATTGCTAGCGAGATGAAATTGCACAAGGACAAATGTCATAATAGCATCGTGTATGGGTTGTGTCCATGTTTTCAACTTGAACTTAAATCCTTGTTGCAAGAATGTGGACATTATGTCGTTTGATTTGATGAAAGTTTAAGTTCTATTGCGTAAGGGACTCAAATGGATGTAAGTGTACACTTCTGGGACGACAGCAACAACAGAGGCAGAACACAGTATTTGAATTCTGTTTGCCAAGTGAACTTTGTGGTGGACAAACACCGCGTGCGTGGGTTTTCTCGGGGTTCTTTCGTTTCCTCCACTTTCTTCATTCCACCATTTCATTCATTACTCATCATCGCCGTCTCCTTTAGCCTAACCGGCATAACCGTGGGACGTAAAACTCAAAGATTTCATTTCATTTCATTTTGAATTCTGTTTTTATGGATCATAGTGCAGCTACAGACCTACTACATGGTTTGCAGGATGTATTACGGTCGCTTGAGCCATCTAATCTTCTGCAAATTTCAATGGATGGACCGAACGTAAACTTGGTACTTTTAAGGCTAATTAAAGAGGAACGTTGTGCCACCCTTGATGCAGATGCTCCACGGCTTCTTGAACTTAGCTCGTGTGGTCTTCACGTTGTTCACGATGGTTTTAAGACTGGCATACAAAAAAGTGAATGGGATTTGATTTCTTCTGTTAGAACCTTGTTTGTTCGAAATGGTACCAGCAAGGCGTGCTCAGTATTCTGAAATAACAGGTTCCATTAAAACAGGCGTGTTCATTATTTCCTCTTCCATTTTGTAACATTCGGTGGGTAGAAAATGCTAAAGTAGCAAAGCGAAACCAAGAAATATAGAATGTGAAAAAGTATGTTGAGACTGTTAAGGGAACAGACAAAGAACCCAGCTGTAATAGTTTTAGAATAGTAGCTGGAAGTTTGAATGACAAGTTCCTCCTTACAAAATTAGCATTTTTTTCGGTCCCCTGCTGAAGACTGTGATCTTTTCTTGACTGAATATAAGTCAGACACTCCTGCGACTCCATTTTTACATGGCAGTCTCACTCACTTATTAAAAATATTGATGCCATGCTTCGTTAAAAAAGAAACGATCGACAGGAAGAGTATCAATGGGATTGAAGTTATGTAGAAAAATGAAAACATCTATGTTAATTTAGTACGTATCAAGGAGATTGACCTTGGGTATGCAACCAGATCAGCAAGAGGAAATGTACAGAGCTTAATGAAAACGAAATGCTGTGTTTCCATAAACAAGTTCGTGAATGCTATCAGCATTTTGTTTCCAAGCTGCGGCAAAAGTCTCCGCTAAAATAGTCCCTTACAAATGCACCTAGTTTCTTAATCCCTTCACCATTGCTCATTCATAGAAGAAGCTATTGAACAAATGAGAGCAACGTTCGAAATTTTAGTGCAGAGTAATATTGTCTCAGCGTCCGATGCAGAAAAGGCAAACAGAGAACACAAGGCTCTAGTAGGTCAGATACATGTGCGAGAGAAAATGGAGTCTTACAAAAAAGTGAACACAGACTTGATGATTTTTGGAAGTGTGTCTTATCATGAAATGATGTATATCTCTGCAAGATAGTAACGATGTGCCTGATTCTTTCCCATGGTAATGCAGCCTTAGAAAGTTTTTTTTTTTTTTTTTTTCGTAAACAAAAACATAATAGTTGAAAATTTGTCAGAGGATTCTTTAGTGGCGCAGCGTGTAGTGTATGATGCTGCCAATGTAGCTGATAGCGTACAGACCTGTCTATCCCAAAGCAGATGATACTATCAATGAGAAATGCATACACATGATTCAAGGAAGCCGAAGAACACCGCGGAAAAGTGATGTCAGAAAAAGATCGCAGGGCCTCTGAAAAAAGAAGAGTACAATAGAGACTGAAGAACTCGAAACAAAGAAAAAAAAATCGTAAATCAGTTGTCAGAAAAAGTCGCTACCATAGAAGAGGAGATAAAGAAGTTGCGTGATTAAGATTACTTTATTGCATACATGAATAAGAAGAAACTTTTCGATCGAGTAAGATTTTTGCACACTTTTTCATTACATTTTAACCTTTCTTAACTTTACTACTTTTTTCTTAGGATAGGTCGGGAAAAATATGGAAATGGTCGAAAAGACGGGAAGTTGCTGAGGGAAATTTGCTAGACACCCTAATCTCTGCTTTGCTAAAGAAAACTTCTGGCATTAATAAAACGTTTACTATTTCTGTTCCATTTGTTGATAATCCATTTGACTATCAATCCTTGTGCAATCGAATGTTTTTATGCGATTTTGGGACTACTCGTGACACCCACTGTTTACATAAAAAATGATCACTGATCTGTTACACATTCCAGACTACTTTTCAGTGACAAAATAAACACGACTAATGTATCAGTTTATCACTTAATGAACATCCAGTTAGAATTACGGTGACTGTTTTTAAAATGCGTAGTGTAAACTTTTGTTTTCATTTTAAATTCTGTTAAGGTGAGGGGTAGACTTGCCATTTAAAATAACTACATTATCATAAAAGTCAGTGAACCAAAACGACTTGATCTATTATATATTCGCTGGTTCATTTCAGTACAAAACGAAATTTCCTAATTCGTGAACCTGGAGTAGCTAGCACTCACCTGGTCAATGCCTTATTTGCACTGATTTAATTAGTAGTATAAAACATTGATCTCTCAGATTTTTAGGCGATAAATGTCGTGTATTTTAGATAAACGATCATCGGTTAAATACCTAAAATACACGATGTTTATCCCCTGAAAGCAAGAGAGAACAATGTTGAACTCTTGTTGTTGTAAAAGCTTAAAACAACGAATAGTAGTATGGAAATCTAAGCTTTTCCGATTTTTATCAAAAAGCGATACAATATCATGTACAGCGTTATACAGAAAGATGAACACATACCGTTATTTCTTAGGAATTTAAATTACATAAACAAATTAAGCAGTATGGTGCTCTAAATTCCACTCTGCCCAATACACTCGTAGAAACAGGTTGAACACAGCTTCTGGCTTTGGCGATATGTTCATGTCTGCTTGATTTCATTCAGAAGAAAATCCCCTCTTACCACCGACAGCAATTGAATATTAACCTGAACGGCGTTGCACCCTTGTAATGCAGACGACTTGGCGCTTGATTGCAGTAAGGCAGCGAAGGGACTTTTCTCTAGAAAATACAGGTTTCAGAATGTAAATCTTACTTAGAAAGCAAGAAAAGAGAAGGAACGTGTTGTTCCGTGCTCTATGAAGGAATCGCCGCTGCTTATGAAGATTTTCATTATGACACTAGCAAGATGGCAGTACACTGTAATGATTGAAACTTTATTTATTTATTTTTTAACGATAACATTGTTGAAAGATAAGACATACCAATCGCTAAATGGCATCAACCTGAACAAATTACATACATAAGAGTAAATACTTATACATAGTTTTTGAGATCCAGAAAAGAACTTTTATGACGTTAAAGGATATACCATTCGTTGCCCATAATAATAGATAGTCTATATCGTGCTGGACAGTAACGTAGCGTGAAGTTATGAAATGGATGGGCTGAAATTAGATTCGTAGCTAGAGGGTGGCTAGGAGGGGCCCAGTCTCCTGAAACTTTCAATTGTTTGTTGTATGTATATATGAGTGTAAAGTGAATTCAAGTCCCCCCCCCCCCCCAGAAAAAAAACTATCCCGCCCTTATTTAAACGATCACGTCTTAGTATTCTGACTACGGACCTGGCTGTAATGCTTGATAGAAAAATGCTAGCTCATACAATGCAAGAAAAAGTATAAGAGTGGTTCTGCTTCATATTTCCCCTTACATATACGGTTTCCTTACATATGCGATACTCGCATACCACACATACACTGTATTAATGGTTCAAAGAAACAAATAAAAACGCATATAGAGCTATCTTAAATATACATTCCCCAAATCATACACACAAACTTAACCACTTCACCCACAACAACACATATCAGCATACTAATGGGGAAAAAGTAGTGCAGCAGCTCACAGTCAATTAATGCTTTTTACAGAAAAAGCTATTTTTTGATTGAGAGTATAAAAAGAGAAACTATACCTCGTTTGAGGCCTGATTCACTATCGATCTCCACAGAACTTGCGGATCGAACGCAACGCTAAAAATACAAGTAATTATCGCCTTTTAGGCTGCGATAACGCAAACCGCTACGCAGTAAGTTCCCTGATGTATTAGTACCATTCATAATAAGATTTTTTTTTTTTTTTTTTTTGTCAGACCTTGTTACTGAATGCAAGCTCATAAATTTTCATAGTCTCTCTGTTTTATACTTTCTTACAAGACTGCGTCCTGTCGCTTTTGTTTCCCAAACACCCGAAAGGCTAGCCTTTCGTCAGTATTCGTCCACTTTCGTTGCATCGTGTTGAATTTGTGTATTGCTTAAATGGTTTTCGTCTGCTGAGGGTAAAGGGAAAGCGATTGTCACAGCCCCATTCTCAAGATTACATGAGAAAGGCGGAAGGCTAGTGGCCCATAGCCTACAATGCGTTCTTGCAGAAGCTTAAATCTATTTCTCGCGTGATGTTTAAACAGCACATTATAAAATAAATCCATTTTAATAAAATTAATTGTATCAATGTCCAAAAGCAACATTTCAGGCTCCTGTATAAATAAATGGATAGGCTAAGCCTTATAGCCTTAATGGACACTACGTCCCTGGTGCTGGAATAGATTTATTTATTTTTGTACTGTATATGAAAAAAAAAAAAAAAAAAAAAAAACTTAACTAGCAGATTGTATCTATGATTGCTTGTTTTTCCTTACAGTGACACCATACTTCACGCAGTATTGCTCATAGTACTTCCAAAGAAAGATCCTTTCATTAATTCTATTGTATTCTGTTGATTGTATTGGAGAAGATATTCCAGGTGGAGAAAAGAAAATGTTAACTTTTATTGGTTACCAATATGAAATATAATGTTTGCCAGACTGTAGCCACGTGAATATTTCGTAGCTGGGAGTATGTCGTGTACCTTCCAGAAAATTTTCTATTCACAAAAGAAATTGGATAGGGTTTCCTGTTGTTTTCTGTGTTTCGAAACTTGTATTCAATTGTTGAAATTGGTTTAACGTAATTTTGGTTTTATTTTCCATTGAACTCTAGGAAGACGTATTTTTCGAAGTTGATTCCTTCATGGCACATGCGTCTCCGAATTCGTCTCTTTATTAACTCTCAAAATTTGATCAGGTTGATTAAACGTTACGAATGTGATACCTGCACAACTAGTGTACATGAATAAAGGAGAAATGGAGATATGCTTGCTTCGCTCCAATTAGTATACACATGTCCTGGACTTTAGGAAGCAAGAGGTTCATTTATTTTTTTGAGTGTTATAAGAATTGCGATTCAAGAATGTGTAGGGATAGCAAGGGCAGCATATGCGATAGATGGGACAGTCATATAATAGTCATTATTGTTTACAAATTCAACGTAGATATAGCGAAACATTCATAATGGGATGAACAGCAGCATAGCCGGCCAGAATTTCCTACCGAATTGAGTAAGCACATATACAAGGAACCGGAGCGATTTGATTATAGTAAAGAAAGAAATCTCAAAACCATCTGAGTAAAGAAATTGGACTAATACGTTTCGAAATATTGATAAATTTTTATCGTACAACATTCAAAGAAGGAAAATCCTAATATAACATCGGTACTTGAAAAAATTATTTTAAAATAAAAAAGATAAAGAATGAAACATTCCTGGCTATTTTTGAAGGATGAGCCATTTCTTTACCTTGTTTTTTTTAAAATAAATATTTACTATACACTAAAAAATATTTAAAGATCCAAGCGATTTTTGTAGGTTTAAAATTAAGCTGGAAATTTCGCGTAGTTTCAAGCATGCATCGCTTTCATTGTCTTTTGAGCCGTTTAAGAGAGAGAGAGAGGGAGTAGATTGTGAGAAGTTTATAAGAACTACATATGAGATGCTTTCTCTTTAGAATAAGAAAACTATTTGGAAACACCCGTAAACTAGCAGTTCGTATCTTTTCGCATAGTTTTTCTTCTTTAAGGTCAACCGGTAGCTGAGAATTCAGTTCAAAATAAGTTTGAATTAATACTGGTGACATATTAATTATCACCTAGTTTAAGAAAAGAAAGTGATTTTACTTAATAACAATTCTAAGTAAATAAACTACGGACTTAATTATTTTTGTAATACAGATTTAAGAACTAACAGTCTTAGCCTTTTTTAAAAAAAAATACTCAAATAGTCCCGATGTATGCGTTATCTAATAGGGAAGTAGGTGACCCCATAGTCTAGTGGTTAGAGTGTTGGACTCTCATCTGTGTCGACCCGGGTTCAATTCTCAGCCGGTGCACCCCGAGTTCTTCCGGCGTCCACCCAGTGTCGATAGGCAAACTGTGATCACGTGAATAAAAACGTAACTGCCACTGAGTTTAAGAAACTGATACATCTGTTAGAGCCAGGGTGAAGCTACACGCCGACCACGTGTTCGTCGCATGTTCCACCGATCATTTGGAGATTGCGTTGGAGCAGACTCAGGCCCGCGCATGGCTGGCAAACTAGTGTTCATTAATAGGGAAACATCACATGCAAATGTGGAGTATACTAACGTAGTATTATTCTTGCTTAGTATACATTTTTTTCGTATAACTTTATTTCAGTCATCGGTTAGTGAAGAAATGTGTCTGTTTTTTATTATTATTTATTTATTTATTTTAACGTCCCACGATTATGCTTTTTAGCTAAGGGAGATGAATGATTAAAGAAAGTGAATTATTGTGAAATTAAATTTTCGTGCTTCTTGAACGGGGATCGAAACCGGGACCTCATGGACCAAATGCGCACGCGCTAGCCGCTAGACCAGCAAGGAGAGCGAAAATTGCATCGTATACGTGGTCAAACCTAATGCATGCATTTACACAGCTTCAGCACACGACAACGGGAAAAGCACAAGTTTTGGAATAAATAGTTGAAAAGCTTGCAGGTAGGTAATATAGGAAAGTAAATAAATAAAATATGGACGAATTATTCAGTGTGTGTTTAAATTGAAAAGTCAAAACTCGTAAATGTTGCACAATGAAAAGTATTCTGTAAAGTAATCGGTGGTCACTAAAATAAAGAAAATCTTAATTGCATCCAGTGAACTAGAGATTAATTGTGTGTGTTTCGATACTCGCTGATACCTTCTACAATGACTGCCGTATGCTTCTAAATTGTTGACATGCATGTGTCTGAGTAGAACCTTTCAAAGAGGAAAGTAAATGAAATCTTTGGTTCTCAAAACTATGTTAAACTTGGCTTTTTGAAACAATCTTTCGCAGAGTTGGTAGATATTTTCACTGTTGGAAAGTTATCGTTTTAAAAAATATTATTTTTTTGATGACATAATTTCACTTTTCCACCTATTGAAGATTATCATTATAGGTATTCTGCCATTATTGACAGATCACTTGCCGCAATTGAAAAGCTTCCATGCATCACAGTCTTCAGTTAACCTCTTCGTTTATAGGTACGATTTTTCTGTTTTAATATCGTCCATCAACTGTAACTTTCGCACTGTCCCTCTTTTTCCTATCAGTATATCCTCTGGCACATCCTTCATGAGACAAGCCAATTGCATATCTTGTGCCCTTACCTCTCCGAACGTTCCCTTACAATTTTATTTCTTCTTTCATACAACCTTCTTTCAGTATCCGAAGCATACTTTTTGCTGCTCTCTGGGTTCGGTTTTTATGCCGATGATCGTCTTCAGGAAATATTTTGGTTATTGTCCTGTTTCATATATTCCATTGCAGAGTCGGAACAATTCTTTCTTGCCGTTGTCTCCCATATTCTTGATGAATTCAATTGATAAGATGTATAGATGAAATCCAATAGATAAAATATGTGTAGAAATTAAGGTTGGTGTGGAAAACATTTATTTAGTAGCATACAGAAATCATTGAAAAAGATATCAGTGAAAACCGAAACAGTTTAATCTTTTCTTCACTGGTTGCAAGATAAGATTTCCTGTATTGTAGTTATTCAATTTGCATCTTATAGCATTTAAGCGCAATTACTTGGAAGTCAGCTAAAATGGTTGAAATGTAGTGGCAGGCTTCTAATATTTCTAAAATAAAATATTTATAAGTTATTCTTGAGTCGTGTCGTAGACGTTTGCATTGCTATACTATTCAGCGTTCGAGGAGCTACTTCTCTCGATTCTTCTAGTCCGGTATCTTCTAGTCTTTTTATCATTGCTTTTTCGTAATGTCCATGTTTGTGCCCCATACAGTATAATACTCCACAGGAAATATTTTATGAGTCTTTTTCTCGACTCGTTATTGAAGGAGCCACAAACTGTAGTTTTCTTCCTCCTAAATTATTTTTTCTTCTTTCATCGTTCTTATCATTGCTTTTATTTCACGTTCATATTTCATGTCAACACTAATACTACTACTCAGGTATCGAAAACTAGTCACTTGTTCTCCCCGCCTGCTTCTATGTTTGACACCAACCGCTTCGTTCCAGTCACCATGGCCTTTGTCTTCCTAACATTTATTTTTTTCATGTCCTACAACAAGCACTATATCATCCGCAAACCGCATACACCTTCATACCAAAATATTGTCTTTATTATGTAGGCTTCCCTTCACCCTATTTTCTAAATAGGTATTAAATTATGTTTTCGAGTGACATCATCCCAGCCGAACTCCTCTTCCAGTTGCACTCTCTTCTATCATTTCCTCCCTTATTCTAAGACTTACTTGTGGCTTTTATTATGTCTTCTATTTTCCATTCCAATCCACTTTCTTTAAAACTCTCATCAACAATTGCCAATTCCCCGGTCAAAAGCTTTTTCTAGATCAATAAATACAAATACTCTTCTTTCCCTTTTTCTGTAAATTTTTCACTGATTACTCTCAATATGCCAATTGCATATCCTGTGCCCTTATCTCCCTAAACCCGAACTGTTCCTCTGCAACTTCTTATTTTTTCATACAATCTTCTGTTCAGTATCCGAAGCATAATTTTTGTTGCATGCGATATGAGACTAATAGTTCTGTAGTCCGTACATCTCTCTGCGTTCTCCTGTTTCTTATATTTCATTACAGAGTCGGAACAATTCTTTCTTGCCCTTGCCTCCCATATTCTTGATGAATTCAATTTCTAAGATGTATACGTGAAATCCAGTACATAAAATCTGTGTAGAAATTAAAGTTGATTTGGAAAGTAGTTATTTATTTAGTAGCATACAGAAGTCATTGAAAAAGATATCAGTGAATACTGAATTACAGAGTTTAACTTAATCTCTAATTCACTGGATGCAAGGTAAGATTTTCTTTATTTTAGTTATTCAATATGCATCCTATAGGAAGAGCAATTACTTGGAAGTCAGCTAAAATGGTTGAAGTGTAGTGGCATGCTTCCAAAATGAAATATCTATAATTATAAATTATTCTTGAGTCGTATCATAGACATTTGCATTGCTATACTATTGAAGTGCAATTTGTAATAATAATGTTCTTTCCAGGCATTCTGAAACAAAAATATCGTGAACAGAGGGTGCCTTTCAGTTAAACTGTTTCTCACATGTTTATATGCATGCGAGCTTCCAAACAGAACAAATACGATTATAGCAGTAGAATAATTGAGAAATGTTCCTCAACTAAGTGCCAGTTGAAGAGAGAATGTGAGATTTGTAACTAAGCGTTTCAATGTATATTGTAAATAGTAAATACCAAAGAATGAACAGTTCAAATTAATGAAAAATACTTACAACTGCAGTCTTCTGTGCTTAGAAATACTACTGATTAAACAACTAAATTGCGTGTATTCGAGACTTTTTGTTTACGACATTATATAAAGTAAACAGAAAGTATTGCATAAATACTAGCTAGGAAGTTTTGGAGATGATAGCATTCTAAAATTACATAACTTAACCAATAATATCTCTAAACAGACAAACGCTACAGTTGTAAGTATTTTTTCGTATTTAGATAGATATGCCTTCCAGTGCATAAAATGGAGTGTATCCCAGTAAAAGAACATTTACCAAATGAAGAAATTTGGAAAACATAAGTTCATTTTAAATCTATATATTAAATCTTCTTTTCCTTGAGTGCAAATGAAATGAGTTTTTTCTTCATTCGTTTGTGTATTATATAATGCAAGTCATAAAAATCAAAAACTAAATAAATACTTCTAGTGGCAAAGTTCACAATCTTACGCTCATTCCTTTAGGATTCATTAGAATCTTTCTAACCACCTAATGAAATGAGATTTCATTGGGCATGTTGCAGTGAAGTTTTCCTTGTTTCATAGCATATCCAGGTAGACTTTTATATAATCTAATAAAAATGATGTTAACTTCCAGTGTTTTAGAAAGTAATTGTGTTGTAGTATAACGTGAAGCGATAGAGAATCATAATGAATAAGAATGATAGGTAGTAGGAGAGAGTTTTCATGTAAAACCAATCTTAAAAGATTTCAAATACATATTTGTATTTCATCCATTACTATTCTCGTTATAATATACAAATGTAATTTCACCATTAGGCCTAAAATATTAATTAAGGATTAGGGAAAACTTATCCACAGAATATTCGGAAACATTAGCTTCTAGCTTAGATACCATTAATGTCCACTGGATGTGGAATGGAGATTTCAACAGGATTAGCCCCAAAGGATAGAAAGAAATTTGAGATCTTCTAGAAACAAATAATGATTAATCACGAACTAAAATGTGGCTTATATTCTAAATCTAGGCACAAAATAACTTTTTTTTAATATACTGGACTTACTTCCGACATCTTATCTTGAGTTATGACTCTTTCCATATCGTTCCGACCAATTTTCGGCAGGTTATTAACTCCGAAATGACGTGTTTGTGCACCCATGTTGTTCTATATTTTCTTCACGCTTTCGTATAAGAATTAATTCCTCCCTTCCCCCCCTAAAAAAAGTTTTTTTTTTTCGAACGCCCTGTATATGAGAAAAACCAAATGTAACATTTCGTATAGCACATACAATTAACCGTTCATGTGCTGAATGTCATAGGAATGAGGTTGAAACATAATTTCTGCAAGTTCTTATGTTGATATTACTCCATATATTTTTATGTTAGCAAAATAACAATTCGAAATTTTAACACTTATCTTAAAGTCTTCATGAACTTGAACGAGCATGTTCTGTTGTCGAGTGATAGTACAGTCGCCAACTAAAGGTATTCCTATCTCAAATTGTTAATAACTTCGAAATGAATTAATCTGTGCTTTGACGTAGTTCTGAAGTTAGTAATAAATATATGAGGTGAATATATTCTTTTGCTGGCAACTGTACATATTCAGATCGATCATGAAAATTTTAAGGCAGACGAAGAAACATCCAAGGAAAATTGTTATCTAAGAAAGAAATGAAAAAGTCTAGTTCACATTTTTTCAAGATGTTTTCTGGGTGTCGCTTCGAATTCTTTTCATTTACATATACGTATGTTTTTCCACATATGTACACTGTATCCTATTTCACAGAAGATGGATACTGATAATTTTTCGACAAGATTCTATGTACTCTGTCCACGTTCGTTTCATTTTATATTTATTCATTCAAATACATAACAGTTGCTCATGAATATTTTATTTCATTTGGTTTCTTTCATAAATAATATTTGTTCCAATTAATTTTCTGTCTATTTAAACTTTAATCGTATCTTAATTAATATCGTATAAATCCGCTTCCATCATTTGAGAGGAAAAAGAATGCAATTAACAAATTTAAATTGTAAATGAAAGAATGACCACAACAAACTTGGAACACAGTCTGAGACAATTTTAAACAAATGGCCATCATATGGACGTGTTCATACTGTGAGAGCCTCCAAAAATGAATTTTAAAGAATCCAATGAATGCTTTGAAATGTGGTGCATCCTTTGCTGCTAGAAGTAACTTGCGTTTATTTTCTTGATATGGCACAACTGCAAGTAAAAATTTCAAAGAGTGAATTTATAGGGAAAGAAGTATTTTAAATATTGTACTTTGTTGTAGTCTTTGTAAATGTGTCCATTATTCTCAGAATAGAAAAGAGCATGTGATAAGTTTGTACCTAGAATAATGGGTTTATATTTTTTCATGTTATATACCTCTTTTATTATGTTACTATTATTATTAAATCTCTATTTAAATCATTGAAGTATTATTTTTATTTTGCATTTTTTTATGTTGCTGTGTGTTACATGTAAAACATCTAGTTGTGTGTTTAAAGATGTTGAATGACTTTCAACAATATAGTTTATGTTCAACATTTCGGATAATGATTCAGGTAGTGATATGGTACATTTCTCCCACATATGTAAAGATACTTTTGAGTTTGTTTCTTGCTTAAAATTTTCATTCTGATAGTTTATTGTTAAACTGTATGCTGTTCTTAATCCCATCACATAAATGAATCCGAAGGTTGCCTTAAACAAATAAGTTTGTTTCATAATGTGTCCATTTTTTCTTAAATATGAAGAAATAATCCTAACAATGTGAGTAAAACTTTGCATATATTATTTTCACATTAAACAGATAAAAATATGAATTATTGTATTGTGCTCAGAGTTCATTTTAAAAATTCTTAGTATTTAGTAAGATAACATTCTCTGTGTTTAATAAAATATCAAAGAAATTAGGATTAAGTTTTTACAACAGAGCCTCTTTATTTCTTTATAATTAAATAATTAAAGTAAATAAGGATCTAAGAAACATTTGCGAATTTGTGTTATATTTTTTTTTTTTTTTGTTTTTAGTGGTAGTTATTGAATACACGATCCGCAGCTTAAATACTCATTACAATGATAAAGAACTGGATGTGGTATTCCGACTTTTCTTTGATATTGGGCCAAGTACACATGATGTTACTGTGCTAAAAATTGCACATATAACTTTCTGTGATTTGAGAGAGAATTATGATCACTTTTGGGATGGATTTGATTTAGCGTTTCTTGTAGAAACATGATTGCTCTTTCTGTTGTAGGCTAATTATATTCCTTACAGTTGGTTTCAACCTAAACCAAGGAAAGCCTTCATTTAGTAACTGCGTTAGGTATATTTCTTAACTTAAAATGAAAACAAGTTTTTAAAGTATAATTTGTTCAACAGACCATAAACGGTTCGAATCCTAATAATGGTATTTAGTCCTTAAGTGTGTGTGTAGAAGGGATTTGTTCCTTTCTCTGAGCAGTGATATGTAGTATTAACTACAGTAGTATGATACTATTAAAGCTAAAGCTAACTACAAAATTGTAATGTTTATATTCTATATATGAGAATTGATATAGCGTAAGATATCAGGAATATCAAATAAAATATTCTGTATTGTCGAATCTTAAGAACATTGTCACTGAATATTTTATATCTCAGTTATAAAAATTTTCGTTGAATATATGTAAAGATTTCTTATGTCTATTAGTTTAAATGAAAAATTATTGTATAGTGACAACTTAATGCACTTGTGCATTATTGTGCTAGGTAAGTAGTAAAGCACTTTTTAATTTTATTTTTATTATTATTGTTTTATTATTTTATTTTATGTATTTATTTTTTTGTGAATGTATGTAGCTACTTTCTGTCTTTCCTTTTCAATGTAGAAAACTTTCTTTTTTAAAGCTACGCGTATATTTATACTGAAATAAAGTTACATATATTTTTAATTTGTCTTTTTGTCAGCCCTCTTATACTTCCACATTTCATTTTACGATGAGAACTTCTCAGAAGTGTAAATTTGAAGGTGGACATTTAACCGGATGTTAGCTGTATATTTTTCTGTAATTATGAGTGGGGAATAGATTCTTACTTAAATGAATTGGATGATAACCAGAATTCGAAAATAGAATTAGAAGAATGCAATGATGATGGTGAAAATTTAATTGAGTAACTGCTTCACGTCAAGTTTCTCACCATAAAAACTGACACTTGCTTTTGTTTATGTGTGTTCTGTCAAGGTACGTCTATATCCTGAAAGAAAACTCCTGGCAGACGATTTGCCACGAATGCCTCTTCGCGTCATTTACAAACCATGGAGCATCATGGACAAACAATTCGTGAGCAGTTCACTGCTCTTGTTGAATATGGTGGCATGAGTGTAACACGAGCTGACGAACAGCTCGGTGTTCCCCACACAATAGTATTCACTTGGTGGAAGAGGTAAGAGAAAAAGGTAATGTGGCTCGAAAAGCAGGCACCGATCTTCAGAGTTTCTACCCAGCAACAAGATCAGACCTTGATTAATGTGAGCCGTCAAAACCCTTTCATGACTTCCTGACAGTTAGTAGTGACAAATCTTCAAAGATTCTAGTGTTAAGGCCTATCGAGCCGTACGTAAGGACATAATTATAAAATCGACCAACTAACATTTGCTGAGGCAAATATTCGTCGTAACTGGGATCGCGTAATATTTACAGCTGAAAAGATATTTTCCTCAGCAAACGATGGTCTATGACTTGTTTATAGGCCTTAGGAAAACGATACGATCCGCAGTACATGCTTAAAACACAGAGTGAGGCTTTCACTGCTGGGGATGGTTATATAAGGATGCAATAGATGAATTACATCGTATAGAGGTCCGTATAGCCCTCTACCATAGAAGTACCTGGATACTTTACAATATGGATTCTTCCGAGTTGTAAGAAAAGCAATTCAAGACAGCATAGAAGTTCAGCAAAGTCACAGCTCAATTCATTATTTCCATGTGGTTCAAGCCTGGTTTCAACAGGAACCCAACGTTAAATTAGGTGACTGGGTTCCTAGAGCATTCGACCTAAATCTATATGGGCAGAAGATACTAGAACTCTCCGGGAAAATTGGCCTGAGAACTCACCAAAGACGGCACAGGGACATCAATATGTCAGCAGCTTTGTTAACTCCGTATCAAGGCGACTAAAAGCCGTAATACAAACTAATGGGAACAACACAAGATACTAATCTTTATTAAAGTCACAAACACTTTTATATATATATATATATATATATATATATATATATATAAGAGCTACCTAATTCCATCCATTTCTTCTGTAACTTTATTTCAATTGAGATTTACAGTTACCCCTGCGTAGTTCTACAACATATAACGATTATTTACCGGTAATAGACCTCGTGGAATATTTCTCGTGGGCAAGTGGTTAGTATTCTCGCTTTCAAAGCAATAGATCTAGGTTCGATTCTCGATGGGATACTTTCCTGTTTTCACTAACAAGTAATATTTGTTTCAAAATCATTCATTGACTGTGTGGAATATTTGAAATGATGACGTAACACAACGAGTAAGGAGAGCAATCATCTGTCAATGTTGCTTAAAGACCCTGAAAATCCATACTATCAACAGAAGTAAATATGATATATAAAAAAGAAACTCAAACTGATAAACAATAAAAAATGTAAAGGAAATGACTACAAATACACAAAATAATGAAGTTAAGAAGAGCAAAATTGTGAAATGAAAGGTCCACTTGCTATAACGAGAACAAAGAAGCTACATTGATATAAATATTTTTTAAATTGGCATGCTTGTCAGTCAGCTGAAAAAATGTTTCGTCTAGGAAATTCTTATGCAATCTAGAAGTTATTATATGAAACGTAGTATTTTTGAGCATATATATTCCCTACACAAAATTGTAACTCTTACATGTAACCGGTAGAACCGTTCGACGCATCTTCTATGAATATTTATAGTCCCGTCCCTTTAAAAGTCAAATAGACTAACAACAACTTCCCAGTGATTTGAATCACTGGAGTGAATTTTATAGGGAAATTTTTTAAACTATTTAAAATAATAATCACCGCGATTCCCATATAGTGTGACATCGATGGGAGTAGACCCTATCCTTCAGTAACTCATAGGAATAATCGCATGGTGATAAATCAGGGAAGTGTAAAGACCATTCAACGCCTCCGAAATGAGAAATTCATCATTAAAAATAAATATATAAAATAAATGTGTATATATGAGTTTCAGCGTTTTCGAAACTTCGCTTCTAAGTAGGAAACGTGTATCGTTTCTCTAATATTCAAATTTCTCTTTCTTTATTCAGAAAATGCCGAATGCAAAGATTCGTTTAAGTTAGAGGTGTGGCATTTATCATATAGGCTTTCAATTAAAAGTACTAAAATATGTTTCAGAGTTTCAAAAAATTCCGCTCCTAATAGTGACTTCTATATGCAAATTTCTCATTCTTTCCTTTATTTTGATCGTTTAAGATGGCGATGTGAAATTCGGTAAATAGTTTTGTTAAAAATAAGAAAATAAGTGTTTCAGTGTTGAGAGGAGGAGTTATGTGACTTTGTTTAATATATATATATGTTCTAACAACATATTACATAGCTGTGATATATATATATATATATATATATATATATATATATATATATATATATATATATATATATATATATATATATATATATATATATATATATATATATATATATATATATATATATATATATATATATATATATACTAGCGTGCAACAGTCTTTGCTGAAAAGCAATATTAGAGCATTTGCATTCAAAATCAAGAGAAATATCGGTTTAGATTGTTCTCGAACTCCAAATATGATTATCAAGAAAGTGGCAAAGTTAAAATTTCGTACATCGCCTGAAAACATACACAGTTCACATATTAATCTGGTATTGACTGAAGAGTTTATCTCAGATTTAGCGGTTGCTGTACCTTATAGTGTTTTCAGGCGTAACAATAATATTGACGTGTAATATTGTAACTGTACATAGTAATAGATCTGTACAGGAAAAATGGTTTTAGTTTTAAGTATTGCACAGTGACCTTAATTTGATATGTATAATATTAATTCCAAATTCTTTTGCTTTTATTGAAGCATGAGTGGTAATATGAGCGGAAGTATGAAAAAAAAAAAGAAAGAAAAGAAATATTCAACTGAGCTGCTTGTTAGAATTTAAATATTATCCGAAGAAGGTTACAATCACCAGAAAACAGTAAGAAGATTGAAGATTCCGAAATCAAGTGTAACATACACATTGGCTCGATGAAGAATAAGAGGGCAAACTCGATGAGAAAACGTACAGGAAGACCAAAATGTACAACAAATGGGAAAGATAAGCACATTACAGTGAGGAGCAAACGCAATAGACGACTTCCAGTCACTGTAATCACGGAAGAGTTTAATAAAAACAGACAGACTCAGATATCAGTGGACATAGTCAAGAGGTAACTACGTAGTGTTGGCCTAAACGGTCGCATTGCTTGTCGGAAACTTTTATTGCGGGGTGTAAATAAACAAAACCGTCTTAAATGGGCAAAATAGCATAAATCGTGAACATTGGATCAATGGAAATATGTGTTTTCGATGGACGAATCAAAGTTTGAGTTATTTGGAACCAGAAGACGTCAATATGTCCGATGAATAGTTGGCGAACGTGTAAGTGATAATTGTGTGAGTTATTCAGTAAAACATGGCGGCGGTAGGTGATGATTTGGGGTGGTTTCGGAGGAGGAAAAGTTGGTGATTTAGTTCAAGTCAAGTCAGCAATGGATCAAAAACTGTATCGTAGTATTTTAGTATGTCATGCGATGCCACCCGCTATTCGCAATATTAGCAAAGGATTTGTCTTTCAACAAGACGATGACCCAAAGTACACGTCTCAACTGCAATTGTTTAAAAACTAAAGAGCAGCAAAATGTCCTGAAAATCATGACATGGCCTCCAAAATTTCCGGATTTGGATCCGATAGATAAACTATGTTATGAGTTGGACAGAAATGTACGCATAATGGCTCCAACTAATGATAAAATGTTCTGGGAACATTTGGAAGATGCCTGGAGAAATATAACCTGTGAAACCCCCGACAACTTGGTGTCTCGAATGTCAACTCTATGCAAGGCTGTCATAGTGCTCACGGAAGTCACATCGACGAGAGCACAATCTAAATAAAACTTATGTATATATCTGGGTTTTCCTCATAATTCGTGCTTCTCATATAATAAACTATTGTTTTGAAGTGTGTAACAAATAAATTTGTGCATTATGTACTCATATTTTGTGTTTTATTGACAAGCGACTAAACACTTTTGCACGCTAGTATGTATATATATATATATATATATATATATATATATATATATATATATATATATATATATATCTTGCATTCAAACACAAATGCTTTGTCATTAAAAACACCGATTCTCTATTTACAAAAGAAAAAAGAAGCTTGCCTAGCCAAGATTCGAACCCAAGTTAAAAATAAACATTAGTGTGCGAATCATGCCTATTAGTTTTAGTTTTAGTTTTTTATTTATTTATTTTTTTTTTTTTTTTTCATTTGTTTCTGTCACTATTCTGTTAACGATGTACTTTCCACAGGCTTCAATCTCGCATCATGTAGTACGCTATTTATTTATTTTTTTACTTTTTTATCATATTTTATGATTGTTTTCTATATGTCACGTGAACATTTACTTGCAGGCAATGTCCAGATGTATATTTCTATTAGAGAATACGCATATTGCTCTGTAACAAAACGGAAGAAAAATACATTTCCCTTGTAAGGAGATCCGAGGGACGTTCGGATCTAGGTTCAGTTTTTTGAACTCTGGAAGGCCGCTTTTTGTGACCAGAAATGTACAAGTAAAATACGGGAAAATTCACATTGTGTATTTTCACTTCACTCACGCTTCCATAAAGAAAGGAGTAACATATTGCCTCTCTCCAATGAAATCTTAAAACTCACCCAGAATCCCATATTCATGAGTAAGTTTATTGACGATCTAAAGTTCCTACTCCAAAGGAAATGATCACTGTGTAAACCCCTATTATCATGATCCCAAGAAAAGAAAACTATAGGTCATCGACACATGAGAACCAAGAAAGCGTCATCAGCATCTATAAAACGGATTGCAAGATCCAATCCAGGGTGAGTGGTTAGTCGGCGATTACTGGTGCGTCGAAGTGCTATCAGTTAGAAAGCACAGGAGGATTAGTGCTCAAAGACTTAGTTTCACAAGTTTTTTGTAGTTCTTATCAAACATAGACATATAGTCAAAAATAGAGCGAGACTCCTGAATGAGCAATTCTATAAATAAACAACGAAACAGTGTACAAGTGACTCAAGAACAGTAGGTGGATCAGGCCATGAAGATAGTGACTATGACGCAGAAGTCTACAGCAAACTTTCACGTAAGTACCATTTTAAGTAATCAATTAGTGTCAATGCATCAGAAAGTGTACATGGTATATATAAAGCGAGGAGTCATCATTCAGAATCTTTTTCAAAATTGTCATTGGTCAATTGATTACACGTCTTAAGAGGTGAATCTTATAGAAAACCATTTCTCTCACATTTGCTTGTCATTTAACGTTTAAATTACGGTTCCTACCTTTAGTTTAGTTGAAAATTAGCTCTACCATAAAGTTATAAAAGAAGCTTATTGCGCACAATGCATAAGTGTGTGAGACATTGAGATAATTGATGTGATTCTGATTGACACGGAGTTTATACTCTCGTTTTAGAGTTAAGCCTCTTATGTGTTTTATTTTTTTATATCGACTAATAGAGAGTTCATAGAAGCGTACTTACATTTTACTGAGGTTCATGGTTGTATATTACACTTTATGCACGGCACCAACACAAGACTGAGTTTGTCAAATACTCGCTGAGTGAATATCACTAAATGGACGTTGCTGAATGAGTGAGATGATCTAGTAGAATTTACTAGGGTTTTTATAGTTCTTTTTTACAAACATCCACACTTTCGTTTTGTATTTGTTATTACATATTTGCGGAAGTTGAAGGCCATGAGAAGAAAATTGTTTATGGAACAGTTTTATTTTTACCAAGGCCTTCCATGTTTTCCAATAATATATGTTTACACTTTTACCTTATTTGTTAAGTTTTTTTTTTTTTTTTTTTTTTTTATTTAATTTTAAAACGAAAATTAACTACATGTGTGATACAATCGGTTCCACTTTTACCTCTTATTGTTTTTCACACTTGAAAGTGTTTCTGTTTTATTTCTTTTAAGCCGTTAATTGTTGCTAATTTCCTGCGTGTCTCCACGTTACAGGTGTGAAGTTTACGAAATTTCCTTTTTAATCTTCCAGAATTTTTCCCTCTACAAGTTACATATTGCAAGCGTCATGTTTACCTTTTTCATTTTTATGATTGTGTAAGTTGCTTAATGTAATCTCGGCCCTAATGTTAGCTGCATTGAACTTTTTTTTCTAGCTTTTTTTGCATGATTATTAGAATTGAGATTCATTTTATTTTATTTTATCTATTATGTTATTTTGCTCTGCTAATACCCCCAACCGAATGTTACACTGGAGATTTCTGGCTACATGAGACTCGTGACTCCGAGGCTAGCTTAGAAGCTTTATTATCTAATAAATTAGCTATAGAGTCGATAGCTAACAAAAGTCAAAGGAAATTAGCTAAGCGCTTTCAGTAAGTTCGACAGGCACTTCACCTTAGGCTAAGTAACCGTACAATTTACCATTCTCTCGTCTTCCTCAGACTCCACCATGGCTATTAATGCTGAATAAAATACTGGTAACAACAGCATCCTTAATGAGGTGTTCAAAATTCTTCAAAACCAGAACGCTAATATTCTTACCCCAGCTAACAGAATAGATTTCATTTCATTTTATTTTATTTCCATCCACAGTCAGACATGAAGATCGAAGGAAGACGAGCGTATGAATCGGACACGTCAATAAATAAGATACAAAGAAAGTTATTACATACTGAGAAACAATAACGAAACAGAATATGAGACATGCTATATGATTATTACAGTAATGTATATACTGCCAATTAGCTTTATCCTGAGTGCGACTCACGGTCAGAAACGGTAACATCTTTTCAGAGTTCAATTTTTTGGAATGTTTATATTCGTTAAGGACCAATTGTCATAGACTCCGGAAAGAAAGCAAAGGAAACTGAAAGACAAAGTATCTCCACAATTTGCAAGGATTACGCAATCTCGAAGGGTTTTGTGATTTCGCCTCGTCTTCCTCTGATTTCGACGCTGCAGGCTTCAAATTTGAAGATGCTGAATCATCGACGGATACATCTTCAGATGACGCAGAAACCATAAATTTAATATCTAATTCTAAACGTTCATCTGGTAAGAATTCTACGTCAACCGCTGTGCAAACGAACATATCTCCATCTAGATCTCAGATCACAAAGCCCCTCCCCCATCCTCTCAGACAGCTACTCCGATTTGAACAAAACTTCAGGAATTGCTATATTTAGAAAATCTTAAGATTAAAGTAGAGGCTCAGTGCAATTCTAATTCCCCATCCCAAACTCCTAACAAATGCGGATTTAATCAAATATTATGTCAATTGGTTTGGCCAGCATTGAAGAACGGCTCGACTGAAACCACCATGTCTAGGAAGCATTACTATGAAATTGGTGTACACCAAAAATACGCTCCACAGACACTTAGTATTTTGACAAACTACTATTATCCCAGATGAAACATGATTGACACAGTTTATAGATTGTTAGAGTGTGTAACGTATATTAGCGTTCGTAGAAGAAAAAAAAAAAAAAAAAAAAAAAAAGAGTTCGAAGAATGGTATTGTAACATGTTTGTGAGTAAGTGGTTACGTTAATTTTGCTTCTACTCGGTAGAGGTCACTTTGGTCTGGAGCAGTTTTGATTGCCACGAAAAGTTCTCTCGCTGGCTAATAGATGGCATGACAAGTACTGTCAGGTGATTGCAGGCTTGCTGCGGGATAAGCCTTGTGAGCCACGTCATTCTGCTCAGGTATTCTTTAGTGTTCAAAATTTGTTAAATTGGTTTTTCTATAATGTAACCTACATTTAAGTTTTGGGAGATGCGTTTGGTTACTTAAATTGTGAAGGCAAGAGAAGACATATAGAAGAGTTTTTGCATAGTGGAAATTATTATGGTGTTGTATTTAATTATATAACTAAAACAGTATATTTTGTGTGTAAATTTGGTAAGTAGAGTGTATGGCTCAAACAGAAATTGGGCAGTACTCTGGTGCTGTATGGGCAATGACGGGAGGTCGAAATATGTAACCTTATTTTGGAGAGTGGAAGAAGATTCTAAATTATTTTAGCCCTCTCATTATTTCCTGCGGAGTACAGGATTGCTTCCTTTTTTCTTGGTTCGGATCCCTATATGGTTCGGGTCTCAAAAGAAGAGCCATTAAAGTAGTAAGTACTCGTAGTATTTCTAGATATTTGGAGCGCACTGGTTATTTGACTATAAAATTGGAATAACGGAAATCTTTAGTGGAAGATTTTTACGTAACTTCTTGCGTGGAGAATTTGGAAAGAATTTAATTGAACAAATTAGGAATCTGTTAAAAGTTGTTGAAATTGATTGGTATTTAATGTTAAGGAATAAAACTAAAAATTTTGAGATAAATACTATATTTGTCGAAAGTCGTTGCACCTTTACTTTTCGTATGTTAAAAGAATTGGTTATTTCAAAACCTCGAAATAAAATTTAATAAATGGATGTTTGAGATTTCGGAAGTCAAAAATTAATCGCTATTTTGCGTATTCATTTAGAAATTGCATAGTTGAAGGCTTTGATATACATATATTTCTCACTATTAGATTTGTTAGTTTATTTTCATGTTGTTGTTAATTAGAACATTTTTGGGTTACAATAAAAATTTGTTAATGTTGGAAAGATGTGTTTTACATATATTTCCTAAAACTAAAATAAGCTTAGTTGCTACCAGAAAAAAATATATATAAATTTAAGTTTTGGCTTCTCTGCTACCGGAACGAGAAACGGGGATCTTAACACGACTATGTACTCATGTCCAAAATTATTATCGCATGTCTATAATTATGTTGTTGTAGGAATATTATTTGATATCGAATTCGCCTGGTATTCCTTACAATGTTAGCATGTGTATAATCAGCAAAGACATGCATGTGGCAAATTTCATGTCAAAAGCGTGATAAATTAGAACAATAAAACGAAAATAAAACTTTCTTGTCCATTTAGCAACATTTTGTTTTACTCATTCTAATTTTCGTATTTGTAATTCTTTTCCTATGAAATTTACCACAAATTTAGATTTCCCGATTATACACATACTATCAATATTAAACTACCCTGCGAAATCATTATCAAATTATATTCTTACAAGAAGACAGTTATAGATATGCGACAATCATTTTGAACATGAGTCTACTTGTGATTGGTTTGGAAGCTGGTAAGAGTATTTAAACCGGGTCTAGTTTCTAGAGATGCAAGGGCTCGGAAAAAAACAGGCTTTTTTGAAAAAAAAAAAAACTTGGTTTTTTCTGCTTCGCTTTTTTGCTTGGGAAATTTTGGGCTTTTTTCAAAATTCTGCTTTAAATTGATAAAGCAGACTTTGTTTCGCTTCTCTATAACACAAAAAATCATTTAATTAGTGGTTGATGCCGATAGTAATATAAAACCTCGAAAATAAACCATGAATTTCGAAAAGATATTTTAAACAATTTTACTTCAACATTTTTACATTATGAATTCCAAAGGATTAACCAATGTATATAATAAAAAAAATTAACCTCCTATATACAAAAGTAAGCAAAGTTGGCAAGATCCATGGTTGTTTCTGAAAATGCCAAAAACCTGTTTTGGGGGGGCAGTTTAAACCAGGCTTTTTTGGGGTTTAAACCAGGTTTTTTGATTTAGATATTTTGCTTTATGTATTTATATTACATATTCACAGAAATAAGTTTGTTTCGCCTTGGTGTTATTATAGAACAACGGGGTTATGCTGGAAGAGGTCCCATAAGCTTAAAGAAGTCCGGTCAGTAAATTTCTTAAATTGAGAAACTCCCGCCCTAGCCATCGGGAAAATCCCGTCATTCTTTTAAATGTAAAACAATAACGGGATAATCCTGTTATTGCTTTCCATGTAAAATTTAAAGGTCAACGTATTATAATCAGTACGCTAAAACTGAGGTATTAAATTACAAAATTAGTATGTAGATATCATTGAAAGTCCAATCCAAGCTAATGTTGGAAGCTACGTAGGCAATCGATAAATTTTACCAATTTCAATCAATATGGTAAAGACGGGGCAAACGGACATGCTAAGCAGTTTTCTGTTGCTTGTATGAATACGAATGACCGAAGAGAACTCAAGATATTTCTTACAAACCAGTATGCTTTGTACAAAGTAATAGTATAACAAAGAAATTAGTTTGTCAATTAGTCAAGGATATATTGAACAATTAGTATACAAGGGTGCAAGATGTCCATATGCCCCATGGGGTGGGACAGAAGGACAAAAATAGTGGGGCAAACGGACAGTTACAGTTACAGTTTATAAACCACTAACACTGTTACAATGAATGCGTACAAAGTATGCATCACGACCATTTGGATTGCATTTCACATGGAACCAGAAAAAACAACATGTACACATTATCCAGTCTTCTCCTTCGAAATATCGTTTCCACGAGTTAAACTTCTAGATGTAGCATAGAACAATGATTGCGCTACAAGCGCACTAAGTGTTTTGTGACGTTGTATGAAACCATGCTCTCAATATTTACCAGCCATTTTTGCATCATTATTGAATATGTGTTTGTATGTGTTCTCAACAGCAAAGATGTACGCCAACTTTTGTAATTCGCGTAGAGTTAGCCCAAATCCCATTTCGTCCAAGGCAAGTAAATAGATGCTTTTCTAATTCATTTTCTGCTGTGCTGAGAATGTATGATTTCCAAACTTTCGTATTATGTGCGATGACATAACGCTCGTCGTAGTGTATTACGAGCGACATTGAAAGTTGTCGCTGTAGTTGACAGAGGCATCTTGTCTTCACGTACGGCTCTAACAGCAGCGGCTATGGACTCATTTTCCTATTTGCATCTGTGTGTTGTACGAGATCGATAACGTACCATCTTTGGAAGAAATGGTAGTACTAATAAGAAACCTCTTAAGTAATATACATACACAGAAATATTGTTTTACTAACCATTTAGGTCACTGTCCGTTTGCCCCGCTAATTGCGTGTCCGTCTGCCCCGCACACACATTGGTTTCAAATATTTCTGACCCTACTCAATAGATAGCACGCAACATTCATTTACTCTAGTGGTGCGTGTGACTATCCATCTATTGTCTGCTGCTCTTCCCGCGAATGTTTAGCAACTTTCCTTCCTTGTCAAACATTTAATTTCTGAAGTCGAGTTTTTAGAAATCACGTTTTGGGACACTTGCCTCCGTGTAATTGTTGCCAATTTCTTAGCAATAGTGCTGTACATATACAGTGAATCCTACTCCTGCGATGTGAAGCACGAACTATAACCAAACACCACACACGACTCAACTCACTGTTGCCAGGTTAGCATATTTCCTATTACTATATTTCTTAACTCCTGTCCGTCTGTCCCCACCGTCCATCTGCCCCGTCCTTACCATATATTTAAGCAACCGTGGCTTCTTTATAAAACAACAGGCATGCAGAAATATATAATTTGGTTTCGTTTCGTATGTTTAGGCTTAACATCCTTACGCAATACCGAGGTTATCAAGGAGAAGACTTTCGCTTAAAGTGACATCCGAACCGCTACTTGGTTTACATATGGAAGAAGGGTTGTGGTTCGACCGAGAATTGAACATGGGATACCTTGATTAAAAGGTGAAAAGGAAATAAGACTAATGCAGATGGTTTGACATGTGGAAACGTCACCATGAATTTCACACGATTCGCATTTTTGTTCTTTTTATTTCTTAGTTTAAACCAGTTATTAAAAAAAAAAAAAAAAAAAAAAACCCAGCTGGTGTAAACGAGCCAACCCTAAAAGTAAAAACTTCTTTTAAAAAAATATACAAATAACTAGCAAAATTGTATGTAGTATTTTTACTGCAAAATATTCCATACTCTCTTTTTGAAACAAAATAAAATTAAAATAAAACATAAGAAAAATACTTAGATTTATATGATACAATTAAAGGCTGCACATCTGGAACTTTTGGTTCTGTATATTCTTGAAATTCTAGTCAAGTTTTTTATAACCACCATCTAGGGCGCCCATCAGGAAGGGAGCAAGGGGGCGCTTGCCCACCTAGAGGAAAATGTACTTCAGAATATTGAAAATCCAATAGAATTTTTACATTAGTTACAGCAAAATTTGAAACTATTTTTGAAACGTCGCTTATAATTGCCCCTCCTTGGACACCACAACATGGGCGCCCTTGACCACATCACGGTTTACCCAGTCCTCAAGTTTTCTGATTTTTTAACAAGAGGGATTCAACATATCGTTAGGGAACTCCCCTCCCCCCCAAAAAAAAGGACTACGGTAAGTTAAGCTAAATACAACTGCACAACAAACATGACTGAGTGGTTGGTTTTTGCGCTTCTATCGGGAAGTCCGGGATTCAACCCAGCATTCGACCATTCTGACAAAGCCTTCCTTCATTCCATCTGTGAATGTAGAAATAGTGCGTGTACTGGCCGACTAGGAGTGTAGGAGTTGGCCGACTTCCTTTCTTATTGTTTTTAAATCATTACTAATTACCAGCAGTGACGGTCTTGCGAAGGTTAGGGGATCGGTCTTTCGGACTGAAGCCTGTTCCACAAACTTGCGGAATGTCTAAAACGAACGAAATATCTATTAGTTATGCCTTTACTCATAAACTTCAAGCTCCCGTCAAATAAAAATTACGAATGTTTAGAAAAAATAAACATTAGTAGTAAGAAAACCCCTCCCAAAATACTTTTTTTAAATTCGCCACTGATTCTCAGTATAAAATGATCTTCAAGGTTGTATCCGGAAGATTATTGCTAAACATATAAACGAAACGAAATATTAGTTATGCCTGTACTCATAAACTTCAAGCACCTCCCAAATAAAATTAGGACATTTTAGAAAACGAAACAATCAGAGAAACCTCTCCCAAAGTACTTTTCTAAATCCGCTACTGATTATTTGTATAAATTGGTATTCAAGGTTGTATCCGGAAAATTATTGCTAAATCACTGCACAGCTACAGTATAACAGAAATGTGGAAGTACGGTTTGACGGATATATTGAAAAACGTACGCTTTGACGGATATATAGAAAAACGTAAGTTTAATTTTGCACTAGAAGCTAGAGTACTAAACTCTTAGAAATGAAACACGGATGACAAACTAAACTGATCTAGAGAAGAAAAAAATGTCGATAACTCAAAAGTTAAAATTAAGTTAAATAGCCTGTAAAATTGTCCTCAAATACTACATTCTTCATGTTAGCTTTAATTCGTAAAATATGTGCTCCATCCATCTTGAGGTGAACTACACAGCTAAATATGGCATTTAGGTTGTGGAATTCTTATCTAACTATAGAATTTACTATAAGAAAGCTATTTGGATAGAAAAATCATGAAAATGAAAAAAGCCAAAATTTCCAAAATTCTCGTTTTTTTTCCAAAAAAGCCGGCTTTTTTGCATCTCTACTAGTTTCTATAGATTGGACAGGGATCACTTGGCTGTTACCAGTAGCCAAACTAATCGCTTGAACATTAAGTATGTGTAACAAGTGTTTAGATATAGCGATTATCTAGCTAGTACTTGTATTTCAAATTCGATCACCTTCAGTAGATAGTGGAACAACGAATTTTTGATGGAATATAAGAAGATACGACTAATGAGGTAGGGCGAATGATTAGATAATATTTACAAATGAAATGAATATTATGGTAACGATGTAGAATGTTCAGTGCTATTTTTCGTTTTTATAAAATAGTTACTATTCTTCTATAATAGTTACTATTATAAAATAGTTAGTTCTTTAGTGCTATAAACTTCGCACGATAGCATTGAATACTTTTAGTCTGTTCAGTTTTAATAAGATTATATGCAGATGAGAATAGTGAGGTGAGAACTATTAACCTTAAAAGCAGATCGCTTTTTGGAGAGGATCGTCAGAAGAATTTGTAGAAGCGCCTCATAATCCATGCAGGTATGAGTATTACTGTCTTTAGGAAAAATACATATCAACTTCATATTATCCTATCAATCTCGAAGATGAATTGTTATATTTAAACATGACTTTCTTTGGCGTAGAAAGAATGTACTTTTGTAAATGATTAAAACCCACATTCAAGGTGATCCATTCATTCTGAAAATAATATAAAAATATTAACATATCAATTGAGCATGCACATTTTTACCACCTATTGTAAAACAAGAGTACATGCCCAAACAAATATACAAACTTTCAACGGACAAGTAGCAAGGGAATAGGGCGACACATATTAGTGCTGATTCTAAATTATTTTCAGTTTCAATAATTAACATAAAAGCTTTTTTTTATGTGTATTCAAAAATGTATTTACAAAATATAAAAACAGAGATCATGGGTGATGGACAAGTGTGACATAACATCATCTGCCTGCAATAATTAGTGTCTTACATAATTCGTGTAATAACGGAAATAATAACCAACTTGGTCGTAAATATTTGGGATATTTTGTGTGTGACAGTTCATTAACAGATTTCACTTGAAAGTGAACACATTATTTCGATAGTTGCTTTCGTCTTCCAACGTGTAACTGTGATTGATTGTAGAAATTATGAAAAGTCATTCCATACTTTAGTTTCACTTCTAATTAAATTCTGGAATGTCATCAAAGGAATATCCTGGGTACTGTCGAAATGCACAGTATGCGATCCATACGTGATATGCTCCTGGTAAAAACATGATTATTCCCAAAATAATTACCGGCCACGTTCGGTCTGCATACTAAAAGAAGATAAAAAAAAAAAATATAATTAATTCAAAAGATTCACCAAGCAGAAGAATGTATAAGACGTTATAGGTAGATTATTTTCGGAACAGCTATGACTTTTGGCGCGAAGCTAGTCAGCGAGCCGGAACATGGGAGAGGACCATGGGAAGGGAGTGATGAGTTGCGTACAGTGAAAGCGCTGTGGTCAGTAAGTGTAAGCTGTTAGCCAATTGTTTTCGCGCTGTTGTAGAAACGTCATTCTGTGCGACTGGATTCAGAGCTGCATGTACGAAAGCTTACAGCTGTTCCGAAAATAATCTACCTATAGCTATTTACATAAGTTCTCAACATCAAAAAGTAACTGGTTTTATACACTTCACAAAAAGACTGAAGTAACTGCCAGTTACAGGATGATTATTATTTTTTTTTTTTTTAATTTAGTGCAAGTCCAGGAACTAAGTTAAAAATGGACGTCAATAATATAATTAACACATTAACCAAGTTAAATTAATAATAATTGCCCCAAATTGTAGTCAACACAACATTATTTGTGTTTTAAAATAAAAATAAATGAATTGTCATTATTGAGCATTTACCTTAATAATATGATCAAATTTATATATCTAACTAACCCCATTCCTTCTTAGCCAATGTCCCAAACCAGTTTCTCTTCCTTTTCTTAATATCTAAACTGTTCTTTTCAACCCCACCAGTTCTAAGACCCTCTCATTCGTTTTTCGCTCGACTCAGCTAATTCTCTCCATTCTTCTCCACACTCACGCCATGAGGGACGTGCTAGAGGGTATAGTGACGGAAGAGAGGGAGGGGGCGAAGGAGGCCGATTAATGGACGATACCATAACAGAAAAATCGTACGTGAAGACGAAGAAGTTAGCAGAAGACCGTGGAGTATCGAAGCTTCTCAGTTGCGGCACGTGAACTGACAATAACGGCAGAATACCTATGAAGATGACGAACTATCCCATTGAAATGCGAGACTTACTAAACAAATATAACCCACTTCCTCTATACAAGATTATTCTCGATTTTTTTTTCTAAATGCATCTTTAACGGTTTCTAAATTTACGGGATAAACGCTATCGGATTACGCGATAGCTTATAGAACAGTTAAGATACCAGGGTGTCTATCGGTCACGAAAGTCATGAAAAAGTCACGAAATCAGAAAACGGTCATGAAAGTCACAAAATTTAGCTTTTGGGATTTTTTTTTTTTTTTTTTTTTTTTTTTTTTAATCTGTACGAATATAAGCACAGACTGGAAAATTTTGTTCTATAAAATGTCAAAATTCACCACCAAAAATGTCTTTATGATGAGCTTTAGACGCTACTGATTCGCAAGCAAAATATTCTATCGCATGCATGAAAATTCGGCCTAATTTACACCCGAATTCGCTCTTGAGAATGTTAGGAAATTTTATGGTTTGGTAAAGAAAAGGTCACGAAAAAGTCACGAAATTTCATTTTGGAATTTTAGTAGACACCCTGGATACGGTTAAAAATAGGTCAACCTGGACAAAATTGCAACCTAAGGTTTCTAACCTGTAATGAAGACTAAATCACCCCCTGAGTACTATATCCAAAATCCGACACCATCTGGGCAGGGGAACATGGAAAATTACACTGGTCTAAAATGCACCAGATTAATTCAATTTAGTAACCTAAGATGGATGTTATATTTACCTTAAGCGTTCTGTAATGTTGTTTTACTACGTTAACAAAGGCGAGTGAATGCTAACATTGTAAACTTGTTTCAATTTTCATAAATTCTTTAATTGTTTTCACACTCCTGTGCTGTATTTTTCAAAGGTGTGCGTGCTAAAGATGTTTACACGATGGCGGTTTTTGTGATTTGCAGGAATACGCTATTAGTCTTGCATGAGCCTATATACTGAAGAACTATGGCTGATTCCCTTACATCTTTGTGTATCATCTGCAGAAGCCTCGATCCTGACGATAGCCTCGTCACACTTCAAAAAAAGGGAGCTGAAGGAGTGAACAATGCCAGCAAGGCTCGCGGTAGTAACATTGTCGCTGCCGCAGGTATGGTGGTTCGTGTCTCTTGTCACAAACGTTACACTGATTTTTAAGAAAGATGTTGTGATTGCCCTAGAAAACAGAAAACGCCATTGCCGATTAAAAAACGAGTTTCTTGCTCATCGGATGGATCTTTCAACAGCAACGGTGACTGTCTGTTTTGCGGAACATCTGTCTTATTTGATGACCGTCACGAGTTGAAATCAGAAAATGTGCGAGTGCAAACACAAGCATCGCCACATATTATTTTACAGTGTTGCGATGAAAGAAACGATACCTTGTCACAAATTGTTCGAGGTCAAATTGAGTACTTTTCATCTTATTTTCATGCAGTAGATTGTGTCTATCACAGATCATGTAGTATCTACTTTCGAACAGGTAAAGCAATTCCTCAACAATACTGCACCAATAATCAGTTAGCGTCAGAAAGTCCCTTGTCAATGTTCCCATTCATAAATACATTGTTGGTAGGGCTATTCTCGAAAACGTCAACTGTGAAGTGGTAAAAGCGCTATCACCGAACGGAAGATCCTTAGATATTCTGTGGAAACTTTCCTGGCATTTTTCATCACGATGCGAAAGGCAGACAAAGCAACACTGGCAAATGCGATACTAGAGTTCAGCATGCAGCAGACCGCATAACTTGAGGAAAAAGAGGCAGAAAATTCTGTATGTCTTAGACGGAGAATCTCTCTTACATAGACTACCATGGTGTAAAGGCAGTTCGTACGACAATATCTCTGCATCATGAGACAATATCGCCGCATTTTACTTATTTAAATAAATAAGCGTGAATCTTGAATTACTGCTTCTTAATGATTTGTTTTTACTTCATTTTTACTTGAAAAGGGAAAGAAATTTCTAAAAATGTCAAACCGTTTGTAAAAGAATAGGTTCTGGGTGGCAGTATGTGAAGGATTGTTGTCGAAATGACCCCCCCCCAAAAAAAAAAAAAAAACTCAAATTTTCACTCGAAAAAGCAAAACCGTGAAATTTTGGTGTTCCCCTGTTGGGATTTTGTCGGATTTTGGATATTTTCATCAGGTGAGGTTTGTAAAAGTAAAGGTTGCAATTTTGCCCAGGTCAAACCGTATTTTGACTGGCCTATTATGTAAACAGGAAGGTTTTTGGTAGAATATACAATGTAAAATTATTCACGTTTGTAGAAAAAGAAATATATCTACCTCGTTCATTCACTTCTAACGAAAAATTAACAACTGTGAAACACTTCATCCGAAAGACTGAGAAACCGTTAAAAAGTAGATTTCGCAATAACAAGCAAACAAAAAGTTTCCTTTTGAAAATAAGCACCACATATATAAAATAAAGGTTATTTCACTCATACAACATTCCTTCTCTGAGTGATTCTTGTTTTGCCGTACCCCCCCCCCCCCCTTCAAAAAAAAAATAATAACTTGGGTCAGATTTATTGGTGTAATTAGGAACTATTTCAAAATTACTTCTCCAGACCCAATAAACAACAATATTAAAGCTGCTCTTACCCTTTTAACACCTATTACACGACAATGCCCAAATAAAATAATAATACAATTTTTGTGCTTAAATTTCTATTAAGTACAAAACTCCACTCAATCAAGGCTTTTGAGATGGTCTCTGTTTTTGCCCAGTTCATCTAGGCCTTTGACGTTACAACTGACTTCAAAATTTATTCTCTGATAATGGCGAACACATCGGCAACACAAATTCTATGTACTTAACTACCACTAAATGCTTTTCAACTCTGTAAAATGTATTTATCTTAGATACGAGTTTTCTCAAAGTTGTAGTTGACATTGGTCGTACGTAACAAAATTAACTAAATAAAGATTAAACAGTCTTGAATCTATCTAGACAATGGGAAAGTTCTTAGAAATTTAAAATGTATTAAAATGCAAGTAAGCAATCTTTGAGAAACTTAGAAAACATTGTGCTAAGTACAGAAGCTATTCATAAGGGTTACCAACAATGTCATAAGTAATATAGTGTTGCTAACTCAGCAGAAATTTATTTTCTAATGGGAATTATATCCGTAGCTAGGAGGTGGCTGAATCCCCTTGTGACCACCTTGAGCCATCCCAGTTGTTTGTATGTATATACCTAACCAACTTTATGCCCTATGGAACTCGAAGGTTCAATGCCGCGCTCACAAAAGCTGTCCACTGACTTCTATCCTTACAAGTAAGTGACCATATGGTTGTCGCGCAAATAAGATGCAGACATACGCCATCTGATTGAGCATGAAAAGATATGGAGAACACAGAAATTTAAGGTGCTAAGAGCCATACGGAGCGGAGCGAGGAAACAGGAAACATTGAATGTCGACCAAATTGGAGAAAGTCAGGAATAACGGGAAAAGTTAATTTCTTGCAAGCAGGGAAAGAAAGTCAACCAAAAGAAAGAAACTAAACATAACAAAGGCATCAAGGACGAAGAAAGTCATAATCAGAGTTGCCATCCGGACCGCAGTATTGCCAGCTCTGCATAACATTGATATGGAAGATATAGCACAGTATAGCAATTCATGCACAAGGAAAAATATTAGTAACACAAAACACAATTAAAAAGACTCTGTACACGTGCGTAAAAAGGTTTAACGTAGTCGTGAGTGAATATTACACCCGCGTGAATACAAATGGAGGAAAATAAAGAACAGTACGCACAATTTGTAGTTTAATTGCAGTTGACGTGAAGATCACGAAGGAATGCGTGGTCAACACACAAACATTTCTCGCAGTGAGCACAGCGGGTGAAAGCAAGCTGGTCACACGCGACTCTGCAGCATTCTTCCGTGAGTCCTTTTTCAAAGCAATATGCGGAAGGTGTTTGAAACTGTCCAGGATGTTCATTGGAGTAGCCACATTTGAAAAACGCAAAGCATATCATCTTTTGGAATCGCATAGAGGAAAACTGGTAATAAACAAATGACTGAAGGCGGAGAAAGTTCTCACGTTGCCACACATTAATACTGGAGAACACTAACGTATCTGTGATGAACTTCACCATGTTTTTGAATGGACGAAAGAAGAACACATCAGCAGGTTGTATAAGGTCTGTACATTTCGGAGGAATCAGCTTTTTGTAGAACTGAACACCGCCAGGAACTGTCATGTTGTAAAGAGTGTCATCCTTGTTTGGAGTCCAGGAGTCAACCCAAAGCAAAACACGATCCTTACCCTGAAGATCGGGCCACAAAACTTCTTCCAGGAAGATTTGCAAATCCCATTTGGTCATATTCGCTGATCTGCTTGCATATGCTTTCACATTGGGGAATTCAGCGACCATGCGCGCTGGAAAGTTACCACTGGGTTTCGAAACAAGAACATACATGTGTGGAAGCAATGTACCGTCCATCTCAATCACCGGCATAATCATATAGGAAATGACTATCGTTAAACCTTTTTACGCACGTGTACAGAGTCTTTTCAATTGTCTTTTGTGTTACTAATATTTTTCCTTGTGCATGAATTGCTATACTGTGCTATACCTTTCACATCAATGTTATGCAGCGCTGGCAATACTGCGGTCCGGATGGCAACCCTGATTATGATCTTTCTTCGTCCTTAATGCCCTTGTTATGTTTATTTTCTTTCTTTTGGTTGACTTTCTTTCCCTGTTTGCAAGAAATTAACTTTTCCCGTTATTCCTGACTTTCTTTAATTTTGCCGACATTCAATGTTTCCTGTTTCTTCGCTCCGCTCCGTATGGCCCTTAGCACCTTAAATTTCCGTGTTCTCCATATCTTTTCATGGTCAGTCAGATGGCGTATGTCTGTATCTGATTTGCGCGACAACCATATGGTCCCTTACTTGTTAGCCAACTGGATCTAGTTTCTACTTTGTATTCCTATTTCTGCGAGATCCATCTTAATATTGTCCTCCCATCTGCGCCTAGGTCTTGGTAATGGTCGTTTTCCGATTGGTCTTCCCGTCAAGACTTTGAAAGCGTTTCTACTTTCTTCCATCCTAGCTGCATGATGTGCCCACTTAAGCCTCCTAGACTTGATGACCCTAACAATGTTTGGTAAACCGTATAAATTGTGTAGTTCCTCTTTATGAATTTTCCGCCATTCCCATTCCCGTTCCTCTTGGGTCCGAATATTCGTCTCAGGATCTTGTTCTCAAATACTTTTAGTCTATGTTCTTCCCTCAGAGTAAGCGACCATGTTTCACAACCACATAGAACAACAGGCGTGATTATAATTTTATATATTTTAAGCTTGAAATTCCTTGACAGAATTCGTGACAAGAGATTTTGAACTGAATAATAACACGAATTCCCTCCTTTTAGTCGACATTTAATTTCTTCGTGAATATGATTTTCGTCTGTTAATAATATATATATATATATGAACGTAAAGTAAACTCAAATTAGCTCCAAAAACTTATCACAGCCCCCTCCCTCCGTCTTAGCGTTCTGGCTAGAGGTCTGATGGAATTACCTCAATTTATTACACATTCAGAATTATGGAAATAATCTCTCTCATACAAAGCAGTAAGGTTGCCAGATTAAATAGAGGGCAAGCCTGGTAAGCAGTAGCACTTATGTAATTGGAAACAAAATTGAAAACGAATATATTTCTTTGTACACATTTTCACTACTGCTTCTAACCTTTATAACTATTACCTATTACTAACTGCTAACACTACCAAACAAAAATAATAACATTTATTGTTATACGTAAATATCTATCTTATTATTCATACTTTTGGGCCTATTTTCCAGAACCGTTTTGTGAAAAAAGTAGACAGGTTATTTTCAAGTTCATTTGAACACAAATTTTGGCCATCTCAAGTTCTGTTGATATTCTATCTGATTATAAAGCTTTCAGAATTATAAAACTTTCTTTCGTCAATACGAGTTGATTGATATATACACCCTCCATTCCAAAAGAAACCGAACTTTTGAAAACAAATAGTACCACTAATGCCATCTGTTGTAATATTTTACCGGCAGATGGCGTAGTCCCTCATTGACAACTGGTATAAATGTCATGACATTTGGATGCACGGCAACAAAGTTATTGAGTTTCAACTGTCAGTGTGTTGTGTACATCGGTCGGAAAATGAGTTTCAAACAACGAGCTGCAATTGAGTTTTGTGTTAAACTGGGTAAAACTTTTAGTGAAACGCACCAAATGCTACAAAATGCATATGGTGATGAGTGTCTATCCCGTACGCAAGTTTACGAGTGGTTCAGGCGATTCAAATCGGGTAGAGAGACGCTGGATGATGACGAAAGATCAGGCCGTCCCAGAACCGGATTATCGGAAGAAAACATCGAAAAAGTGCGTGAATTCATCAAACATAACAAAAAAACGTCGGTGAAAGTTATTGAAATGGAATTAGGCATTCCTCAAACAACCGCATACCGCATTTTGACCGAAGGTTTGGGCCTTAAGAAGGTTAATTCGCGGTTTGTACCACACAAACTCACCGAAGACCAAAAAGTTGATCGAATTGCTCATTGTAAAGACATCGTTAAAAGTGCTCGGCAGGATCGAAACTTATTGAAATCGATTGTAACTGGTGACGAGACGTGGTGTTTTGAATATGAGCCCGAAACAAAGCGGCAAAGTGCTGAATGGAGAGCGCCGGATGAAGGAACACCCAAAAAAAGTCGCTTGGTGAAGTCAAAAGTCAAGGTGATGCTGATTTGTTTTTACGAATCAAAAGGAATTATCCACAAAGAATTTGTTCAGCCCGGCCAGACAGTCACTGGAGAGTTTTACTTGGGCGTCATGAAGCGTTTGCTGGCAAGAATTCGTCGTATTCGGCCCGAATATCGCGAAATCGGCAGTTGGACTCTTTTGGACGATAATGCACCATCACATCGTTCGCGACTTGTAACTGAATTTTTGGTCAAAAATCACATTATTCGGTTGCATTATCCGCCCTATTCACCAGATCTCGCTCCGTGCGATTTCTATCTGGTGCGATTTCTATCCCGAAACTGCATTTGGCGATGAAAGGAAAGTGGCACGCATCGATTGATGCCATTGAGAAGGCGACGACCGCCGTCCTAAAGACCATTCCAATAAAGGACATGGAGAAGTCGTTTGACAACTTGTTGGAGCGTGCAAATATGTGTATCGATGCAGAAGGGGAATACATTGATTAATAAAAATGATTTGTTCCAAAATGTACATTGCTTTTTTGTTTTTTTAAAACGTTCGGTTTCTTTTGGAATGGAGGGTGTATGTTGCATGTATGCAATTGCTGGAAACATCCCACCCCCGGAAACTGTATTATTCCCCTACTTGAAATTTGCTCATTTATTTGTTGTTTACATTTACCAAAACATTTTCTACAAAGAGAGAGAGACAGACAGAGAGAAAACTTAAATCCAAGACAAGAAAAAAAGTGATCAGTAGGTCAGTATAGGATATTTACTGTTTCTCTTAAAGTTCGTAAACTTGTAAACTATTAACTTACTTTAGAATCAATATGTCCACTAACTAAAAGGCTGCCAACAACAAGCAAACAAGTTCCGCCAATACACAAGAATACAGCAAGACTTAAGGCTCGCCATGGGATCTTCTGCGGTGGTTTCTGGAACTAAAATTACGTTTAATGTTAATGTAATCCTGTAAAAAGATGAACACAAGAAGCGGGAAATATTATCGCATACTATTCCCCAATATAGAGGACCTCAAGATAAACACACACACGGAAGTTCTATGAACAAGTGCACGTAAATTCTTCATCATCATCATGATGATGATGATGATGATTATGATTATGATGATGATGATGATGATGATGATGATGATGATGATGATGATGATGAAGAAGAAGAAGAAGAAGAAGAAGTATACAGTCCGGCAGAGATGATATACGAGGCTCGAGAAATTATACAAGAACTAGTATGAGCACCATCTTTTAAAAGAATATATTTAATGCCCCACATTTACGCTGTTTTTAGTCTGGATTATGCCTGGTCGTAAGGAAGAATTTTGAAGTGAAAATGACGCTGATTTGTCTTACATAATATTGAATATTAATATAGATGTCACATGTTCAATATTATTTTTCGTTTCCATTATTATTTACTATTATTCTCTGTGCTATGCAACCACATATGACAGTATTTGATGTTTGTTACTTCAGAATTTAATATCCTTTTCACTAACGAAACTGTATAAGACAGAAGTCAATTCAGTTTAATATGCGATCTTTCGTGCGTACATTCTCCCTGTTGTTCTCTCGTGCAAGAGCCGGAAACGATGTTTAACCATGAGGAAGCTATTTGGTGTTAATCATCCGAACATCTCGAACCGCATTGCTAAGCCCTATAGTTTGTTGAAGACACTCTCGGACATCTTATGTTATAGGAGGTTTTCCATGACGCCAGATAACATTTAAATAGAATCAGCGCTCCGAACAGAAAATGCGATCCAAAGTACAAATGAAGTGTTCTCCCAGTCGGAAGGAATAGTCGTATAATTTTGTTAAGAGTAAACAGAAAGTAATTTAACATGTACAAATCTCAGTAACATAAGACAAATTCATAATTATAACTGGTTTATTTACCAAAAGCAGAACAATTCTTAAAAGAATAAATTATTTCCAAAAATCAATTATTTCAACAGGTTTGTGCACACAATTATTGAAGTGCATAATAATTATATCGTGTCATGAAACAGATTATATAGCAAATCCTTGTAAACACGGAATAGATTAATAAGTTAGGAAGATGCTTGCATATAAGTAAAATATAAAGGAAACAGTAATAACAGCAAGGATAAAATTAAAGATGTGCATCATATAAAATAAAATATCAGCATTATTTTCGTATAATTTGCGAAGTCATTTTTATTTCATATACATCGCATTATAATCTATAAGTGCATTTACTTCATAATTATCATCTATCATAAAACATTGCATTGAGCTTCACATAAATTATTCAGCATACTTAGGTTGAAATAACAATCTCAAAATCTCAATACCTTTTCGTAGTGTCCTTCGCTTCCACTATTTGAATATTACCATCAGTAACAAATTGTACACGCAAAATCTGCTGTAAGCATGGATGGGTTTATTGATATGATTCTCAATCATAATCTGATTTCACTAACCTTCGAAAAAAATGTTAATACTTATTGCGATGTTATTTACTTGTTTTTTACTTGTTGCGATGAAAGTAAACGGAAGCGAAATATATTTAAATAATTGGCATTCGGCACCAAACAACATTCAGGAACGTTAGGATAAAGTCTAAACTAATAATTTACTCTGCAGTGGTATTCTAAACTAATAAATTGGTAGGTTACAAGCTTTCGAAATAGGTTCCCTGAAAAATTATTTTCCCACACTTTCGACATTCTGTAACTATGAAACTTTGCATTTCTAAACACTTGTTTATTAGGACTTTTATTCCTTCTTTTGTTGTCTACACGAAGACATAGCTAGTATTCGCCTATCTTTCTCCATATGGTGTATATATACAGGGTGACCGCGCGACTATGTTACAAAATTTAAGGGATGATTCCTGACACGGAAACAAGAAAAAAAGTTCAAATAAACTTTTGTCCAACGTACATAATTTCGGAGCTACAAGGTGCCGAAAGCGTGGGAAAATGACATTCAAAGCTCTATAGCTCGACTATGGTGAATGATAGAGCTAATGCGGCATGGTCACGTCAAAGACACCGAAGCTGCTGTATTCAAAAATGCTTAGATCGAGATCGTGCAATTCGTGCACAAGGGATTCCCCAAAGGAGCGTAGGGATTCCCGAATAATCTGTCAAGAAAGATGGGTCGAGAAGGATACGGATGAATAGCTGTCCCAACTGCTGGCAATAATGCGTCTGTACTAAGTCGATATCTCGCATAAGCACAAAATGGCGAACAGTTTTATACGTGCCATGTGTGGTTGCATAACGCGCACTAAATAAGAATGGGAAACATGAAAGGAAAATGTGAATAATTTGGTACAAACGGTAAATACATGATACATATGGTCATGAAACGTACTAAAATGTTGTAAAAGGATCACACTATTAAAGTCTTTCTTCCATGTATTGTTGTCATTGAAAACAAATAAACAAAACTGAACGAAACAACCATAATGCAAAAGAGGTTGTTTCCTAAAAACAAAAGTCACAAGAATGGAAATAATGTCTTCAATCAACATTTTACAGCAGGATTGAATGCATCCAAGAACATCATCAATTACCTGTAAACGAGACAAATCTCCCAATTATCCTACAATAGGTGATGGACATGACGTCCCTCTACTTCAACACAGGCGTTACAGCGTCGCAGTAAGTTCTGACGCATCTGCTGTAATAACCCAGGAGCTGTTCTTATAGTATCACAGGCAGCGAGTATTCGTGCTAATGGTTCTTCTGCGTTGTCTATAGGCGTTTCATAGACAAGTGTTTTGACATGACCCCACAAGAAAAAATCAAGTGGAGGCAAATCTGAGGAACGTGCAGGTCAATTACAAGGACCGCCTCTTCCAATCCATCTGTCACGAAACGTTTGATTCAAATACTCTCGAGCACTAGCTGAAAAGTGGGATGGGGCGCCATCATGTTGAAACCACATCCGTTGACGAACACCGAGAGGGACATCCTCTAATAACTCTGGGAGTATGTCTCGCAGGAATCTCGTATACACTGGTGCAGTTAATCGTGGTGGTAGTAAATATGGACCTATTATCTGATCACTGATAATACCCGCCCACATATTTATGGCGAATCGGTCTTGGTGGCCCCTTTTCACACTTGCATAAGGATTTTCGTCTGCCCATACATGACTATTCTGACTATTAAATATCCCGTCTTTCGTAAAACAAGCTTCGTCGGTGAAAAGCACGTAGGAAGCAAACTGCGGATCAATTACAGAGCGTTGGAGAAACCACTAACAAAACCGAACGCGAGGTTGAAAGTCAGTTGAACGTAAGGCCTGAACCCTCTGCGGATGATAGGGGTGTAACTGTTGCTCGTGTACTACTTTCCAAACAGTATCTTGTGCTACTCCCCTTTCACGTGCTACTTTCCGGGTACTTACTGTTGGGTCTTGGGCGAAACGATCAAGCACTTGTTCTTCAAAGTCCGGAGTCCTCGTGGTTCTTCGTCTTCCTTGGTCGTAGTGTTGAGGTTGTAAATTCCCCATGTTTCGTAAGCGTTGAAAAAGTCTGGCAAACATAGTATGGGTTGGATGTCTTCTTTGTGAATACTTCAGTCGATATAACCTATCAGCTTCTCGACTGTTGCCATTTGCTTGACCGTATACAAATATCATGTCCGCAAGTTCTGCTATCGAATACTCCATTTGATCTCACATTCGAACAAGCAAAGCACAAACTGCACTAAGGAACTCGTACGCTACGAACAAACCACATGAAGAATGACCTTCCACCTTCCCCAACGCCTTCTAGTAGGGTTGTCTTATACTTTCCTTACCTTCGATTGTTTTCTACGACAGAATGAAGAACAAATGCTTGTGATCGAACCTGCAAACTGTGGCGTACTTCAGGTGATAACACCGTCTGTGAAAACAAAATATCTTCTAAACGATAACAATATGACGACATGTTAAGCATTCTAGACATCTCGGAATCAGTCCTGCAAAACATCGGAAGCAGCGACTAAAACAAACGTCCTGATAAATTGTTTTTCCTTGTTCTTTTTCAATGTTCGGGTAACGCACATTACGGCTAATGATAAGAAACGGATATTTTACTGTTGTTCTCTGGCAGTGGTCACATTAACATGGGATGGCGGAAATATCCCCCTCTCGTAAAAAGTATCCTCGACTCGTATCATCAAATAAAATAAGATTTCTGCCTGGAAGAAAGCATCCATATCCTCCGGTTTTTCTCTTTCGTTTTACTTGCTTTCAATGACAAAACTACATGGAAGAAAACAATGTTAGTGTGATGTTTGTACAGCATTTTAGTATGTTTCATGACTATTACCTTTTATTAAAAGCGTCTGTACAATGATAGGACAGCGTAATATCATGTATTTGCCATTTGTACCAAATTATTCACATTTTCCTTTCATGTTTCCCACTCTTATTTAGTGCGCGTTATGCAACCACACATGGCACGTATAAAACTGTTCGCCATTTTGTGCTTATGCGAGATATCGACTTAGTACAGACGCATTATTGCTAGCAGTTGGGATAGCTATTCATCCGTATCCTTCTCGACCCATCTTTCTTGACAGATTATTCGGGAATCCCTACGCTCCTTTGGGGAATCCCTTGTGCACGAATTGCATGATCTCGATCTAAGCATTTTTGAATACAGCAGCTTCGGTGTCTTTGACGTGACCATGCCGCATTAGCTCTATCATTCACCATAGTCGAGCTATAGAGCTTTGAATGTCATTTTCCCACGCTTTCGGCACCTTGTAGCTTCGAAATTATGTACGTTGGACAAAAGTTTATTTGAACTTTTTTTCTTGTTTCCGTGTCAGGAATCATCCCTTAAATTTTGTAACATAGTCACGCGGTCACCCTGTATATATATATATATATATATATATATATATATATATATATATATAGGGTGGACCATTTAATTTGACACGCTCTTGTAACTTTTATACTAATGGACAAAACACGCTAAAATTTTGTACCATCCAAATATCGGCAGGGCAGCCATTGTTTGATATACTTGTAATACCACAAGGTTAACAGTGTTGCCAAACTCACAAAGTTAAGTTCTTTTCAAATGACACTAGGTCAGGTTATTGCATGTTTCAAATCTACATGTAAAAGGAAACATACAATGCCTCACTTATCATATAGTGTTGTAAACTAAGGACGCTCCAGTATCACAAACATCCAAATATTCGTGGCTTCTATAGTAACAATAACGCAAATGAGGAGATGTGACAATGCACATCCGAAGTACTTTAGTGTCTAATACCATGAACATGATAAGAGTTTTCGAATGAATACGAACAAAGTTACAAGGATTGAAAATTTGACGTTTTTCAGAAGCATTTATTTCGAAAAAACTGCTTAGACGGTATATAATGCAATTGAATAGATGGTTTTCAATAGAGTAAAGATTAGAATGTAGTTTGCAGTAATTTGCTATCTCAAATCGTTCTGTAGATATGGTAAAATCTGTTGAAGTGTGCAATACTGCTACTGTAGTGTATAAAACCGAGAACCTTGTAATACACTTACCAAAAGATACTGCTTTAATGTTACAGAAGAAATGTAAATCAAAAATTATTTTTAAAAGTTCCATAAATACACCATTTAAAGCAATATATCAAATTTTACATTTTTTTCGTATCTCTCGAACGGTTTGAAATTATCACATTGCTGTAAACAGCATTATTATCTTTATGTTTATAGAAAGCCATATACGTAATTCGATGTAATATTTATCTAAACACTTTTTCAAAATAAAGTTCTTTCAAAAAGGTCACATTTTCAATTTCTTCAATTTCGTTTTGAAATACATCACACGATGACAGTAGTATTCACCATTGAGGCACTTTGGACGACCGTTGCCCTCTTCCTCTCACTTGCGTTAATACTGTTCTAGAACTCTCCAAAATTTGGTTATATGTCGATGTTTATGATACTGAGCGTCAGGATTGGCTGGTTTAAACCAAAAAACGAAAACTGTTCGTAAAAGTGTAAGTGTTTGTAAAATCTTGATGAACACACATTTGTGGGTTATAACGTTTCATTCCCGTATATTATTGGTATTACGTTCAGATCTAAATTCCCCATTCATTACTCAAAGAGATTATGCTACAAAAGCAACTTTTGTTTTTCTTTTATAAGTTTATGAATCTTTCATTTGTGATTTTTTTTTATAGTTTGTTATTATTATTATGCAATTGCAATAAAAGGAAAATTCTAAATATTGTTTCATTTTAATAAATATTTACTATTGATAAAATACATCGAAGTGCAGTACTTTTTCTTTAGGGGAAGGGGGGGTCATACAAACCCCATATCAGAAGTATCTTTGGTATCTATTTATGTATAAATGGATCAGAGCCAAAGTGGACTCAAATAATTCGTATCTTTATTCACTTTTCTTACTAAGATGCAAATTAAGTCGTGGTACTTCTTTAACTTGGACTAATAAAAGTCGTAGTGAACTAACTTGGAGATAATTAGTTTTTCTGTACTCTGCAGTACTTAGAAATTATCCATATGTAATTCTGTACACTTGGTTTCACTTGTGCAATTGTTTATCTTTTTGTCCTTCTGAAATGACTCTTGACAATTATATTAACAAGTATGTAAATATCAGTACAACGCATTTTTATCAGGAGTCGTTCGTTCGTGAGTCGGCAGATGTATCGCATTTGTGGCCAATTAATCCTGGTTTCGAGTTCAAATGGAGGACAATTTCTCTCGGATGTAAGCCAAGAAGCGGTTTGGATTCCGCTTTATGCTTAGGGACCCCTTCCAGCATAATCCGATTGTTTCATAGTAATACCAAGGCGGAACAAACTTATTTCTGTCCATATGTGATATAAATACATAGAGCAAATTATTTAAACCAAAAAATCTGGTTTAAACAAAAAAACCGGGTTTAAACCCCCCAAAAAAAGGTTTTTGTTTTTTTCAATAAAAACCATGGTTTTTGCCAACCCTGCTGAACGTTCTTACTTCGTAACACTGTTATAGCAAATGTAGTACTGTACGTTTTCCAATTACAGATTCGAAATATGTAATAACCTGACGCAGTGCCATTTGAAAAAATGTAACTTTATGTTGGGTTGGCAGCACTGTTAACCTTAGGTATCACAGGGAATTCCAAACAATGCTCCCTTGCCGATATTTGCATGGTACAAAATTTCAGCGTTTTTTTGTCCATTAGTTTAAAAGTTACAAGGACTTATCAAGATAAATGGTTTACCCAGTATGTACATATATTGCCATATTTCAATTCTTTCATAATCATTCACTTGTTTTTATCACTTGTCTGTTTTAGTTTACGCGATCATCGATACACTGGTTTTTAATTGAGGTGAAGTTACACTGTGTTTAAAGGAGTAAGCTTCATTCAAAAACTGGCTCTGGTTTGTCCCAGCACAAACAATAGGCATACACTGTGGTACAGCCTGCGTAATTTAAGACATGGAGCACTGTCCTCAAAAGTACAATGTATGACTGGTGTAAAGGAAAAATGCAAGTGTAATGCCTAACACACCGGAACGTAAGCACAGGATTCAGGTTCGATTCCCGTCTCTCACACATTTGATTTCTTGAAATTCAAAAAATTTCACCTTGAAACACATGCTAATTGCAAACGAATGATGATGGAATGAAAACATCACGACGACATAAAGAATCCAGAAAAAAAGTTACGAACACAATTTTCCCTACCATTAACTCACACTATATAGGATCGATTAGGATTAGGAATTCGATTTCTGAGCTTTCGGCATCTATGACCATCTTAGCTCCGTCGCACATATGAGGGATGACGTCCCTCGGCGATCACACTGCCGGAAAGGAAGAAAAGAATCGGCCTGGGACAATTACGTTAGGTACAATCCCAGCATTTGTCTGGTGTGAATGAGAAAACCGCAGGAAAACCTCACTCAGGATGGAGAGTGCTACACCGTGAATCGAATCCGGGACCGCTCGCATCAAAGGCGAGAGCGTTAGCGACTACGCTATGCGATGCCACTTAACTATAATAGAACACCACGTACTTTTCGCATCAGAAACGAAACAATATCTTTGATCCACCGTTTTTCCATATTTTTACTTGGCTTTAGACTCATTTAATGTTGCGTATGTCTTAACAAATTTGAATATTACTTTCTACGTATCATTATCTCAGAAATGGATATACCAAACAAGCAGGAAAAGAGCATCAAAAAGAAAAATATTAGAGGGCATAGCTGGTTTTGTTTGTTTACTGGAAGGCTAAAAAATCTGTATTTATTAAATATCTTATTTCAATTTTTAACTTTGTCTATCCTTCACTAACAGTTACGGTAGTCACATGCTTATGGCATAGTGTTTCACAATGATAGAGTTTCAGGAACAAAGAACAATCCGAGAGTGTTATTTTAAACATAGGCATGATAAAAGAATCTGTCGCTATTCACAGAAGAATGATTTTTTTTTTTTAAATAAAGTTATGTCACAGTTTATTTTCTCTATTTTATATACACACGTCAGCATAAACTAATACTTGCGTGTTTTATATAGTAAGATTATGGACAATATATTTATTGTCGACCAAGGCAAAAAAATTTGACTGTGGCTACACATTAAAAGAAAACTGAATTACCGTAAATGCGATTAAATCAAATATAGAAATTTAGGTCTAATTGGGAATCGTACTTTGAAGATTTTAAAAAGTAATATATACTCCACGACAAATATTCGTGTCAATAACGCTTAATTAAAGATTAAGTCTTTTACCTGAGTTTCATCAAATCCTTCATCAGATTGAGCTAACTTCTGATAACCCACACGTGAATAGGATACTGCGTCTTTCCTTCCCATTTTCATTTGGCGCATACACTCTGAAAATTAAAAAAATAATAATAATCAACACGCGGCAACAAATACAAAGTACATAACTTTTCAGCTCTGCGACTATATATAGAAAAAAGTACCTAAACAACCCCACATTTTTTTCTCACGGTGAACTGGGGAAAACACAACAGCAACAGAAAGATCTCATGAGCCACTTTGTAACTGAAATGTCAGTCTCTCTAGTTCATCCTCTTCTATTTTATCTAAATGTCAAGCGGTATTTAATAAAGGTCACGAAGAAAAAGCTTTAGAAATCCTGAAAACGTTCACACAGAATTATCATAATATTCTCCAATGTTTTAAAAGTTAGTACGTATAAGTTGGATGCGTGAGGTCTTGGGTTCGAATCCAGGTAGTCAGTCATTTACTTATAGTAGTATCAGTAGTAGTTGCCACCGTCCGTAATAATCATCAGAATGGGTTTCCTATTCATTACCATTCTTTCTGATTGCAGTAATTTTCTTTAATAATAATAATAATAATAATAATAATAATAATAATAATAATAATAATAATATGAAAAACGAAATGAAATTTTTCAGTTTTACGTTACAGGATTATGCCCTGTAGGCTAAAGAAGATTCATTAATGAAAGTGAATAATCGTGAAAAATTAGTGGAATGAGAATGTCGGAGACAACTCACAAACCTGATGTTTTCACCGCAATATAGCCTGACTTCGAACCATAGATGTAGGCGCTCTACCACTGAACCATTGTGTGAATAATAATAATAATAATAATAATAATAATAATAATAATAATAATAATAATAATAATAATAATAATATGGGACAGCAACTTGCCTTGTGATTTGGATGTTGTATGCGTAAGTTGTGCCTCACTTGCAACTTTCCATAACAATTCATATAAGCATCAACAGTAAACTATTAGTATTTACCTTGTGCTTTGCTTGTTTTCGTTGAAGTATCACTCATTTTATTACATCAGGAGTATATGACACGAAATCTACAATATAACCCGTGATTCGAATACATTAATCTGCAAAGAAATCAAATCTGGGACAAGGTGTACAGAAACCATGCTTGTGATCGGTCACTTGGGAACAATAATTAAAGTTCTTCGGATTGTGGTTTTTATTGACCTCGCAATTCCGAAAGTATTCAGAACCTATTCCATCATTCAAATATTTATAGCGCTCCTTGATGGCCAAGTAGATATCACGCATGCTCTGTACTAGTCGTCTCGGATTCAATCTCTGTGCTTGCTCGGGATACAAATCCAAGCAATGTTTGGTATTCTATTTTAAGCCGATTCATATAATCCCGGTATTGATAAAGGGAATTAAACCCTAAATTACCAATCAATCAGATGTTTACGATATATGATAGTGGTGGGTAAATATTGCTATACTGCTTAAAATGACATTATTTGCGGGAATTTTAAAAAGTGATCGTTGCTTTCCTTTGCCTCTATAACATTACCATTAACAGCTTTCGGTAGTTGTAATAACAACAAGTTTTCGGAACTACGTAAGCAGTGTTGTAAACTTCACCAATGTTTTTCATATTTCTGGAATGGTTTGAGATATTAAATTGCTTTAAATCCCATTATGATCTTTACTTTTGAAAACCATCTACATGACTGAGTATAATATTATTGTCTAGGCACTCTTTTGACAAAAGTCAAATTTCCCATTTCTTGTAACTTCGTTCCTATTTATTCGAAATACGTCATATCGTAGCATTCGACAATAATGTACTTTGGATGTGCACTGCCTCGTTCGTCTTACTTGCGTTATTACTGTTGTAAAACTCTTCAAAGTTTGGGTGTTTATAATTAGTGGTGACCTTCGCATAGGGCGTACTGGGCAACAGCCTGGGACTGTGCTTCAGAGTAATACTCTTGATTTTTTTAGAACATTTATGGACAATAGGTTACGTGTCATTGGATAAATTCTGAAGCTTAGAGTAAATCCTGAATAGTCAAATCAATTACAGTTCTATAAGTGCTCCATCTGCAGAACAATCTATCTAAATATCCAGGTAGTCATGAATCCCGTTGTTCTTCAATTCACGCTGTAGATCAACACCCATCAGGGAAGGGTTCTGTGACGTCATCTTTTATTTATTTATTTATTTATTTATTATTTTTTAAACTCTGCTGAAGCTACGAAGTTGTCAGAATATTCAGCTCCCGGGAGAATTTGGTATGACATTAAAAAATAAGTATTACCAAGGAAATAGGGAAATTATGTCAAAATAATCACAACTTTAGTATTAAGCATAGGCTTTGTACAGTGTCCCGTATATCTTTAGTAATATCATCGGCAAAATCTTGGTGCACTACTTTCCAATTTCCATAATCTGCAACCTGCTTAGTAGTGTGTCTCAAACACTGTCTGGCGAACGCACGACAAAATCGTGAGTGCGAGTTCTGCTTGCTAAGGAAAGGTTATTCATATAAGGCGGTGCTATATTGACTACTATTGTCATAATTGCTTCTGATTTTCCTTTTTACCTTACAGAACTCCTTCCTGACTACATAGTCTGAGCAGATGATTGGTTTCGATTCCTGCTGGGAGCTCATGTGGTTCGAGTCCCACATTAAGCTGTAGGTCTACTTTCATATAGCCTCGGTGCTGAAAGGAATGTAAAACTTCAAAGCAAGTAACCAACTCATTTAATCTATAAACATGATCGAAATTCGAGCAGAACAACAGTACTGGAAATATGTTTAGAGAGGCTATTTATTAGCCATTATTTAGTTTCTAGCTTCATGCAATCCAGGATTCAGAAATCATTTTGGAAGATATATTCAAAATAAATTTACAAAACTCGTGACAAGCAAAAGCAAATTTTTTTTAAAAAAGTTAAAAATCAAGCATCATACTACTCCATTATTCTTGAACGTACATCCGATATTGCTTATATTACGCAGCTCTGTAATATTATGACTGTAAAGAAAGATTGAAATTGAAAATATTTCTATATTTTCTTGACGATATTTTGATAACTGATATTCTGTAGTCTACATTTTTATCTTTGATATTGTGCCATACAACTGGCAAAGGACCTCGTGGGGATCGCTAGCCTTAGGTCCGTAAAAGCTAAGGCCGCCTATTTTATAATATTGTAGCATACTTAGTTTGTAACATTAAATAACAAGTGATGTACTGTAAGCTTTCGTTTAACATGTAGACCTGAAATATATAATAATCCGATGTAGTGACATTTAATATATATATATATATATATATATATATATATATATATATATATATATATATATATATAGGGTGCCTTAAAAGTCTTGTTACAAAAAATGTGAGAGGGGAAACCGTCTACAAATATGATGTTTTCAATCTAAAATGAAGGATTTTTTTTTACATCGAACAAGCCGTTTGGGCTGTACACTCTTTATGCGCCCAATGTTAAATGAAAATGCAACGTTGACATTTACCTGTACCCACAACGTACGTGAATGAAGTTCCTATCTTTTACGGTAACGTGTCGATGGCAAGCCCCTATTTCAAACAATAACTTCATTCACTTATGTTGTGGGTCTAGATAAATGGCAATGTTGCAATTTCATTTAGCATTGGGCTCATAAAGAGTGTACAGCCCAAAGGCTTGTCCGATTTTTAAAAAAAATTCCTTCACTTTAGATTGAAAACATCATATTTGGAGACTGTTTCTCCTCTTACATTTTGCTCGCTGCTGAACGGGACGTTAAACTCAAAATCAACTCAACTCTGATAATAACAGAGTTACCCTGTGTATGTTGGGTTGGCAGCGTTGTTAGGTGAGATTGCAGTCTCAAATCCGTTTCTTCTCTACGATTCTTGGTGATAACCCCCTCAATGTTTGGGAATCCATTCAATGAGGCTTCTCTTCCATGTACTATTACTCTTCATCGATGTTCTTTCGCTAAGAACTCTGTATGCTATAGATATCTTCCATTCTGCGTTACCAAAATCTGCCCATTTCAACACAATCATCCATTCTACCACCTCAAGTACTACAGACGATCACCTAATACACTACTAATAACCACTAGGCACTACACACTCATCTTCAGTGCTCGCACTTCACACATCTTACGTGTTCCAAACTACAAGCGTTTTCACAATTATGATAACTATCTGTGTGTGTATATAATTTCATGTAGTGTTATCGCCAGAGAAAAAATATTACTATTATATGTTTTACTGTTTCACATGGACACGAAATAATAGAAATATATATATAATGGAACTAACAACGTGTGCGTGGGGTTTTTCGGGGTTCTCCTATTTCTTCCCACTTTCCTCATTCCATCATTATCATCCATCTTATCATCACCGTCTCCCTTATGTTCGGTGCATATTCGTGGGACGTTAAACTCCAAATAAATAAATAAAATAAAATAATAACAATAAAAAAGAAATCAGAGAAAAAGTACCGACAAGTAGTAATTTTGTTATGCTACAAATTTTCACCTCAAGAGTGACAAAATACATGCGTGTTCAGGAAGCGAACAGGATAGTGTCGAGGTTAACGCACTGGAACGGTAGACTGGAGAACCAGGTTCCATTTCTGGTGTAGTAGTTCAAGTTTCACTCTTTATGTATAATTGAATTCGCATCTACAGAGGTATTGGTGTGTCATCGTGAATTAAATACATAATTCAATCGCCAAAGGTGTTGTGTAACTCAGACACTGAGTTTCCAACCACAACACAATCTGCAATACACTCTATGGTCTGAGTGGCTAAGTATCGGTCTCAATAGTAATAGAAAATTCGGAGACCAGACTGGGTAGGTAGTCGTCAAAGTATCGGCTCGATTTTCGACCCAATCTGCATATTTTTACTCTTTCGATATTGTTAGATTCGCACCAATAAAGGTATTAATGTGATTTAAAATAAGTTATTTTCTCTATTTTCCATTTAACTGTACACTAGCAACATTGAATCACTTAGGAAAAAAAAAAAGTTAGTGTTTCTTCTTCAAAACATTATCCATTACATATTCAATTATCTAACCTTACAAGTCCCCTCAGTAAGTACTCGTTCCCTCTCACTTTCACATCCAACTACCAAAAACACTCGTGAACATCAACATTAAAAGTTTTCGGTGAAATGAAACGAACAGCAAGCAGATGTTAAAATAATAATCTTTGAAAGCCAATTATATTACGGTACATCCTAGTAATGACTGTTACTGAATAAATTCATGAGTTTTTCACTGAAAACATTTGCTATGTTATTATTTAAACATCATTCTATGTTCTACCATCCGGTGTAATGTTTCCTTTATCCATAATTTGAAACAAGGTGTATGGAACCCATTTTAAGAATTCAAAATTATTTTACTTGTTATGTTCCAAATCCATCAATATCTCACCGTGATGTTTCAAAATTCTGGCTTCTTTGGTTTCTCACTAAAACGATCACGAATCATTGAAAGCTATGCTCGATAGCAAAGTACACTTTTTATTAACTTTAATAGTGAATGCACATACATTGGTCACAATAACTGACTTTTCATTTGCACAGTACTCACTATTCTTTCAATAATAGTTATGTCTCATCCAGTAAGAAAGTAGAGGGGAAATAATTTCAAGTATCTGTTACCTCACAACACGCGGATGAAATCAACAGGATTTTGAAATACTGGTGGTGATAGATATTATGCACGGATTTTGAAGCATAACAATAATTATTTTTGAACTTGCACTTATGCCTATGATCAAAGATCAACGTAAGTATAAAGCATAGCTCGTAAGCAGTGCAGTACGCAGAATTTCATCAAGAGGGGTTAAACCATTCAATTTCACATCTTTTTAGCACAAGCGTGATTTTCATATATCAGTATATATCTTAATATAGTAAGTGTTTATTTTTCCATATCTTTCTCAGGGCGGTTATACCCCTAGCTCCACGTTGCGTACCCCACTGCTCATACGTTTTCATCTAAATGTATTCAGAGGCAGAATATGACCGTATTGCTATTTTTAGACACTCTTATATGCTCTTTAACTCTAGTACTTATATTCCTTTTCGTCATCTAAATGAGTGTTTTTGGACGTAACTTCATATATCCTAGATAACATACATATATTTTTTCTAAAAATAACTTTTGAAGCAAGTTAAACTTTTTTCTTTATATATATATATATATATATATATATATATATATATATATATATATATATATATATATATATAGAAGGGTATCCTTTATATAAGGTAATTTCGTGTTACGATACGCACAACCGCGAAATGTATTCTATGTGACCGTAAACACAAATTAGTGAAATAGCAGCTCCGTACGAGAACGTTAACCCCTGCCGACTCGAAGACAAAAATCATGAAATGACGTTTCCATAATTTAGAATGTCCAACCGTGATAACGGAGAAACCAAAAGAGATAGAGGAACGAAAGTTTACACGAAGCAACTAGAGAAAGGAGGACAACTGCCCGTGTATTGACGAACATTACCAGATGAACAGTGTTGCCAACCCAAGACAAAGTTATGTTTTTGTAATGGAATGACCGAAATCGGATATCATCATTGGAAGCAACGATAAAAATAAAGAGAAAAGAGATGGTAAAGCATATCAGTATTGCAAACTTTTCGAGAATTAACGTAAAACGTGTTAAATGCAAACGCCGTTGGGGTACGCAGCGTTGCCATCTTTTACAAACCACACTTCTCAGCTTTAACAAGATACCGAATATCTCAGTACATGACTTATCGATCTCACATAACCACAGTACTGCTCCTCATGCTCTACCGCCTTGCACTATAGGTTTTGAACCATACTGCACTAGTGACCTTTTCCGAGTTATTGTACCTTTTCCAGACTCAACTCTTCTCTTTCTATTAATGGCAACAATGTTCAACGGACCCTTCTGAACTTGGAGTCAGCGTAAATGATTCTTGTCAATATTTAATTTAAGGTGTACAAAACATTAGTACCTCATGCGCCAACAGCGTTTGCATTTAACACATGTTTCACGTTATTTCTCGAAAAGTTTCCAACACTGATTTGCGTTCACCATCTCTATTTTCTTTATTTCCATTGTTGCTTACAATGATGATATCCAATTTGGGTCATTCTATTTACAAAAACATAACTTTATCTTGGTTGGCAACACTGTTCATCTGGTGATGTTCGTCAATACACGGGCAGGTGTCCTCTTTTCTCTAGTTGCTTCATGCAAAGTTTCGTTTCTCTGTCTCTTTTGGTTTCTCCGTTATTACGGTTGGACATTCTAAATTATATTATAATGTGGAAACGTCATTTCATGACTTTGTCGTCAAGTTGTCACGGGTTAACGTTCTCGTAGGAGCTGCTATTTCACTAATCGTGTTTACGGCCACATATAATACATATATATTAGGAACGCATATATTACACACCACACACACACACACACACACACATATATATATATATATATATATATATATATATATATATATAAAAGGGATAACTGAAAAGTTTTGAGCCTTGAGAAAACTATAAGAAGTATAGTTTTGGTAATATCTTTATTTTTAACATAATCCCTTGGACAGCAACACACTTACTCGAACGGTGGTGCAGTGCCCAGTAGAAAAAAATTCCTTAGGTTGTGACCACAGAAACTCCTCCACGGCTATCATGACGTCATTATCGCTTGCAAAACGTCGTCCTGCTAGAGCCTTTTTAGGGGAACAAGTAGAAGTCTGAGGGGGCCAGACCTAGAGAATATGGTGGACGAGGAACAAGTTCAAAGCCGCATTCGTGAATAATAGCCATGGCAACTGCTGATGTGTGGCCGGGAGCATTGTCATTATGGTAGAGAAAGCCTCTGGACATCATTTGTGGCCATTTTTCTTGAATTTGCACTCGAAGTTTTTTTCAAAAGATCACTATAGTATTGTCCTGTGATGATATGACCCCTTTTCAAGTAATTAATGAATATCACACCTTGGGAATCCAAAAACACAGAGGCTATCATTTTGCCAGCGGAGGGGATCACCTTTGCCTTCTTTGGGGTAGGGGAGGAGGGGTGCTTCTATTGTTTGGATTGTTGTTTTGTTTCTGGCTGTAATGGTGTACCCAACACTCGTCCATAGTGATGAATTGACAGAGAAAATCGTCCGTAGACTGTAAGTATATGAGAACAAGATCCTGAGACGAATATTCGGAACCAGGAGGATTCCCCCACACCACAACAACCACCTATCCCACTCTGGCACTCCTTAATTTCTACATAAAATTTCTCATTGGACGTATGTTACGTTCTAATAGTTTGATTTTTATATTTTCACCTCCTTACACCATTACTGAAGAATCCAACCTCGACCCTCTCCGATTCTCAAATGAAAGAACAATTGAGGTTAGCTTTGTGACGACTGATTTCTTATTTCCAATAATTCAAATTGAAAATACGACTAAAATATCCTTACATTAATATATAGGCCTACATAATAAGCAATATTTTTTTTAAAGATAAAAACAAAATATTGTTATCGTTGGTAGCAGCTACCGATAATGATTAAAAAGACGAACAATGAAGGGGTAGAAATTTAAATTTGACACGATATTGTACCTTAAAACACTTTCCCTCCCTGACATGATCAGCGACTTCTTTTTTCTTTTTGCATTGGCACAGTGGTGGGAGTAGGGGCGTTTGTTCTAGTGATGTCAAACGGCTCGGCTCGGTTCAACTGAGCCAACAGTTCGAGCCGGCTCCATTGGAATGAGCCACCGGCTCGTCTTAAGTGAGCCATCGGCTCGATTACGATGAGCCAATGGCTCAGTTCAGCTCGGCTCAGGTGAACCATCGGCTCGGTTCGACTTGGCTCAGGTGAGCCATTGGCTCTAGCCGGCTCGGTTGGAATAAGCCATTGGTTCAGACCGCTCAGCACAGGTAAGCCATCGGCTTGAGCCGGCTTGGTAGGGAGGACCCATCGGCTCGGCTTGGTTCGGCGCAACTGAGCGGAGGGCTCGGTGGTAACTAAGTCGTGAGCCGAGATGTTTCTTATCTGTATTTTTATATATCTAAAATGTACGTATGTATGTATGTTTCAGCACGAGTTTGAAACACTTGGAGCAATTTTAAGCAAATATCGTACATATATTACTTACAGTCTGGAAAAGAGTACTGTTGTTAAAAGTTTTCGTAGCTAGTGATGTCAACCGGCTCGGCTCGATTGGAATGAGACTTTGGCCCGGTTCGGCTCAAGTGAGCCATTGGCTCGAGCTGGCTCGGTTACGATGAGCCACCGGCTCGGCTAGAACGAGCCATCCGCTCGGTTCAGCTCGGTGGTGACTGAGCCGTGAGCCGAGCCGTTGACAACACTAGTTTGTTCATTGATTGCCTATCAGCTTAGGTGAAACAGACATTTGCGTGAAACCATTACAACATTACAGGAACTCGTATTACTGCAAAAACTCACATTAAGGTACTTATAACTGCTACAAACATACTTTAATCTAACCAACCATACTCTACTTACAATCGTAACGATAAATTTGTACGAAGGTAAGGCATCCAGTAACATGAGAAACTCAGTTAGCGCTATTCTTGTTTACAACCATACCCACTGTCGCTGAAGCGACCTCTCCCTACGGACGCATCCCGCATTTGCTTTGTGAGTCTTCTATCTTTTCCCTGCCCTGACCCGGTTGAATAGCTTTCGTCTTTCTTGGTACGCATATAGCACAGCTTAGCCTGTTGTTTGTACTATAGTCTACTATATGGAATATGACCAGCGCCGTATTTATATGCAAAAAATTAAAGGATTCTAATTTTTCAACAATTATTTCTGGTGTCCTCTTTCAACTTCATCTCTGCTGAGTGATATATTGTCATTACGCACAGTACAAATAGTTTGGAGGAGAAAAGAAGGAAATTAGTGAAAGAAACACGCACGGACATATTATTTATAGGGGGCGCTGTGGCTCAGTGGTACAGTGTTCACCTCCGGTGCTTGGGGTCCCTCGTGCCGTGTGGACTTTGTGGTGGACAAACACCGTGTTCGTGGGTTATCTCGGAGTTCTCTCGTTTCCTCCCACTTTCTTCATTCCACCATTTTCACTCATCTCTCATCATCACAGTCTCCTTTATCCTAACCGGCATAAACGTAGGACGTAAAACTTAAAGATTTCATTTCATTTTCACATTATTTATAAATACAACTTTTGAAGGTACTAACAGTCGATGTTATGAAGAATGCAGAACGTAAGTGAAGAATCCCTACTTAGGAAAATTCTGCACCCGAAGCACTATACATCTGTACCGATATGGTGACTTGTATCTTCATTATATTTATAGTCATAATTATTTTCGGATTAAGTGCTGCATCGCCAGATTAATTTTAGGAAATTTACCGGGTGAAACTGGAGAATTTATTTTGGTGTGTGACGAAGAGTGTAATAAAGATACCAAACAAACGCTAAGATACCTCGCGATTCAAGTCGAGATTTAAGTCGCGGTCGCACCGTCGATACTGGCAAAAACACATGGATTCAAATGAGTTAGCGCATGCCGAAGATGTACGTTACATCGCGACCTAGAGGTCGACCGCGAGGGTGCATTAGTGGTCGCGATGATGAACAACGGAGTTTGTTTTTACATCGATGTTCAGCGGAAGCATTGCTGTGGCTCATGTTCTCATTGGCTCTCCCTGAAGCGCTGCACGGAATAAAGTCTTCATTTGTTTAGAATTTCGTTTGCAGAGGATTGTGTGTGTTTATGCTCGAGATGTTTTGCTGCACTATTTGATTATGAAAGACATATTAATAGAACTAATGAGGACTGTTCCAGCATTATGGAATAAAAAACGCAAACATCATCATAATAGGCTCCTTTTAAATAGAGAATGGAAGAAAATAGCAACTGAAATGGGAATGTCAGATAAGTTATTTATTAGAGAATTATACTGTAGCTTAGTATTATATAAGGCAGTGGCGTGTAACGCTCGTTTTTATTCATTATGTCTTAACACCAAAGTATATAGGATCCTGGCTGAACTAAGCCAATTTTGTAACGGGTCGATTTTTCTGATGTTACTTAAATTCAATGTTTCTCGTTTCTATGGACATCGTCAAATTTGAAAACGGTTAAAATCGGAATAAATAAAATATCAACACGAATCCCGGAAAAGAACAGTCTCAAAATGAATCAGAATTCTAGCTGGTGTAGCCAAATTTGTAAATGCTTGTATTTTGTAAACTACGGTTTTATTTGTGAAACTATTTTCCCGGTTTATATTCAACGCATTCTGACTCCTTTTCCAGAGTCCTTCCTAAAACAGTAACCGCTCGTAAAGAATCTATAAGGCATTACTTGATTACTTATACTAGACTTTCATAATATTGTAATTTAATTGTTTTATAAGGCTAAATAAGACTGTTCCATTTTATGTCAGCAATCTCATTTATTGTTTTCAGGTAACTTCGTACAAAAGGGATTTGACATTATGAAGAAATATAGATAACAGCAAATATCATCTGATTAAAAAATATATATATATATATATAATTCTCAACAACATAATTATACGATAGTGTTATACGGTTCATATTATTTATATATCTCATTTTAGAACAATAGTTTCAAAATGTATTATTTTCATAGTGAAATAAAATTATACATGATTATATTGCTTGTTTCCATTTAGAAAAAGAAAAAAATAAATAAATTACTTCTCTGACTAAAATACCTGATTGTAATAACACATGCACTGAACTTTGGTATCTATTCCAGACTGATCTCAAAGAATCTTATCGTAAAATAAAAATAGCACATTACAATTCTCCTCCTTCAACAGCATTGTATTTCATGACTCCTCTTGAAACTTCCATTAACTATAGAGCTGTCTTATCAAATATATTGGTTCCAGCGAGCAATAATATATCCTCTATTATATTCCACAATCATATTCCTTTTCAATCTCAGTATTAGAAGGGAGTAGTGGCAGATACGAGGCATCACTCTATGTGGCCATAGTATTGAATTACTCAATTCAGCCACAGAACTAGAAATGATGAAATAATGGAGAATACGAACTATATACAAATGAACGTGCATGCACTACAAAAAAAAAAAAAAAAAAAAAAAAAAAAAAAAAAAAAAAAAAAAAAAAAAGTTTCTTAAAGTTAGACTGTAACACATATCTTTTGTTGTGAGGAGAATTACAAAACCAAAGTTTCAAATTAAATGAAGTGCCAAAGAAAGAAAAAAAAAGAAAAAAAAATCCTATCTGTTTAACGTAGCAGGTCAGTCTTTTATAGCTACAGAAGTGCAACAAGCTGATGCCGTAAGTACATCTACAAGTGAGGTAATTATTCTGTAATTCGATGTCATCAACCTGACCCTAATAATAATAATAATAATAATAATAATAATAATAATAATAATAATAATAATAATAAAGCTTAAGTTCCATACTTGAATCAATTTCTGTATTTCTCGTGCTTATATCTACGATTTAAATTATTTCAATAGCAAGAAACATAAAATTTGACGTTATGCATAGTTACCATAGTAACAGAAATTATTCATGATCGCTATCATGGTTCTAGAGAATTCTAAGAGACCACATTAGTGGAGAGATAATCAAAGAATGTTTAAGATGTGTGAAGCTGCATACAAGTTAACTCAACATTTTTATATTCACCATTATCAACACACAAATACAATACCAAACACTGTTTTTCAAAGTTACTTTGATAGAAATAATTATTAGTATGATGGTAGCGTCGAAGTCGCCATCTTGAGTTTAAAGAATTTCGAATTTACGTGTCTAAAATTTAAGGAAAACTTGGTTTACCTGAAGCACTGAGATTATTTTGTAGCTTACACACTGTCAATCAGTTTCGGGATTCCACCAGGTTTCACTTTCATGAGGAATTGATGCCCGGTCGTCTCGCGATGCTCATCACAGCTTATTTTTGTCCCGTAGAGCCATTCTACTAGGCCTGACAAACAATATCCCGTGACAGTCCAAAAACTAGGTTAATCAAATTTTTAGCAGAGCATTCTTTATCGACCAAAATGTACTAAAGGTTGGTCCTAATGATAAATTTTGATAGGTTCTTTATATATATATATATATATATATATATATATATATATATATAAAACAACAGCAATTCGCCAAAGAATTTCAACTTCAAGTTGCTCTGTGTCACGGCTAACTTAAGTCGACATGATAGGCTTTTCCTCTCCTTCTTACACTCGACATGCTTACTCGCACATTATACATGATAATTCACATCACGAATAATAATAAAAGTAAACATGTTTCCCCGCTCAAATTTAAAGATTTGCAATACTACTATTATCTATATATATAAATCCTAAACTAAAATCTTTAACAAATGTAACTAATTTATGTACTATTCTCACTTACTCCCGCCATGTAATAATGCAAACAATGAGAAACGAATAGAGAATGAAACTCTTACTGCTACGTAAGCCGGCTTCCATCAAATTTGGTTTATTAGTACACGCGAGTAGTTTCTCTATACCAACGATTATCGAATTGATACAGAAGTAAACTGCACAACTTCAGTTAAGGTAAGCCTAAAATATGTATACATATGTATGCAAATATATAATTCTCCATATAACAGCGCAATTTGTGTTAATGTGCATTTATTGTTATATGTCACATTCGAAAGTAAAAAGGGTCACACACAATTTTATCGCAATGGATAGCTATGTTTAATTTCTTTCCAATGTAATAATTAGTTAATAGGGTTTCTCTCCACTAACGAGATCTGGAGATATATTATACGCAGGTCAATAATATTCACCACACATAGAACATTCATTACGTATCAGTACTAAATTAATTTAAGTCGACGCCTAACTAGGTTCTAAAGTTAATCACATAGTCTACAGAGAATACACATACCAAGGCTATGGCGCAGATAAAAATTACGTAGGCCACGTATGGCATCAACATAAAATAGTAACTATAATGAACGGAACACGCATGATAACAGATTAAACACAACTTAGCACTTATAAGAATAAAGCCCAAACTAACACAACCAAAATAAAAAAAAAAAAAATTCAAACACTGTGATCAGAATGTAACGTTACTAGTACGGTACGTTACAGGCGGTAACAGGGAGGGGGCTTTTGGGCTTAAGTCCGTAAATTGTAAAATTTTTAAAGAAAAAAAGAAGCTACTGTTAATCATATCTATGCTTCCCCCCCCCCCCCCCAATTCCGAGATTGATAAAAAGGGTGTCTTCTAAATTCGTTTGATATAAGGTAAAGAAATACCTGTAAATACAGGCACGTATCCATAGGGACGAAACGTCGAATAATGGAATTGCAATACCGAAACTTCATTTGTTGCAGTTAATACCCCCTCCACCTCGAAACCTGAAGACATACCTGATTTATGTAGTTATTAAATTTTACTGGGAAACGATTTTTCGCCTGAGTGCTCAAAGAGGGTATTTTCTTTACAGAAAATTGAATAAAAGGTAAAAGTCTTTGATTTAGAATATTGACACAGATGAACAAGAAATGAGACTCAAATATTTTTTGCGAAACAAGAGACGAGACTTTGGTATTTTTCATATCTCGTCTCGCGTCTATACCTATTTATAAACTGATCCTTTCAATTTCAAAATGTAATTTCACAGTGATTTTTATGCACTAACGGAATAATTTCATATGCGTCACAGCAATGGATAACTGAAAATTTAAGAGCGAGGGTGCGACCGACTCGCTATGTGCGCCCTTCATCCATCGCGACCTAGACATCGAGGTAGCGACCGCGACTTGAACCTCGACATCGATCGGAAGGTATCTTCGGCATGTCCCTACCCTAACGCTCGCTCGGCAATACTATGTGAATCAAATATTAAACTTTGGTACAGAAAGGAAGCAACCTAGTTCCTAACCTATATGGAGTTAGGTTCTAGTACCTTCCCAGTTGTAGTTCGCTACTTTGATGCTTTAAGCGGCGGATGGGACGATTTGACGGAGAGGTATAGTTATGATTTATTGGCGGGAAAGCCAATGTGGAAATGGCCCGTATATTTCCAGAGGATTATACACAATTTTCTACTCGAAATTGGAAATGTTTACACCTCTTCGTTTTGAAGATCAACCTAATATGGTTTAGATTTATTGTACGGATCCATACATAAATTCATTGCATACATTCTTATTTTTTAGTAAATCAACTGTTTGTGTCTTAAACAATCATTTCTGTGGTGTGAATTTGAATTCATTTATGCAGATTCACTTAAGGGGGCCTCAGTGTACGTATACGATAAGAAGTACTGTGCAAGGACATTAACAAACTTGTGCTACGTGACAACTAAAAGCACTAATGCTATCTAACAAAGACAGACAGGAGCGCAGCAGGAGGGCCCGAGCAATTATTGAGGGGTGCGACCGTAAAGGGCACGTGCGTCAGCGAGGATAGGCATATCCGGGCAAGGTTCTAGATTACTGGTCCCCCTTCCCATTGAGCATTAATAAAGACAAAAAACAACGTGCCCTGCAAGGCTCTAACCCGCCTTCCCTCGCTAACATCCGTTCCGCAGTACTGTATAAGTTAAATGTATAAACTTTAGTACAGAAAGAAACCTACCCAGCTACTAATCTACATGGGGGACCAGTAATATAGAACCTTCCCGCAATACACGTACACGAGGATAGTGCGCAACACTGTATATGGCATGAAATTACTTTTCGTGTTAAATTATGTATTCGTACGTTACTGAAGAAGTTACAAAATCTGCAGAATAAATTTATACGGTAACTAATTTTGTCATATTATTGACACGATGCAAGGAGGAATAAGTAGGGTAGGGTCGGGTTAGGTCTTACGATAATGTTTAGCAGAAGGGGTCTAGCTATTTTTTCTATTAAAAAAATGAGTAAAAGTGCACTTTGTGCAGAACATCCATAGGAACCGATACAATAAATAGCAATACGATCAACTACACTTTATTAATTTTAACAAGATGGGTGAAAACTTACCTAACCCTAAGCTAACCCAACCCGACCCTACCCTACTTATTCCTACCTTGCGTCATGTCAATAAAATGACAAATTAAGTTATAAATTTATTCTGTAAATTTTACATACCTTTGGATCCGTACAGTAAAACTGCACCCCTAATATAACATGATTTAGCACATTTCTTACCTAATTTAATATATTTGGTACTTTCTTCGATTTTCGTGTTGTCCGACAATACAGCACTAATGCCGTATCGCCCGTACTATTGTGAATATATAGAATCGAACTTGAAGAATAAGAGTTTTAACGCTAATACTCTACAAGCTTTTAAGGATTGAACTTCGGAACCGATGTTTAAAAGCTAATATTCTGGTTGTAGAAATAATGCGGTGGCTTGGATACTATTCCTCCACATATGCCTAGTTATAAACATATACAATTTAAAACTTAATATTGTGAAGCTAACATATAAAGTAGGAATAACAAACATACCTGAGTTTTTCAGCCTACAGCTGATCTATAGGTTCGCCATATTTTTGTCTTCTGCTTAATCTTCTTCTTCTTAATCTTATCCTTTCCTAGAAATAATTTCCAACTGATGCACCAGGCTTATTGTTCCAATGTGCTGTTAGTCCTGGAAATTGAAAGATTAAAAACATAATCAAAAAATTCAAGTATGTGTATAGTTACAAACAATGGATGCAATATATGTTGAATTGGGTGAGATTGATAAGAATTACTTCGGCGAGAATTGTACTTTGTTTTGTACTTTGAAAGTAGCTATGTCGAAATTGATGTTTGATTTATTTAATTGCCCTATAATAAGAATCAAGAGTACTTCGTTTTCCACATATTGCTTCTAGAAGGCTTCCACATATTGATATCCATGAGTAATATATGTCTTCATCTTCTGAGACATAGCGACATTGCGAAAATCGCTTTCCAGGCAATTATAACCGGTAATAGAAAAAGAAGAATGCAGTGACGGCTTTAACGGCTAGGCATGTAGCCACGGGTCTACTCAAAAATTTTGAAAAATATATAAACGCTTAAAGATACAATGAAGAGTAAATATATTTTCAACTATTTATATTAATGGTAGATAATTATTTAACAAACAGTATCAACCACTACTGTAAAAGTAATTTTCTACTGTCATTAATGAATCAAATGTGTATATGTATCCATAAGAGAGGGAGCGGGCCTACCCAAAATATAAAACTTTAAAGACGACCCGCTCGGGAGAGTAATACTTCCGGAAGTACGTTTTTTCGCGCACTACTCTAGCCAGCTGTTTTATGCGCTATCCAGTCAGTTGTTTTAAGTTGGTCACAAAATCTATGTCATTTAGTACAAGGGGAACAAAACGAGCCTTATATCATGGAATAAAAGATCAACAAAACGAGCCCTGCGGAGCTTCTAACCCGTTCCTACTACTACTACTACTTATCTGTACAAAAGTAAGTAAATCACATTTTTTAGTATTAATTTAAAAAGTGTTATAATGTTAAAAAAAACTTTCTTCGGGCCGGGTTTGAACTCACGACAAAAGAGATTTTCGTTACTAGCACATAGCGGTAGCCCAATCGGCCACGAGGACCGACAACAACAATCGTCTGAATTATGCTATTTGAATGCAACGTGGCAAGACATAGATAACACCAACCAATCAGAACTGTGTTTCTCGTTCCTACTTCCGGGAGCATTACTCTCCTGAGTTAGTCCTCTCTTCTACTACTATTTTTCAAGCAGAAGCTTACTCTGTAGCTGCTGCCCTCAGTCACTCTCTTCAACATTCTTATGCTATAGTATGTCTTGTTACTGATTCCAAATACCTTCTTTTCACATTACAATCATACTCTTAGACTTCTACAACTGACCGTATTATTTTAGAGATCAAATCGTTGGTAGCTCTACGTACCATTTATCACTTTTCTACTTTCTTTTTATTAGTAAAAAGTCACGTGGGTGTCGTGGGTAATGAGTCAGCAGACCACGGTGCACGTGTTGGCAGTTTGTTTGGTCACCCGATTTCTCTCAAACTCACACCCTCCTCTTACCGCTCCCATTCCCTCTCTCGTCCAGTGTTGCCAGATCAATCAGTTGGAAAAGCAGGAGATTCGAAGATAAAAAACAGGAGAAAGCAGTAAACACTTACAGTGGTGGCGTTTGAATGTAAATCCGGGGGAAGGGGCAATAAAATTTGCCATTATTAAGGGGCAGTAGTCAAAACAAGCAGTCCAGAATTCATTTCCGATTAACTACGTTGAGCAAATAAAAGGGAAAGTCCCGATTTATATTAATATTATTGTGATACACACGTGTGTGAAGTAAAACGTAGTGAAAAAGCAAAGTGGAGTGGGAAAATGTTTTTTCATGCACGTAGCGATAACGTAGCTATATGGTACAGTCACACGTGATTGTGGCGTGAGACGATTTCTTGCTGACGATCGTTGAGAAATGATCTAAGCCACTCTTCCAACCCAAGTCCCAATCTAAACAACACTTACTTGTAAATCTTACAGAAAGTCAGAATATAGACGAATCTTATAGAAGATGACGTACAGTTGTATTCTTTGGATTCATATTATATACAGTAAAGCTCTATAACTATATGCTCTACAGAGCTTTGTGTGCTATAACAGAAAAATTTCATCTTTTTATGTGAGGAAACATTGAAAATTCAATATTAATAAGTAATATATTTCTTCAACTCCTCGAAGTAAGGAAAAAGCAGAAGATTGTTCACTTTTCATTTTCTTTTGCAGTAGATTAGTAGAACGTAGAAAAAACAGAAGATCTCCTGCAAAATCAGTAGATCTGGCAACACTGCTCTCGTCATCTACAGCGTTGGAAACATTAGAGCTCCCAAAGTCGCACAGCTAGTTGGTACTGGCATCAGTGGCAGCCGGTGGATTGTGGTTTCGGGTGTTGCAGTACAAACGATAAGAGACAGGAGATATAAAGTTGACTCATTGACTAATCAGCATAAGTTTAGATGCAAATGCTATGTGACATGTTAAAATAAATAAAATTCTGTTTTTAAAAATAAAAAATGCAGAACATTTTATCCGATTAATCACCTTAATTAATAAGTAAGTTCATTATCCTCTCTTTGATTGGAGCAAATCTGTTTAATACATGCTGGTTGAATTCTGATATTCTTATTGTCAGGTCTTTTTCGATGGAAAGCATAATCAATGGCGACAACCTTTCTTGGGACATTCAATTCCTTGAAAATGTCAATTCTTTCTCATGTGGAAAAAGCTTTGCGTCTTTTGCTGACTCCATAGGCACAGTTAATATTAATTTCAGTAGCTTTGTAGATTCACTAAATATTTTTTCTACATTATTGCGAACGATTCACTCTAGCAAACTCAGTCCCTGACAGTGATCCGAATTCCTATTCAGCATTGACTGAAGAGAGTTCGTAGCAGAGATTAGTGTTATTAAAAAACTGTACATTGAACATACTTTATTCACAGTTTATCCAGGAAATTTTAAAATAAATTGAGGAAATGTATCTGGTGTAAACAACACTACTACCATAAGATATTCTGTAAATTTAAACTGGATTTTTTTTCGAACACTCTCCTGAATTGCCCTTTGCTTGGTTTGTCTAAGCCTTAATTGCAAATTTTTCCTCAGTTGAAAGCTGGTCAATGTTTTTTGTAAGTTATTTACAGAAGTCATGGTATACAATTCATTCAGAATTTGTAGGTTATTTACAGAATTAAAGCACACACAAAAAATTAAACCTAATAATTAAAAATCAAAACAGTTGATACAAAAGAGGTCCTGGTATATGAATTCCGAATGTCACATATTCATACATCAACACACACACATGTGTGTAAAAGAAAATACTACATTCCAAATCATCCGTCTTGGTAAGGGTTGATATATTTAAAACAAAATGTTTAAAACATGTTTAAAACGAGGCCTGTTGTTTTATTCAGTTTGTTTTAAACGTTTTAAACCAATTTTTTTAAACGTGTTTTTTTTTCGATGGTGGTTGAACATGTTTAAAACAACTAAAATATCAGATTCAGTAAGTTAATTTAATTTTCCAACAAACAACCCATCCTTCGCAGGATTTGTGCATGAAGTAAATTACAAACAGAGTTATATTCTTATTATAACAGCAATTACTGAACGAAATTCTGCACATCAATGTGCGTATAACTAAACCAACAGAAATTCAAGTGAAGTATTTGAACATTTCTTAATTTCCAAGAATATTTGAGGTTAAACACACTATACACTATTCTAAGATCCAAATTCACAAATTCAAAACTTTCGTATTTTTTGATCACTATCATTTCCATAGCCGTGTAACGTGGGTTCCTGTCACCACGGCATGGCGCGTCCTCAGGTTGCGGATCGAGGAGAAGGACTCTAAATATAGAGGTTAGCTGCGAATATACTGAATAAGCAGTCGCGGACAGACGACTAGGAATGGTCCTCCAGCTTGGGGGTTTGGGTAAAGCTAACACCCTCATCCTGTAAAAAAAAAAAAAAAAGGAACTTGTTCAGAAACATTCACAAAAGCCTCGGACAAGGACTGATAACTTGGCACGACATCAGCAAAAGAAAATGGACATGAGATTTGGAACATGGAATATTAGAAGTCTTTATAGGGCAGGCGCGTTAAAATCTGTAACGAGTGAGTTAGAGAAATACAGGATGGACTTAGTAGGAGTTCAGGAAGTTACGTGGGAAGGAAATGGATCTGAGAATTCCGGAAATTTTACGTTCTTTTACGGGGAAGGAAATAAAAATCACCAGTTAGGAACAGGGTTTTTCGTTCACAAACGAATATTGCCAGCAATTAAACGGGTTGAATTTGTTATTGACAGACTTTCTTTTATTACTCTTAAGGGACGGTGGTGTGATATTATTGTTTTAAATGTACATGCTCCAACTGAAGATAAGGGTGACGATATAAAAGGTGGAACGGATATTTGACCAACTCCCGCGATACCATATGAAGATTCTATCAGGGGATTTCAATGCGAAGGTAGGACGAGAGGATATTTTCAAACCGATTATAGGGAACGAAAGTTTGCATAAGGAAAGTAATGACAACGGTGTTAGACTCGTGAACTTTGCAACATCCAAAAACCTAATCGTGAAGAGTACAAAATTCCCACATCGCGACGTTCATAAATACACTTGGACATCACCAGACGGAAAAACACATAATCAAATTGATCACGTTTTAGTAGATAGTAGAAGACAATCTAGCATAATTGACGTCCGGTCGTTTAGAGGGCTGATTGTGACACTGATCACTACCTGGTAGCAGCGATAATACGGGAGAGATTATCGTTGAATAAAGGTAATACTCAATGTCCGAAAACGGAGAGATTTAATTTAAAGAAATTAGAAGAGAGCCAGGTAAGAGAGGAATACCAGATTGAAGTTTCGAATAGATTCTCGGTTTTAGAAGACTCGGAGTGCACTAGTGTTGAGGATACTTGGATTCAAATTAGAGATAGCATTAAAAGTTCAGCAATAGAAAAATTGGGACACGCGGAAATACGTAGGAACAAACCATGGTTCGACCAAGAATGCATTAAACTAGCAGAGAAGAGAAAACAGGCAAAATTACGGTGGCTACAAAATCCGAATGAAATAACTACACAAAATTTCGCAGAGTAGTACGAAATGGATCGATCTGGCTCAGACCTGGAACAGCGTTTAACAACTCACAAGCCACTGGGAAAATGACCACCGTGCACCGTGAGCCCACGGTCTTTTACGACCTCCATTTTAGGGGTGAATTTATTCCCTTTTATGAGCACTTTTAAGGGGGTGTATTCGTTCTCTTTTACGAGCACATTTTAGGGGGTGAACTCGTTCCCTTTTATGAGCATATTTTCCAACCCCTATGAACACACAGCAGAACAGATTCGTTCCCATTTATGAACACTCTTTCAGGGGTGAACTCGTTCTCTTTTATGAGCACATTTTAAGGGGTGAACTCGTTCCCTTTTATGAGCACATTTTAAGGGGTGAATTTATTCCCTTTTATGAGCATATTTTCCAAACCCCTATTTCAACATGACAGAGACTACGAAACATGGCGGACATAGCACAGGGGGTGTATTCATTTTCTCCACCCGTAATTGAACATAGCAGAAATTACACTGAGAGTACGTAACACACAGCAGAACAGATAACACATAAGAGTACGTAACATAACAAGGGTGAACTCGTTCTCTTTTATGAGCATATTTTGCAACCCTTATTTTAACATAGGAGATAACACATAAGATTACGAACACATAGAAGAGAAGATAACACATAACACTACGTAACACACAGCAGAACAGATAACACATAAGAGTACGTAACATAACAAGGGTGTATTCGTTTTCCAACCCCTATTTTAACATAGCATAGAATACATGGAGACTATGAACATACAGCAGAGCAGATAACAAACACAACCACCTCCATTTTAGGGTGTATTCATTCCCTTTTATGAGCATATTTTTCAACCCCTATTTTAACATAGCAGAAATTACACTGAGACTATGAACACATAGCAGAGCAGATAATAAACACAATCACCTCCATTTTAGGGGTGTATTCATTCCCTTTTATGATTACTTTTTCCAACCCCTATTTTACCATAGCAGAAATTACATAAGATTTTTTTCAACCCCTATTTTAAGACAATGAATACCTATGTAACATAGCGATTCGATACGCTCTTTGAACCGATTTGGATGAAACTCGACATATGGGGGTTTTCGACCATGCTGAGTACGAATATCATACTTATTTTTACCTAGGTCCTATAGTTTTTGTGGCATACGCCCTTTCTATGACAATTTTAACCGATTTGGGTGAAACTCAGTATATAGGGGTTTTCGGACATGCTGATTACAAATATCATACCTATTTTTATCTAGGTCTTATAGTTTACTAGCAGCGTTCACCCCGCTTCGCTGCGGTCACCCCGGAACGCAATAAACTTTGTTACTTAGATAATTTTTACTTTTTCGCTTTCAAGTGATATGATAAAAACCATAGAAGATTGCAGTAAATCTTAACATTATATCGCCTGTCATTTATGTTAACCCGCCCCGCTTCGCTGCGGTCATCTCGGTGCTGGCATATTGTAAAAGTGTCTGTAAAAATAAGCAAATCAATTAAAAAATTTTAAACAGAAGATTCAAGCTATTTTCCGCTGTATATCGCCTGTCATTTATGTTAACCCGCCGAGTGACACGGTCATGCGGGTTGCATATAAATACGTTTATTTTTACCTATGATGAACTAATAACAAAGGATTTGTACGTTATGGACACCTGAATGGTCAATTATCTCAAGACACTGGTAATTAAAAATTAAAGTGATATGATAAAAACCATCTAGGGTCCAAATCCTAATAACCCCCCAAAAATGAAAGAAATTGGTTCAGCCGTATTAGCGTGATGAGCGGACAAAAAATTGTACGTTCTCTTTTATATATATAGATGTGGGATACGCCCTTTGTATGACAATTTTAACCGATTTGGATGAAAGTCGGTATATGGGGGTTTTCGAACATGCTGATTACAAATATCATACTTATTTTTATCTGGGTCTTACAGTTTATGTGGGATACGCCCTTTGTATGACACTTAAAACCCAATCACTCGGAAACGGAGACACATATTGAGATGGTGTTTCCAAATCTAGTAATTGGTCATCAGGTACTACAAGTTCCAAAATAGTGGCCATCGAGGTCAAAGGTCAAAATACTTAAAACCTAATAACTCGAAAACGGAGCCACATATTGAGATGGTGTTTCCACATTTAGTAATTGGTCATCAGGTACCACAAGTTCCAAAATAATGTCCATCGAGGTCAAAGGTCAAAATACTTAAAACCTATTAACTCGAAAACGAAGCAACGTATTGAGGTGCTGTTTCCAAATCTAGTAATAGGTCATCAACTAGTACATGTTAAAAAGTACTGATCATCGAGGTCAAAGGTTAACATACTTAAAACCTAATAACACGAAAACTGAGCCACATATTGAGGTGCTGTTTCCACATTTAGTAATCGGCCACCGACTGCTACAAGTTCCAAAATAGTGACCATCGAGGTCAAAGGTCAACATACTTAAAACCTAATAACACGAAAACTGAGCCACATATTGAGGTGCCGTTTCCACATTTAGTAATTGGACATCAGGTACTACAAGTTCCAAAATAATGTCCATCGAGGTCAAAGGTCAAAATACTTAAAACCCAATTACTCGTAAACGAAGCAACATATTCAGGTGTTGTTGCCACATTTAGTAATTGGTCATCAACTGCTACAAGTTCCAAAATTAGTGGCCATCGAGGTCAAAGGTCAACATACTTAAAACCCAATAACTCGAAAACGAAGCAACGTATTGAGGTAGTAGTCCCCCCGTTATATGCAGCCGAGTCAGCAAAAATTTTCTCGATTCTGATTGGCTGAGAGAGGTCACGTGACTTTAGGCCCCGCCCACGCGGGAAATTTAAATTTTTTAGGTCACGTGGTATGGCGTCATGAGTCACCCTGCGGGGAAATCCCTCATTCTCTTTTATGACATGGATTTTTGAAATTTGTTCCCTTTTACGGGTAAGATGTGTGTTTTGATTGGTTGATAGCTGTCGCGTGATTTTAGACCCTACGATATTTGAAATTCGTTCCCTTTTTACGGGTAAGATGATTGTTTATGATTGGCTGACAGAGGTCACATGATCTTAGACCCTGCGATATTTGAAAATTCGTTCCCTTTTACGGGTAAGATGAATCCTTTGGTACCACGATGCTGATTGGCTGATAGAGATCACGTGATTTTAGGTCCTAGGATTTTTGAAATTAGGGTGTCCTTTCTGATGTATACTTTGGTACCTCGATTCTGATTGGCCGACAGAGGTCACATGATCTTAGACCCGCCACACGGTGAACAGAATACGTGGGAATACCCCATCACTCATTTGTTTCCATGTTACGGGTAAGATGATTGCTTTGGTACCACGATGTTGATTGGTTGATAGAAATCGCATAATCTTACACACCAACCCCAATGCTAGACATTCAGAGTGCTATGACGACGATCCACCCTAGACCTTGATTTTTTTTAATGGTTATCCTTTTTGGTACCTTAAAGTTCCCATGGAGGGTTCAACCCCATCCTTAAATAACCCTTTTTGGTATCATGATATTGTACTGAAGTTTACATTAAATATTATCGTTCTCTTTGGCAGATAAGATGATTACCAGCTTTTTTACCTTGATGGAGATCCTGTCCTTGAATTAGTTGCCTATGTCTCTGGAAGTAACAATGGTGAAAGAGGGGTGTCGCTTGTAGATTTCTTATAACACATTGTTGTGAGTTTAAGCGATTTATTGCTCAGTAAGCGCTTCATTAATGGAAACAGTGTTGCCAGATTTTTCTTACCTAAACTGCTCCGATTCTTTTCGAAACGGTTCCGCAGAGTACAAGAAATTTTAAACTAAAAAATTTTTCGAACTAAAAAAATTTCAAAACTAAAAAAATTTTAAACAAAAATTTTCAAACAAAAAATTTTCGAACTAAAAATTTTGAAACAAAAATTACAAAATATTTTCGAACTAAAAATTTAAATAATTTTTTTTAACAAAAAATTTTAAACTAAAAACTTTCGAACTAAATTTTCAGATCAAAAATTTTCGAACAAAAAATTTTCGAACCAAAAAAAATTTCAAAAAATTTCGAACCAATTTTTAAAAACAAGTTTCGAACTAAAGTTGTAAACCACATCTAAAAATTTTCAAATCCAATTTTTTTCGAACTAAATTAAAAATCAAATTTTGGACACTAAAAAATTCTTTAATTATTTTTTCGAACAAAATCATGTAAACCAAATCTTGAATATATTTTCCACCTTAAATTTTCAAGATTACCATGATTTGAAAACAAGTGTTCAGGGTTTCAAGAAATAATAAAACATATTTTTTTTCAACTTGTTGTATTTTAACGAAAGGTATGTGCTCTTCTCATACAATTTATTAACATAATAAATACAGGATCTAGTTAATGAATATGTTGGACGCGTTATCATCTTCGAATCTTGTAGCCGTATCCTGTAAAGAAAAAGAAGAAACGATGGATTACTTTAAGAATTTCTTTTTTCTGAAACAATAAAAATGAGTCAATATTGATAAGAGAGAAATAAAACTTACTCGTAAATGATGGATCTGCTTAGGCTCATCTTCCTCCTCGGGTACAGGATCACTGCATTTTTTTCACCGATGGATGTTTATGAACTCTTCTGGGTATTGCATTTTTCTAGGTGTTGCTCCTTTATGGTCAAGGTTCCTCCTTGGATACGAGATGACTGCATTTCTTCCACTGATGGTTGTGTTGATGGTTTATGAACTCTTGTGGGTACTGCGTTTTTTTTCTTCTTGGTGTTGCTGCTTTGTGGTTAAGGAAGGGAAAGAAGAAAAGGAAAAGGAAAAAAGAAATGGCGGCCTTATTGGGTGTTTACAGTTTTTTCTTCTTCATCTTCTTTTTCCAGTTCCATCTTCTGTTTTTTAACGTACCCGTACGGAACCGTATCATAGGAATTGAGTTCTTTAAATCGACGTTTTGTGTACTGGATACTGTACATTTTTTCTTCTTTGCGTGTGACGATGGTATGGTCTTTGGTCCTGCATATCTTATGGGGGATAGTGATGGTGACTTGTCCACGGCATTGATTTGTAATCATTTCTTTTAGCGTGTTGAAATTTAATTGTTGTCCTGCATTGTAATTTAATGTAAATCCTCTAATTTTGCATATGTAACTGGTGACGTTGGTATCCGGATTGTATATTTCTAGGCTGTAATTTTTTGGTCCTCCACTGACAAATGTCTTGATGTATGCTCGTGGTCCGTAAGATTCCATCTCATTCGATAAGCATCCCAAGTACGTTGAAGGTTCAATGGTTGGCTCCCCGGGCTTCTCCGTAAATATTACAGAATCCGTGTCGAAATATAAAACACGTTCCTGCAACATTTCCAGGTACTTGTACAGTTCCAGACGTGCCTGACATGTTGTAAATGCACCTAACACGACATTGGTGTTTCGGTTTTGAACAGGCACATGTTCATTGTACTCCCAGAACGCATACAACATCGTATCATTGATGGGTACAATTTGATGGAGTTTAATGTCGGGGGAAGTGAGTTTTTCATAAAATTCTTCCGGCCGATCAATAATTGTGGTCTGGCTAAAGTTTGTACGCTGGCAAAGCTTTCCCCATAGAGAGTTCCCACAAAGCTTAGATAAGCTTCTTCGTGCAGGATTATTTTCAATTTTGGACGGATCCAATGCAATACCTTCACGCTCCAGGACGGTTTGTATGAATTTTGATTTGTCTTCTTCGGTCACACAGGAACTAGGCCAGCCAGACGCTTCCATTTTTGATTTTAAAAATGTATTGATATATTCCGTGAACAAGCCACCTGTTTTCGTGATGGGATCATATTGTTCAATGTCATAATCCCAAATTTCAAAAATTTCCACTGGTTGATATCCTAATTCTATTGCTTTCTGGATTTCATATGATACCCATGTTCCAGTGAGGCACCGCTCCTGATCGTTGTGCGTACACGTTGCTGTAGGGTCTGGGTTCATTTCTTCGGCACACGCAGCACACAGTGGAAACAATAGTTTCTTGTTACATCGGTAAGGCAGGAGACCATGATATAGATGTTGACTTGGTAATATCGTCATTTTGATTAGACCATTGACTTTATTTATTGGTGGTATATTTTCATCACCCTGTAGATAAATTCGTGGATGGCCTACAGGGTATTTAGCACACTTATTGATGTAAGGATAAAGTGAAACAATATCGAAATATTTTATTACTTCTCCTGCTTTTTCGTCGACTTGGTGGTACAATTTCACGCAATTGGTCCTTCCTCCAAAAAAACTATCTCTTGGATTTAATGGTCTGCGGTTCATGTACGGGTGATTCTTCAGATACGTCGCCATTGCAGGATTTTGTTTTAAGAACTGATTAAATTCGCACTCCCACATTTCATGTACAATGTACCCCAATTCACGCAGTCTTGCATTTTTGCGTTGCGTTCGTTCATAACGGAATTCCATGGTGTCTTCTGGATTGCTGTAGATGGGCTGATTACGGCCTGTAGTAAAACATACTTTACATCCGTGATAAAAGCAGCCGGCATGCTCGTAGACGTGCTCCTCTAACGTCTCAGGATCTTGGTAGTAACCATCAACATGGAATCCCGCAATAAACACTTCTTTTTGTCGGGCCGCATGTAAGATTTGTTTTTCTTCGGTTTTTTCAATGTAGGCCAGCCATTGCATTGCAGCGATCGATTGGGTACTTCTCCATCGATATCCATGTGCCGGTAGAATTCCTATGGTATTAGGTTTAAGGAAATTCCGGCGGAATACTAAATTAGAAGCACTGGCAATCGTGATCGTCTCCAAGAAGGGATTCACTTTGGTTTCTGTTTCAAATGACGTCATAAACGAAACGCATGCTTGTCGCAGTACATTGACATCTTGAATACAATACTTGAGAATTTCTTTCTGAAAATCAAACGTGTCATTACGATGATCGTTGTACCACTGCATGAACTTGTTTCTGTCTTCGACGGCCATTTCATCTGCACCATAATACTTTGTTTCTGGAAGTGGTCCAATATACGATTGATTCTCCTTGGTGTTGAAGAAATGCGGGAAGTAGCCTTTGGTTGCGGGTAAATTGAACGCTTTTGACAATTTACTTAATGCCATAGGCAAGAAGTTCAACGAGTCAATGAACGTCAGATTATTCAAGGTTAAACTCAGTATCTTGGTCCCATTTAATATGACGTCAGGTCTCCATTGGCATTGTTCGACCATGGTCTTTAGGATGAAATGTCCATCGTAGCCCTTAGCGTTGTGCGCGACACAGAAAATCCTATTTATATTGGGACGACGTTCCCGCAAGTACTGGAGAAAATTATAAACTGGATCCTCTCCTTGGAAAATATGCTGGCGCTGACCACACGTACTGCAAGACTGCTGGATATTATCGTTTTCAACACATGCGTAACATACTTGTTGTGCAACCAATAAATTTGGAATGTGTACATACGTATTATCGCCAATATTCGTGTCCTGCATAGATTCTATATCATAGAATATCAATAAGGCTTTCTTTGCGTGCATGAGCGAAGGAACACCAGGTTTCAAGCATTGGCGATCAGGAAGCATAAAACATTGATGGGATCCTGGAACAATCTTCTTACAAACATTGCAAAAGATCTCATTGCAATCATGAAGTCGTTGTCCAGTATGCACAAAGGAATATACTCTGTAACATCTAGTACATTGCTTCACCATTTTGCATACAGATTCGCCATGATGATATATTGTATTCCGATGATTGTTAAAACATTCTTCGCCGTAAAATTGACGATTGCAGTCGTTGCACAATATCGGCGTTTGATTCTTGTCGCATAGAGGTCTCTGTAAGCATTTGGAGCACGTTACAGGACAATTTTTCACATGTCTGTTACGTTCACTGTACTTTTTATGGCACGCTTCACAGTAGAATTTGGTTGCAAAACAAGCAGTTAAGGATTGGATGATGTCAAAATGGCCAGCCAAACAAATCAAATTTATGGGAGTGCGATTTTCGTCGTTGGGCCCCTCGTACATGATGTCACGGCCTGTGAAACTGGTATACACTGTAATTTTATATTCTTTGAGGTATGCCTGGAATTGTCGAATTTCATTTACACTGGCACCATGATCCAAATTGACTCCTGCATTTGCACATAGCGCATCGACTTCTTGGTCCACAATACATTTTGATTGATCTTGATATTGTCTGTGTCGTTTCATATCTACATTCTTGTATTTTTTCAGGCCAATAGCAATAACAAGGGCGTACGCCAGGCACCTTGAATCTTGATTTTTTACACGTACAATCCCTCGCTTGCAACGTAACAATTCTTCATTTTGAAGTATTCCTTGCCGCAAACCGCCATAGCCACGTGGAATATCCACACGATGGAAATGAACCGTGAATGGTTCGTGCAGGAGAAACGCATTGTTACTTTGTAACACTCTTTCGAACGAGGCCCACATCGTTTCCAGTGTCAAGTTTCGCGCTTGGCGAAAACTCACCCAAAATGGTTTATTCGTGTTACGTGGCGATATTACCGATAAACCAACCATCGCCTCATCGTCGACATTGGCTAACAAATGGTCCAGCATTGCTTGGAAACTATTATGTACTACTATGAGCAAAATAAATGACGCGTCTCTTTATTTTGAAGTTTTTTGAAAATATCTCCGTTTTCTTTATATGTTCGAAATTTCGGAAGGTTTCCCCAGCAGGACAGGTTAATAACAAATCCGTTTTTAATATTTGTGTTAGATATTAGCTTAAAATAAAGAAATTAGAAGCAAAAAACATTAAATCGACAGAAATCTCGAGAATTACCAACTCTGCTAAAGTGGGACATTTTCAAGAACGCGAGGGAATTCTGCAGTTCAACACGAAGCAGCGACATCTATGTCATTGAGAGAAGCGTGGATTAGATCTACAAACGAAAATTTTAACGAAATATTTCTAGTATGTCTTATTATATGCATTATCAGCGAACTCCAAATATATGAATCTATGCTAAGTATTAACGTATAGATAGTGCAAATAGTGGAAATTACCTATGGAAAAAGACGAATTGTTAGCCCAATCGTAATGAAAAATCGTCTTTACTGTAGAACAGGTTCAGCATACGTAAGAAAGCAAATAGCTCAGTTAGATAAAGCAACGAGTTTGTATACCGAAGGTAGACGGTTCGAATCCCGTGGAAGTACTGTTGTCATTTTTATCACTAAGGTTATTTTATTTATTTTTTATTTGGGAAAGAATCAACATGTAACATATTTGTAAAACTCATGACGATACCAAAAAAAAAAAAAAAAGTTTGGATATTTTGATAACAGATTTCCCTATTAAATGTTTAATTTTCTCTATAAATATTTGTCTTAAATTGAAATTGTTTTGAATTTACTACATAAGCAAAGTTGCCCGAAGGAGGAGAGCTCAAGTAATAGATATTCTACGTAAAAGCAACCTATTGTAGAATGATGATGCTTCTTACCTTCAGCACATAATCTTAACGTTAGAGAGTCAGAGAGAGAAAAATCCTGTTTTTCCTCCCCTATGACCACTCATCTTTAAGCTCTATCTATAATGATTCGAGTCACATAATTTCGGCTCTCCAAAGACATTCATATTTATTATTATTATTATTATTATTATTATTATTATTATTATTATTATTATTATTATTATTATTATTCCTGAATATGAGCCAGAGCCCACTCTGAAAAATTGCATCTGGCGTTCTGAGTGAAAGTTCTATGGGACAATTAGAAAAATATATTCCCGTTTCCTCGCTGATGGTAGAATTTCTTAAACAGTTATTGAATTACGTTCGAAAGGTAGGCGTAAATAGCGCCCCCGCAACAATGTGGCGTGGGGACCGCACAAGCTGCAAGGCCAAAAAATATAGAGAAAGTACGCCGGGGCGGAGCAGGCCAAATTTTCACACGGGCAAAGTGACTTTTTGGCGCCCTTCCCCTAGTAGTAGCCTATATTTTACATTTTATCATAGTGTTTTTAATAGTTTAAACCAGGAGCGTCATTTCAGATTTTGCTTGGGGGGGGGCAAGACCTCTTGATATAAGTAAAATTTCGCGTTTTTCACTGATTTACTACTATTCTAATGATAAAATCTATATACATCTCAAACTCAGGGGGGGGCAAATGCCCCTCCCTGCCCTCCCTAAATGACGCCCCTGTTTTAAACCCATTTTCAAAAAGAAATCCATTACCTAGGAAAACTTCACAAAGAATATGGCCCGCTATAAACAATACCAACTCCACCCCCTCTGGTCTAGTGGCTAGCACGCCTGCCCTCTGTGGTACCGGGTCCAATTCCCGGTGGATTACTGTTGAACGATAAAAGTGGTTCGGATTCCACTATAATTAGTATCCACATCTCCCTTGCCCATTAAGGCATAACCGTGGAACGCTAAACTCAAGCAAACAAACAAACAATACTTAATTCCCGGCACTCTTTATTCTACATGCCATCTCTCAATTTTTCGATACAGCCCCCTTAGTACTATGAAACTCTCTTCTTCCATAGTGAAATGGAAAAAGATCATATAATTGCCACTACTTTACAAGAATATAAACCAAAAACGTCAGTAGAAAGCACATTATAAAATTTACTTTTTGAGGGTCGTTTTGGTGCCCCTCTTTCTCTGGCACCCCGGGCAGTCGCCCGGCCCTTAGTCCGCCCTTGAAAGTACGGACGCATAACTAAGGACTGCGGAGGAGAGGTTAACCTTCATGTTATGCCTCTGGTTTGACGTGTTTGAAATGTTCAGTAAGTGATCGGTTAGTGAAATAATTTCGACGGTTACTGATGTTTAAAGTTTAGGTAAGACAAAGCTACCTAATCAAATACATTTGATATCGCGATGTCACAATTTGATTTTTCCTCACATAAAAAAAATAAAAACAATAGTAATAAAAACCCTTACTCGTACTGGGCTCCTAACTAACTAACAACCTAATTCTTACAGACTAGTTGCTCTGACCAACTGAGTTTCGATTTCTTACGCGAAAGAAGTCTGTTATATTAAGAGGCATGCTTTTCATTATCAAAACTGTTCGAAGTAATACGAACATGGCTTAAGAACAGAGACGGAACTGAATTACCACTCGATTGACCTTGAGGGCAAATCACCAAAGCGTAGCTATAAACGTAAGTTCCAGCATGCATTTCTCTGGAGTTGTGTTCAGTATTCCTATCTGCCAGTCATGCTTGTTCGTAGGAGTAATATGTTACAAACCTAACCTTTCGATAGAGCACATTGACAGAGAATCAGAGGAAAGAAACTCTTGCCATTGTGAACGTGGGATACCACACTGTGCAATAAAACTGACGCGTCTCCTTGAAGTGATATTTCATCGAAAATAACTCGTTTTCCTTTATATAGTCTATCCGAAGTTTTTGAGGGTTTCAAAATGAGGAAATGTTACTGACAAACAAGAACGCATTTATGGGTGGGTCTAGGGGGTCCGGACCCCCTCTGAAACCCCAACTTTTCTGTAAATTTAGCCTAATTTTGGGGATTATCTTTTAAAATTTTATTATAATTTATCCTAATATTGAAGTCGGACCCCTCCCGAAATAAATTACTGCATACGTGTCTCTGACAATTTTCAATATATTCGTTAAATAATAAAGTAAAATAACTAAATTAGGAGCAAAAAGCTTTAACACGGGCTAACTTTTGTCTACTGCCAATATTGCTAGAAGGGATATTAATAGCAAAAACTGCTAGTCAATGCTAAACCTTGGAACGTCATCCCGAACAACAAGTCTATTATTGAGAACTACATATGAAACATGTTATTAAAACTTATCCAGCTTTTATCTGGCATGAAATTATTATATACACCAAAATTCACTCTCCTAAAATGTGTATCTAAACAATGCACGAAGCAATGAAAATTTTTTATCGAAATATTTGGGCAGGAAACTCTAACAGCCAGCCATTTTATTTAAATCGTAATAAACCCTGTAACCGTACGTTAACGTGAGGACAAAGCTTGGTCCATTGGTAAATTGTTTGAAGAATAAAAACTCAATGTTCGTAGGTTCGAATCTATCCAGTCACCACAACATTTTATTCTTATGTGTAACGATGAAATAAGAAAAAAATGTATAACCGTTAAGACAAAACTTCAACCACGTCTGAAGAGAACAATACTAAAATAGTAACACAATGACGTCAACCAAAAATTATTTCATGTAGCGTTTGGACGAAATTACAGCTGTTAACAATTGCAGAAATAAAAACAGGCTGATAGCTGTAATGCAATCTAGACTTCTGAATGCATTTACTTCCTGAAAACTTCCGTCTCGTCATTGGTATGCCGTTAATCATTGTAAAACCTTTCAATTGGAAGTGAAATGACATAAACTAAAACAGTTTTAAATCAATAAATAATGTCTATGTGTAAAAGTAGGTGTCTTTTATCTGTAGTTCTGAGTTCCTTTTACTTTGAAATGACAAATGAGAGAAGAAAGTATGGTGTTCGAAAAAAAAATCAAATTTGAGATTTCAACGAATTTATACGTATTATAGCCCCTAACACCGAAAAAGTTATTTTTCGGTACATGTCTATCTGTTCGTCCGTCCGTTCGCTACACTTTTCTGTGCACTCGCCTAGAGGCCATACCGTTCAACTTATCTGCACCAAATTTTAGTTTAAGATTTTCATAGTATTTCCTATAGTTTTTTTATTTCCCTCCTACTCCCAAAACAAGGGTAGTTTCCTGTACGATGAAAATAGAAAAAAGATATTTTCTCATATCTGGCTCTAACGATCTTGCTTTCTTTCTTTTTTTATAAATCAATATTTAATTAGCAACCCTATTTTGTGGTATAAGGCATTTATCTGAGAAAAATCTACAAGGGGTAGTTTATACTAAGGGGGTGAGTTTTTCTCAGTGATTTTCTCAAAATGGACTCAAATGTTTTCGTTCATATTTCAAAAATAAATATTTCGTTAATAACCGAACAATATGGCAAAACTCGTTTGTCCTGAAAAAATATGCGAGGGGTAGTTTACTCTTGGGGGTGTTTTTCTCCACGGTTTTCTCAAAAATGAGTCAAGCAATTTTGTTCGTACTCAGAAATAAATATTTCATGAAAAACCTAGTAATATGGAATAACTCGCTTACCCTGAAAGAATCCTCAAGAGATAGTTTATTCGGGGAGTTATTTTTCCCTCACGATTTTCTCAAAAATTACTCGGACAATTTTATTGATGATTCATAAATAAGTATTTCATTAATAACCCTATATTTTAGTATAAGTCATTTCTATGAAAAACAATTACAACGGATAGTTTATTTTTGGGGCCAAGGTTATTTCCCCGACAATTTTCTCGAACGACAGGCGATTTTGTTCAAATTTCGCAAATAAATATTTCATTAATAACCAAAAGTATATCTTAACTCATTGTTCGAAACAATTCACAAGAGGTAGGTTACTCTTGACGTGTTCTTTTTGAACGACTTTCCCAAAGTGACTTATTTGATTTTTTTCATATTTCATAAACAATGATTGCATTAATTGGTCTATTGTATGTCTAATGAAAATGTGCTCAAAGTGTGAGTTAGTTTTGTAGTGTGGATTTTCTTCAATCGAAGTTTTTTATTCGATAATCTGACATTCGATGTATTTGAATAATACGATAATTTTATTCGTATTATCCAAATACACACTTCAGTAACAACTGCGGCCTAACACAGTTAAGAAATTGAATTGAAAAAGTTTAGTGCGGTGGCCCTGTAATTGAATATTTTTTGAGAAACTCCCTAGCTTTTTGTGGTACACTTAGGCGTTTCTTTTTCGAGCGACAAAAGAGAGAAGAAAATATAGTGATTGTGAAAATAATATCAAATTCAGATTTCAACGGATTTACATGTTTCGTGGCGTCTACATACCGAAAATGTGACTTTTCGACACCCGTCCTTCCGGTCCGTCCGTTCGGCACACTTTTATATGCACTCGCCTAGAGGCCATACCGTTCAACTTATCTACACCAAATTTTAAACTTAGGGTTTACTTAGTATTCTTACAGGAGCTTTTCCATTTTTTCCTACCACCTAAAATAAGTGTGGTTTACAAACAGCCGAAAATCGAAAAACGCTATTTTCTCAAAAATGGTTTTAACAATTTTGTTTATTTTTCATTAATCAATATTTAATTAACAACCCTATATTGCAGTATCAGATATTTCTCTTAGAAAAATTTACAAGGGGTAGTTTATTCTTGGAGGTGACTTTTTCTCGACGATTTTCTCAGAAAAGACCCTGGCGAATTTTGTACACACTTCAGAAATAAATATTTGACCTTACAACATGGTATAAGTCAATTGACCTGAAAAATATATGAGTAGTAGTTTATTCTTGGACTTGAATTTATTCTCAGTGAGTTTCTCAAACACGACCAGTTGGCAACCCTGTATCTCGACAACGAAGCTGAATTCGAAAACTGCAAGAGGACCATTTGTCTCCTTTTGATGTCACGAATCACCTCCCGAAGTTTGTGGACATCTTTCAGGTTCACCCTTAATGAAGCTTCTTTTCGAAAAGTTAACTATTAACTTTAGGCATTGTTTATCTTTTTTTAAATCACAAATGTCGTTATTAATTTTAAGGCAGAGAACTACTTCTGAGAGAATAGATCTTGAAAGATAATATTAAAACTTAGACTTTTGTTTTCGAGACATTCCAGACAAGACGAGACATTTTACAAGCTATCTCGTGTCCAAAACATTTGCCTCGTATTATCTTGGATGTCACAAAGCGCGTCTTGTCTCTTTCTCGAGACATGTCTTATCTCGTGCGCATTCGTTAACACTTGGAAAGGATTATCTTTCTACTCAAAGCATTGTTTTTATAATGGTTCCATATTTATGATAATTGCTGTCCACATAAATTACAGTCCTTTCAGTTGAATTAATTTTTATTATTATTATTATTGAAATTGCAATATCTAGTTTAACGTTGGTCGATTATGCACCTACGCTAAGGGAGAATGATGATGAATGAAATGAAGAAAGTGGGAGGAAAATGGAAAATCTCAAGAAAACACATACCCATGCACACGGTATTTGTCCACCTCAAATTTCACTTGGCGCGAAGTGGAATCGAGCCACGGACCCCATGCACCAAAGGTGAATGCTCTATAATAATAATAATAATAATAATAATAATAATAATAATAATAATAATAATAATAATAATAATAATAATAATAATTGTAGCGAGCTCAACGGGTTTCAACCGTTCGACTTAACCAACGTTTGGGTGCCTATTCGTTCGTCGGCTCCATGAGAACTTCTCATAAAAGACATTTCATTTTAATGAAACTAGTAAGTGCCTTCTTTTAGCTCTGCGAAGTAACTATTGCTTGGAATATGAATCTGCAAAACATACGAGGTAAAATTAACCAAATGGTGCAAGTTTCCACTTATATATACAAAACAATTTTGCAATATCAACTACGTGAATCTTGTCCCATAAAGAAGCCGAAACCCCTACACCGAAGAGCCCTCCGAGATTTGATCATTGTCCACACGGACTGAAATTGTCATTTGAAGCCAAGGTTTTAATATGAAGCCAATAATTTCTTTAAAATAGACGGAAAATTCGGAAGTTATAAGCATTTTCATATTTTTGCCTTTTCTTATAAGGGAGCCGTAGCCCCCTATACTGAAGAGCCCCCCCCCCGGAGATTTGATCATTGTCCACTCGGACTGAATTTGTCATTTGGAACCAACACTTTAATACGAAGCAAAATATTTCTTTAAAATAGACGAAAAATTCGAAAGTTATAAACATGTTAATAATTTTACCTTTTCTCATAAGGGAGCCGTATTAGCCTACACTGAAGAGCCCCACGAGATTTGATGATTGACCACTTGGACTGAAATTCTCATTTGAAACCACAACTTTTAATATGAAGCCAAAAAATAAACTTTTACATCAATTTAAACTGACTGGGTTCCGGTTCCCCCCACTATTGTTTAGTTTAGTTAAGTGGTAATTTGTGACAGCTTCACATCATCAAAAGAATGTTTCACTTCAACTCCCCTCCCCCAGGAGTTCGTGCTGGATCCACCACTGGAATCAATAGACACTCTTCCTATTCTTTTTGTCACCCTTGATTGTGTAGGGGCTCCCTCGTACAAATAAAGAAGCGGTAATATTACAATCAAGGGGCGCTATATATTAGGTATTTTTTTAGTTACCTACCCCTAACCGCACAGGGCCATCTTTCGTAGAATAAAAAATATTACGTGATATTCCAATCATGAAAGGGGAGAGGATGCTGTAAATATATTTCTTATTCATTATGTCTGTCCTGCTTATCAAAAATTACTTTCTGTTGGAAGGGTACTGAAATGAGAGGGGCAAAATAAAAAGTCGTACCCCCTCCTACAAGGTCGCTCAAATAAGTACTAAAGAAAGCATTTTAAACTAAGATATTTAAGATTTAAACTAGGAAACTAAGATATCCTTACATTATGTAAGGATGGCATATTCAGGATTATTATTATTATTATTATTATTATTATTATTATTATTATTATTATTATTATTATTTGAATGTTTTTGGAGCACCGAAATTTTGTGAGACGAACAATGATATGTACAGGTTTAAGATGGGTGGTCATAGAGGAGGAAAAACCAGGATTTTTCTCTGTCTGACTCTCTAACGAAAAGATTATGTGCTGAAGGTAAGAAGCATCATCATTCTACAATAGGTTGCTTTTACGTAGAATATCAATTACTTGAGTTCTCCTCCTTCGGTCTACTTACCTTATGTAGTAAATTCAAAACAATTTCAATTCAATACAAATACATTGTAAAACTTTTCCGTAATTAAACATCTAGGGAAAATTAAACATTTAATAGGGACATCTGTTATCAAAATATCCAAACACGTAGATAGAAGAGTATCTAGTGAGAAATATTGTGAAACTTTATAAAATTCTCCAAATTAGAATTAACATTTACTGGGAAACATTCGTTATGCGCGAGCGAGCATATGGTGAGCAGTGAGCACAGGGGAAATAATTACGAAACTGTTTGCAAACAAAATTAGGGACGCTAATGCAAGTGCGACAACGGCATTTTTTCTTTTTTTGGTATCTTCATGAGTTTTACACATACGTTACAATTTAATTCTTTCCCACATAAAAAATAAATAAAATAACCGTACTGTAGAGATAAAAATGACAACGGCACTTCCATGGGATCGAACCCGCTACCTTCAGCATACACACTCATTGCTTTAACTAACTGAGCTATTTGTTTCTTTACGTGAACTGAGCCTGTTCCGGTAAAGACGATATTTCATTACGATCGTCCTACCAATTCGTCCTTTTCCATAGATAATTTCCACTATTTGCTCTATCTTTATGTTAATACTTAGCATATATTCATCTATTTGGAGTTTGCAGATAATGAATATAATAAGACATACTAGAAATATTCGTTAAAAGTTTAGTTTGTAGATTTAATCCACATTTCTCTCAATGACATAGATGTCGCTGCTTCGTGTTGAACTGCAGAATTCCCTCGCGTTCTTGAAAATGTCCCACTTTAGCAGAGTTGGTAATTCTCGAGATTTCTGTCGATTTAATGTTTTTTGCTTCTAATTTCTTTATTTTAAGCTAATATCTAACACAAATATTAAAAACGGGTTTGTTATTAACCTGTCCTGCTGGGGAAACCTTCCGAAATTTCGAACATATAAAGAAAACGGAGATATTTTCAAAAAACTTCAAAATAAAGAGACGCGTCATTTATTTTGCTCATGGTAGTACATACTGTATGATATCGGTTCCTACGGGTGGTGCGTTGAATTGAACTTCGAGCATTCTGCCCTCAATGTTAAATCGTCTATAATGACGAGTGATTTCATTGCGAACAGTAAAACCCGATTCGGCCATGGTTAAAAATGAAAACAAACAGGTACGGTAAAACAAATATGTAATGGGAAAAGGAATTGAGCAGCGTGAATTTACTACAAAAGAAAAGAAGAAAGAAAAATCTTAATCATCTGATAACATTCATGATAAATTCTTAACTAAGCAATTCATGTAAAGGTCCTGAGTTTGATTCCTGGCGGTGACGTTCAGAATCTCATTATGAAAGCACGTGTACTAGAAATCAAAGTTTTTTTTTAAATAATTATGTTACTGAAATGAGTGTTTTATTGCTGTCAAACTCGAGAGCATTACATCAGCATGTAACTGACCTACCATTCTATAGTGATAAAAAGAATGCATGAAATGAATGAATGTTTCATCAGTGCTGAGATGTGACAAAGTACGCGTAAGCATTTTTTCTACTCACAACGACCTTTAAATGATGCGTTTGCAAGTTGAAGAGACTCATCGAACATTAACGATACACATACGTAATTGTCGAAACAAAATCTGTATAGCGTATTTTTTTTATTATTATTGTGACTAAGCGGTTAGCGTACATGCTTCGGACGTGGAAGGCCCTGGTTCAATCCTCGGTGGGTTTGCTTTTCCACGTCGGGGGCATGTCAAGCCTTTTCTGAAATTTAATATTCTCACGCGTTATCATACATTCTTTTCAAAACTAAGCTAAATGGTTGACGTGCACACCTCACAATACATAAACGTACATAAATCGTCTATAATGACGAGTGATTTCATTGCGAACAGTAAAACCCGATTCGGCCGTGATTAAAAAATGAAAACAACAAACAGGTACGGTAAAACAAATATGTAATGGGAAAAAAGGAATTGAGCAGCGTGAATTTGAGTTGATTTTTTGATTTTTTAGTTTAACGTCCCTTTCAGCAGCGAGGCTATATGAGACGTGGACCTACTGATTAACGTGGAATCCGAACCACATGAGCTCCCCGCCGGGAATCGAACCCTGGTCTCCCACGCCAAAGGCGCGTATGCTAACCGCTTAGCCCAGGAAATCATAACATTCATGATAAATAATTAACTAAGTAATTCATGTAAAGGTCCTGAGTTTGATTCCTGGCGGTGACGTTCAGAATCTCATTATGAAAACACATGTACTAGAAATCAAAGTTTTTAAAAAATAATTATGTTACTGAAATGTGTGTTTTATTGCTGTCAAACTCGAGACCATTACATCAGCATGTAACTGACCTACCATTCTATAGTGATAAAAAGAATGCATGAATGAATGAATGTTTCAACAGTACTGAGATGTGACAAAGTACGCGTAAGCATTTTTTCTACTCACAACGACCTTTAAATGATGCGTTTGCAAGTTGAAGAGATTCATCAACCATTAACGTTACGTATACGTAATTGTCAAAACAAAATCTGTATAGCGTAAAACTTTTAACCACATATTCATACACTCGTGGCTAAGCGGTTAGCGTACATGCTTTTAACGTGAAAGGCTCTGGTTCAATCCTCGGTGGGGTTTGCTTTCCACGTCGGGGCGCTGTCAAGCCTTTTCTGAAATGTATTATTCTCATGCGTTATCATACATTCTTTTCAAAACTAAGCTAAATAGTTGACGTACACACCTCTGGCCTTGGTTCAATCCCGGGGCGGTTGCTCGAATATCACGTTAAACTGAAGGGGCCACTAATGCTTTCAAAGGGTATCGAACCATATTATTCTCAGGCATAGTTTTAGAAATTTTGTAATGTATTCTTTTCAAAACTAAGCGCACACATTTTCTGGCCATGGTTCAATTCCCGACGGGCGCTCGCTGAAGGGACGCTAAACCATATCATTTATCGTGCTTACTTCTAATGTGTGGGGATCCTGATTCGTACTCCCACTTTCCCATTCCACTAATTTCTTCATAGTCTAAATATTTCGTACTAAAAGTAAAACAGTGTATTCGTGATCCGCCCACAAATATAAAATAAAAATGATTTTCGAATCTTGTGTGAAAAATAAAATCTCACTGAACTTACCTCAAATTCAATGAACAAAAAGTCGGTGCAGTAAAGCTTCTTAAATGAAGACACTTTTCAAGAACAGACCTTCTCACACGATAGTTGAGAGCGGTGTAAGATTTGAAAAATGAAATTTAGATTTTTATTTAGGTCGCTGCGAAAACGACGTCACCGTCAGCCAATCAGAAACGAGGAAATTTATAAAATGACATCACAACGAACCAATCAAAACGCTCGCTGCTCTTGTCATGAATCACGAACCAAAACGATGTGTAACAATCGATCGTGACGTCATTCACGTTTCTCAATAGTATCGCAATTCCGATCCCAAAATGCTTTCTGTCAGGATCATGTCACTACTTGTCGTAACTGTGACGACATTTCATTTTCCTCATATTCCATACGAGAATGTCAATGTTCGTTTTTTTTTCATGAATCATGCTGACACGTTCGTAGTAAAACAAAAGTAATGCGATCCGTTGACGTTTGCATTTTTCAATCATATGTGCTTCTATGTCGTCACACAAAGAAGTCTATCAGCATTTTATTTTAATCCACGTTACACTGTCAGATTTGTTTTCTTAAAGTATGAGTGTATCCTTTTCAAGGACCATGGTTCGAAACCCACCAAGCATGATTAAATCCGAATTCATTCATAGCTAAGCGGTTAGGATACACATCTTTGGTTTGAAAGACCTGAGTTCGATTCCTGGAGAAACATTTCTTAGGATTTTTCTAAAACTTGGTTTTAATTTCTAGTTCGAAAATTTTAAAAGTTTAGTTCGATAAAAAGTTTGATTTGAGAAGTGTTACACTGTCAGATTTATTTTCTTAAAGTATATGTCTATCCTTTTCAAGGACCATGGTTCGAAACCCACCAAGATCGATTAAAACCGAATTCATTTAAGCGGTTAGCATACACATCTTTGGTTTGAAAGACCTGAGTTCGATTCCTGAAAAAACATTTCTTAGGATTTTTCTAAAACTTGGTTTAAATTTCTAGTTCGAAAATTTTAAAAGTTTAGTTCGATAAAAAGTTTGATTTGAAAATTTTTAGATGTGATTTACATCTTTAGTTCGAAACTTTTGTTTTTAAAAAATGTTTTAGTTCGACAAAATTTTGTTTCAATTTTTTTAGTTCGAAATTTTTTTGGGTTCGAAAATTTTTTGTTTGAAACTTTTTTGTTTCAAAATTTTTTAGTTCGAAAATTTTTTGTTTGAAAATTTTTGTTTAAAATTTTTTAGTTCGAAAAAATTTTTAGTTTAAAATTTCTTGCACTCTGCGGAACCGTTTCGAAAAGAATCGGAGGAGTTTAGGTAGAAAAAATCTGGCAACGCTGTTTCCATTAATGAAGCGCTTACTGAGCGTTTAAAAAATCGCTTAAACTCACAACAATGTGTTATAAGAAATCTACAAGCGACACCTCTCTTTCACCATTGTTACTTCCAGAGACATAGGCTACTAATTCAAGGACAGGATCTCCATCAAGGTAAAAAAGCTGGTAATCATCTTATCTGCCAAAGAGAACGATAATATTTAATGTAAACTTCAGTACAATATCATGATACCAAAAAGGGTTATTTAAGGATGGGGTTGAACCCTCCATGGGAACTTTAAGGTACCAAAAAGGATAACCATTAAAAAAAAATCAAGGTCTAGGGTGGATCGTCGTCATAGCACTCTGAATGTCTAGCATTGGGGTTGGTGTGTAAGATTATGCGATTTCTATCAACCAATCAACATCGTGGTACCAAAGCAATCATCTTACCCGTAACATGGAAACAAATGAGTGATGGGGTATTCCCACGTATTCTGTTCACCGTGTGGCGGGTCTAAGATCATGTGACCTCTGTCGGCCAATCAGAATCGAGGTACCAAAGTATACATCAGAAAGGACACCCTAATTTCAAAAATCCTAGGACCTAAAATCACGTGATCTCTATCAGCCAATCAGCATCGTGGTACCAAAGGATTCATCTTACCCGTAAAAGGGAACGAATTTTCAAATATCGCAGGGTCTAAGATCATGTGACCTCTGTCAGCCAATCATAAACAATCATCTTACCCGTAAAAAGGGAACGAATTTCAAATATCGTAGGGTCTAAAATCACGTGACAGCTATCAACCAATCAAAACACACATCTTACCCGTAAAAGGGAACAAATTTCAAAAATCCATGTCATAAAAGAGAATGAGGGATTTCCCCGCAGGGTGACTCATGACGCCATACCACGTGACCTAAAAAATTTAAATTTCCCGCGTGGGCGGGGCCTAAAGTCACGTGACCTCTCTCAGCCAATCAGAATCGAGAAAATTTTTGCTGACTCGGCTGCATATAACGGGGGGACTACTACTGAGGTGCTGTTTCCAAATCTAGTAATAGGTCATCTACTAGTGCAAGTTCCAAAATAGTGTCCATCGAGGTCAAAGGTCAACATACTTAAAACCTAATCACTCGAAAATGGATCCACATATTGATGTGGTGTTTCCACATTTGGCAATTGGTCATCAACTACTACAAGTTCCAAAATTAGTGGCCATCGAGGTCAAAGGTCAACATATTTAAAACCCAATAACTCGAAAACGAAGCAACGTATTGAGGTGCTGTTTCCAAATCTAGTAACTGGTCATCAACTAGTGCAAGTTCCAAAATTAGTGGTCATCGAGGTCAAAAGTCAACATACTTAAAACCCAATTACTCGTAAACGAAGCAACATATTCAGGTGTTGTTGCCACATTTAGTAATTGGTCATCAGGTACTACAAGTTTCAAAATAATGATCATCGAGGTCAAAGGTCAAAATTTAAAACCTAATAAGTCGAAAATGGATCCACATATTGAGGTGCTATTGTCACATTTAGTAATTGGTCATCAACCACTGCAAGTTCCAAAAATAATGAACGCCCAATGAACCAATGAACGCGAATAACTCTTAAACAGAGCAACGTTTTGAGGTGCTGTTTCCAAATCTAGGAATACGTCATCAACTACTACATGTTCTGAAAACACTGACCATGGAGGTTAAAGGTCAAATATTTAAGCTTTAATAACTTTAAACAGAGCCTGTGTGACCTATTCAGTTTTGTACCAAGCAGAGAGAAGTGAAGAATGAAAAAATATGACTGGCTTACTTCGAGAAAGAAAGCAACGATATACATTTTAACTAGCTGCGTATTTTAAATCATTTTGTACTATTTAAATAAACAATCGGATAAATTTAACCGGCTCAGAAGTTCAATACTATTTTGTACTCTTGAGTGAGCTTTCCAATTTTGTAGCAAGAAGGACCATTTTTTAAACTAACTCAGAATTTCATTTCATTTTGTAATACTCAAATTTGGATGAAGTGTTTAGTTTTGTACAAACCAGAAAAATTTGATTGGATTATTTCCTTAGGTACCAAATGGAAAAAGTGAAGGGCCATTATTCAAATAAACGAAGGAATAGAGTATTTAGTTTCTGTACGAACTAGAAAAAAAGAAGTGAAGTATGACTAAAATTTAGGTGGACTATTTTCTTTTGTACCAACTGGAAAAGAGAAGAAGAGCTACTTTAACTAGCTCATTATGTACTGTTTAAGGAAACGAAAATTGACTATTTAACTAGCTCAGAATTTATGTAAGAATAATTTCGATGTTCTACTTTTTATACCAACGAGAAAAAATGAACTAGCCGAATATTTAAATATACGAAAGAATAAATTTAAGTGACCTATTCAATTTTGTACCAATGAGAAATGGTTCAGCAAAAGGCGAAGAAGGACTATTTTATATAATTTTACTACTCAAATAAACAATGAAGTATTTAGTTTTGCACCATTTTGGAGTATTCAAATAAACAAAGGAATTATAATTTGTGTCAACTCTAAAATCAATTAAACGAAGTAATGCATTTGAAAAACCGAAGTTGAGTATTTTATACCATTTTGTATTATTTCAACAAACAAAGGAATAAGCAAAACGAAGGCATAAATATGAGTGAGCTATTTAATTTTGTAGCTGAGTATTTTAACGAAAGAACAAAATTGTACTAACCAGAAAAAACCGAAGAAGGCCCATTTTAACTAACTGAGAATTTCTGTACCTTTTTGTACTATTTAAACAAACGATGGAGCAAATTTGAGTGGCCTGTTTTTTGTACTAACCAGAAAAATCGAAGAAGGTACCTTTATACTAGCTCAATGAACGAAAGAACAAATTTGGGTGTTCTACTTTTTTATTTTAACTTGCTGAGTATTTTATACCATTTTGTACTACTCAAATAAACGAAAGAAAAAGCGAAAAAAGACCTTTTTAACTAGCGCAGAATTTCTGTAACGAGAAAGAAAGCAAAGATATGCCATATTAACTATTTAAATAAACGAAGGGATAAATTTAAGTGATCTATTCCATTTTGTACCAAGGAAAAATGTCATTTTTATCTAGCTTAGAATTTCTAGTGCATGTTGTATTATGTAAACAAAACGAAGGGCTAAATTTGAGAAAGCGAACATGAACCATTTTACTCAAATTTGGATGGAGTATTTAGCTTTGTATGAACCAGAAAAAAAGTGAAGAAGGACCATTTTAACTAGTTCAATATTTCTGTATAATTTTGTACTACCCAAATAAACGAAATTTTATTTTTGTACCAATCAGAAGGGTCATTTTAAATAGCCAAGCAGAAAAAAGGAAAGAATTAACACTTTGTACTAATCAAGTAAACGAAGGTATAAATTTTTTGAGGTGTCCTATTTCTTTTTTACCAACGAGAACCATTTTTAACTAGCTTAGAATTTTATACCTTTTTGAAAAATTTGTATCAAATCGAAAAAAGCAAGGAAATACCATTTTAAATAGCTCAGCATGTTATAGCTTTTTGTGTTTTTGGTCTACCCAATTTAAACAAACAAAGGAATAAATTTGTGTGACCTATTCACTTTTATAGCAAGCAGAAAAAGCCCCTTTTAGTTTTATACCAACCACGAAGGTCCATTATACCATTTTGTATTACATCTCACAACAGAAGAAGAGATCATATCAAAGTAAGAAAAGCAGATATTTAAGCAACGTTACGAATGCGTTACCTAACATTTGTATTGCTAAGGTACTGCCTATTGTTCAACGATTCAATTATTTATAGACTTTCCTTCCTCGTCTAAGTCAAAAAAGACAAATATATATTTTTGCATTTATGTATTTTATTATAATGGAATATAAGTTTATGGAGTATATTTGGAAATAATAGAACATACATTATGATGTTGTATTGCCTTGAAACATATTATTAAACACGGAGAATGCATAGAACACCTGAGAAAACTATTTATTTGATTTGTTTTTGCTGAAGAGTAGAAAAATGACTAGCATGGAAATTGCTTATGTTTCACCTAGAGAAAAAGAAATTCAGCGTGAAAACGAAAAACCTATACTGTTAATCCAGCCGTCTGACCCCGATTTGCCAGATGAATTACGTGATAAAGTGAGAATCATATATCCAACACAAGAAATAGAAGAAGTGTATTATTTTAGACGCTATAATAGATATAATGATGAAATACTCCCGGAAAGTGATGATGACAGTGTTTATACCTGTTTTGAACTGGAACCTAATGAGTGCGACTGTACTAGTGAAACTGTTAGTGATACATGTGTTATACAATTATTTAATGAGTATACACCAAATTCAGTATTATTATGTGAAGCATGTTCTAAACATAATGAGAATGAAAAAGATCACAACTGTTTGCTGCAGTATGATTACGAATTATTGCAAAAGGTGTGGATGATCTTAATTAAACGTGAAATGAGAGAAAAAATCTATAAACTTTATATAGAGAAGCATTTTAAAAGTTGTAATATTAAGAACACTTATACTTTGGAGAAAAAATTTAATCTGGTATATGAATACATTACAGAGTGTGATTATTATATCAACAAAATAGTAGATATGTTTTAGAGAAAGATAAACAATTATTTAATTCTGTAAATGAACACTGAGCCCACTGTAGCATATGCATTTGATTGTGTAAGAATAGAAGAACTTGAACTGTTAACTGGATCAATTTGTAGTATTGTAGATAACTAACATTGGACTCTGGCAACTGAATTCTCAGGGAGAGTCAATTTAAATTGTTCTCTGGATGACACAAAAATATACAAAATGTAACACCACAAAGGTATAAAATTCTAATCTTTTCTTCTGATTGTTACAAAAATGAAATAGACCACCCGTAATACAAAATGGTATAATGGACCTTCGTGGTTGGTATAAAACTAAAAGGGGCTTTTTCTGCTTGCTATAAAAGTGAATAGGTCACACAAATTTATTCCTTTGTTTGTTTAAATTGGGTAGACCAAAAACACAAAAAGCTATAACATGCTGAGCTATTTAAAATGGTATTTCCTTGCTTTTTTCGATTTGATACAAATTTTTCAAAAAGGTATAAAATTCTAAGCCAGTTAAAAATGGTTCTCGTTGGTAAAAAAGAAATAGGACACCTCAATAAATTTATACCTTCGTTTACTTGATTAGTACAAAGTGTTAATTCTTTCCTTTTTTCTGCTTGGCTATTTAAAATGACCCTTCTGATTGGTACAAAAATAAAATTTCGTTTATTTGGGTAGTACAAAATTATACAGAAATATTGAACTAGTTAAAATGGTCCCTTCTTCACTTTTTTTCTGGTTCATACAAAGCTAAATACTCCATCCAAATTTGAGTAAAATGGTTCATGTTCGCTTTCTCAAATTTAGCCCTTCGTTTTGTTTACATAATACAACATGCACTAGAAATTCTAAGCTAGATAAAAATGACATTTTTCCTTGGTACAAAATGGAATAGATCACTTAAATTTATCCCTTCGTTTATTTAAATAGTTAATATGGCATATCTTTGCTTTCTTTCTCGTTACAGAAATTCTGCGCTAGTTAAAAAGGTCTTTTTTCGCTTTTTCTTTCGTTTATTTGAGTAGTACAAAATGGTATAAAATACTCAGCAAGTTAAAATAAAAAAGTAGAACACCCAAATTTGTTCTTTCGTTCATTGAGCTAGTATAAAGGTACCTTCTTCGATTTTTCTGGTTAGTACAAAAAACAGGCCACTCAAATTTGCTCCATCGTTTGTTTAAATAGTACAAAAAGGTACAGAAATTCTCAGTTAGTTAAAATGGGCCTTCTTCGGTTTTTTCTGGTTAGTACAATTTTGTTCTTTCGTTAAAATACTCAGCTACAAAATTAAATAGCTCACTCATATTTATGCCTTCGTTTTGCTTATTCCTTTGTTTGTTGAAATAATACAAAATGGTATAAAATACTCAACTTCGGTTTTTCAAATGCATTACTTCGTTTAATTGATTTTAGAGTTGACACAAATTATAATTCCTTTGTTTATTTGAATACTCCAAAATGGTGCAAAACTAAATACTTCATTGTTTATTTGAGTAGTAAAATTATATAAAATAGTCCTTCTTCGCCTTTTGCTGAACCATTTCTCATTGGTACAAAATTGAATAGGTCACTTAAATTTATTCTTTCGTATATTTAAATATTCGGCTAGTTCATTTTTTCTCGTTGGTATAAAAAGTAGAACATCGAAATTATTCTTACATAAATTCTGAGCTAGTTAAATAGTCAATTTTCGTTTCCTTAAACAGTACATAATGAGCTAGTTAAAGTAGCTCTTCTTCTCTTTTCCAGTTGGTACAAAAGAAAATAGTCCACCTAAATTTTAGTCATACTTCACTTCTTTTTTTCTAGTTCGTACAGAAACTAAATACTCTATTCCTTCGTTTATTTGAATAATGGCCCTTCACTTTTTCCACTTGGTACCTAAGGAAATAATCCAATCAAATTTTTCTGGTTTGTACAAAACTAAACACTTCATCCAAATTTGAGTATTACAAAATGAAATGAAATTCTGAGTTAGTTTAAAAAATGGTCCTTCTTGCTACAAAATTGGAAAGCTCACTCAAGAGTACAAAATAGTATTGAACTTCTGAGCCGGTTAAATTTATCCGATTGTTTATTTAAATAGTACAAAATGATTTAAAATACGCAGCTAGTTAAAATGTATATCGTTGCTTTCTTTCTCGAAGTAAGCTAGTCATATTTTTTCATTCTTCACTTCTCTCTGCTTGGTACAAAACTGAATAGGTCACACAGGCTCTGTTTAAAGTTATTAAAGCTTAAATATTTGACCTTTAACCTCCATGGTCAGTGTTTTCAGAACATGTAGTAGTTGATGACGTATTCCTAGATTTGGAAACAGCACCTCAAAACGTTGCTCTGTTTAAGAGTTATTCGCGTTCATTGGTTCATTGGGCGTTCATTATTTTTGGAACTTGCAGTGGTTGATGACCAATTACTAAATGTGACAATAGCACCTCAATATGTGGATCCATTTTCGACTTATTAGGTTTTAAATTTTGACCTTTGACCTCGATGATCATTATTTTGAAACTTGTAGTACCTGATGACCAATTACTAAATGTGGCAACAACACCTGAATATGTTGCTTCGTTTACGAGTAATTGGGTTTTAAGTATGTTGACTTTTGACCTCGATGACCACTAATTTTGGAACTTGCACTAGTTGATGACCAGTTACTAGATTTGGAAACAGCACCTCAATACGTTGCTTCGTTTTCGAGTTATTGGGTTTTAAGTATGTTGACCTTTGACCTCGATGGCCACTAATTTTGGAACTTGTAGTAGTTGATGACCAATTGCTAAATGTGGAAACACCACATCAATATGTGGCTCAGTTTTCGAGTGATTAGGTTTTAAGTATGTTGACCTTTGACCTCGATGGACATTATTTTGGAACTTGTAGTACCTGATGTCCAATTACTAAATGTGGAAACGGCACCTCAATATGTGGATCCATTTTCGAGTGATTAGGTTTTAAGTATGTTGACCTTTGACCTCGATGGCCACTATTTTGGAACTTGCACTAGTTGATGACCTATTACTAGATTTGGAAACAGCACCTCAATACGTTGCTTCGTTTTCGAGTTATTGGGTTTTAAGTATGTTGACCTTTGACCTCGATGGCCATTAATTTTGGAACTTGTAGCAGTTGATGACCAATTACTAAATGTGGCAACAACACCTGAATATGTTGCTTCGTTTACGAGTAATTGGGTTTTAAGTATTTTGACCTTTGACCTCGATGGACATTATTTTGGAACTTGTAGTACCTGATGTCCAATTACTAAATGTGGAAACGGCACCTCAATATGTGGCTCAGTTTTCGTGTTATTAGGTTTTAAGTATTTTGACCTTTGACCTCGATGGTCACTATTTTGGAACTTGTAGCAGTCGGTGGCCGATTACTAAATGTGGAAACAGCACCTCAATATGTGGCTCAGTTTTCGTGTTATTAGGTTTTAAGTATGTTAACCTTTGACCTCGATGATCAGTACTTTTTAACATGTACTAGTTGATGACCTATTACTAGATTTGGAAACAGCACCTCAATACGTTGCTTCGTTTTCGAGTTATTAGGTTTTAAGTATTTTGACCTTTGACCTCGATGGACATTATTTTGGAACTTGTGGTACCTGATGACCAATTACTAAATGTGGAAACACCATCTCAATATGTGGCTCCGTTTTCGAGTTATTAGGTTTTAAGTATTTTGACCTTTGACCTCGATGGCCACTATTTTGGAACTTGTAGTACCTGATGACCAATTACTAGATTTGGAAACACCATCTCAATATGTGTCTCCGTTTCCGAGTGATTGGGTTTTAAGTGTCATACAAAGGGCGTATCCCACATAAACTGTAAGACCCAGATAAAAATAAGTATGATATTTGTAATCAGCATGATCGAAAACCCCCATATACCGACTTTCATCCAAATCGGTTAAAATTGTCATACAAAGGGCGTATCCCACATAAACTATAAGACCTAGATAAAAATAGGTATGATATTTGTAATCAGCATGTCCGAAAACCCCTATATACTGAGTTTCACCCAAATCGGTTAAAATTGTCATAGAAAGGGCGTATGCCACAAAAACTATAGGACCCAGGTAAAAATAAGTATGATATTCGTACTCAGCATGCTCGAAAACCTCCATATGCCGAGTTTCATCCAAATCGGTTCAAAGAGCGTATCCAATCGCTATGTTACATATTGTCTTAAAATAGGGGTTGAAAAAAAAATTATGTACTTTCTGCTATGGTAAAATAGGGGTTGGAAAAGTAATTATAAAAAGGAATGAATACACCCCTAAAATGGAGGTGGTTGTGTGTTACGTACTCTCAGTGTAATTTCTGCTATGTTAAAATAGGGGTTGGAAAATAAGCCATGTTCTTTTATTAGCTGTGCTATGTAATTTCTGCTATGTTAAAATAGGGGTTGAAAAATATGCTCATAAAAGGGAATGAATACACCCCTAAAATGGAGGTGGTTGTGTTTGTTATCTGCTCTGCTGTATGTTCATAGTCTCCATGTATTCTATGCTATGTTAAAATAGGGGTTGGAAAACGAATACACCCTTGTTATGTTACGTAGTCTCTTCTATGTGTTCGTAGTCTCAGTGTAATTTCTGCTATGTTAAAATAAGGGAATGAATACACCCTTGTTATGTTAGGTACTCTTATGTGTTATCTGTTCTGCTGTGTGTTACGTAGTGTTATGTGTTATCTCCTATGTTAAAATAGGGGTTGGAAAACGAGTACACCCTTGTTATGTTACGTACTCTTTTGTGTTATCTGTTCTGCTGTGTGTTACGTAGTGTTATGTGTTCATAGGGGTTGAAAAATATGCTCATAAAAGGGAACGAGTTCACCCCTTAAAATGTGCTCATAAAAGAGAACGAGTTCACCCCTGAAAGAGTGTTCATAAATGGGAACGAATCTGTTCTGCTGTGTGTTCATAGGGGTTGGAAAATATGCTCATAAAAGGGAACGAGTTCACCCCCTAAAATGTGCTCGTAAAAGAGAACGAATACACCCCCTTAAAAGTGCTCATAAAAGGGAATAAATTCACCCCTAAAATGGAGGTCGTAAAAGACCGTGGGCTCACGGTGCACGGTGGTCATTTTCCCAGTGGCTTGTGAGTTGTTAAACGCTGTTCCAGGTCTGAGCCAGATCGATCCATTTCGTACTACTTCGCAGATATCAGGCGGGAAACTTCCAAAACTTTTAGAACAAAGAAACGGGATTTTTTGAAAGCTAAAATTAAGGAACTTGAAGATAATAGTTAAAATAAAAATATTCGGGACATGTATAAGGGGATCAGCGAATTTAAGAAAGGCTATCAACCTCGTGCTTATATATTAAAGAAATCTGACGGAACAGTTCTCACTGATACGGATAGCCTCTTAAATAGATGGAAAGATTTCTTTGACGATTTGCTGAACACGCAGCCAAAAACTAATGTGCGTGGAGAAAAGGAGATACACACCGCAGAACCGTATATTTCAGAACCCAATCGAATAGACGTGGAAGCCTTTATAAAGAAATTAAAGAAACACAAATCTCCGGGTGTAGATGAAATTCCGGCTGAGTTAATTTTAGCTGGAGGCGAAAAATTGTGGAACAAGATACACAAACTCATTCTCCTTATCTGGAACAAGGAAGAATTGCCACAAGAGTTGAAAGAGTCAATCATTGTTCCAATTCACAAGAAAGGCGACAAAACTGACTGTAATAATTATCGAGGCATTTCTCTTCTGTCAACATCCTATAAAATCCTTTCAAATATTCTGTTAGCAAGATTGACCCTATACGCAGATGAAATTATTGGAGATTATCAGTGCGGATTTAGACGAAATCGATCAATTATCGACCAAATATTTACCATTCGCCAAATACTCGAAAAGAAGTGGGAATACAATACCCCGGTACATCAACTATTTATTGGTTTTAGAAAGGCTTGTGACTCGGTTAGGAGAGAAACATTATACAACGTTCTTACAGAGCTTGGAATACCGAGAAAACTAATTAGATTAATTAAGATATGTTTAAGTGAATCCCAAAGTAAAGTCCGGGTAGGAAAATTTTTGTCCACGAGCTTCCACGTCGAAAATGGCCTGAAACAAGGAGATGCGTTGTCGCCATTATTATTTAACTTTGTGCTGGAATACGCTATAAGGAAAATCAAAGATAGCAACCAGGGCCTAGAGTTGAACGGCATTCACAAGGTTAGGGCATATGCTGATGATGTAAATTTAATAGGGGATGATAGGAGAACAGTAGAAATAAATGCAGAAATCTTATTAAACGCTTGCAGGGACATGGGTTTAGAAGTAAATGCAGAGAAAACTAAATACATGGAAGTGCGTCGGGACCGTAATACGACAAATTGTGGAGGCGTTAAAATATTAAATAATACTTCTGATAAAGTGGATACTTTCAAATATTTAGGATCAATATTAACAGACGAAAATCATATTCACGAAGAAATTAAATGTCGACTAAAAGCAGGGAATTCATGTTACTATTCGGTTCAAAATCTCTTGTCGTCGCGAATTCTGTCGAGGAATTTGAAGCTTAAAATATATAAAACGATAATCATGCCTGTTGTTCTGTATGGTTGCGAAACATGGTCGCTTACTCTGAGGGAAGAACATAGACTGAAAGTATTTGAGAACAGGATCCTGAGAAGAATATTCGGACCCAAGAGGAACGAGAATAGGGAATGGCGGAAGCTTCATAACGAGGAACTACATAGTTTATACGGTTTACCCAACATTGTTAGGGTCGTCAAGTCTAGGAGGCTTAGGTGGGCAGGTCATGTAGCTAGAATGGAAGAAAGTAGAAACGCTTTCAAAGTCTTGACTGGTAGACCCATAGGAAAACGATCATTAGGAAGACCTAGGAGCAGATGGGAGGATAATATTAAGATGGATCTCGCAGAGATAGGAATACAAAGTAGAAACTGGATCCAATTAGCTAAGGATAGAAGTCAGTGAGGAGCTTTTGTGAACGCGGTACTGAACCTCCGGGTTCCATAGGCCATAGAGTTAGTTAGTTATCATTTCCATAATAATGACAGTTCTCACGTCATAAGCTAGAAGAAATGCTCTGACAAATACAGTACAACTCATAGAAAAAAGCAGTGACTAGCCTGCAAGGAGCAAATGACATTTTAACTAAACAGTTTTCAAGATACATCTCTATCTGCAACATGGGTAGCTAATAATGATTAGTGTCTATGGCATAACAACACAATTAACTCTAGACACCCGCCAGGGATTTTAACAAAATGGTAGACTCTCACGTTCGGGGCTCTGGTGTCCCCTCTAATTATCACAGAGTCATGAGTTATACACCATTGGAAAGCTTATAGACTAGAAATTACAACGAGGTAACATTCGTGAAATTCCCGACGTATTCGTAGAAAAAGAACAGACATAAAAAATCATTAAAAATATGAAAATATTGACTTTGCGGGGTCCTGGCAACCCTTGCAGCCATCCTACGCTGACAAAATGATGCTAATGTGTAGGCCACATACTTTTGACAATAATATAAGAAATGGTAGCCATTGCGTAATGAATTCGTTTTATGTAGAAAATATTTTTAAAAAATATGCGCAGAAAAACATTCATTGAATTAGACATTCTCTCCCCTCTCTCACTATAGTACCATGTCCATATGCAAATCATTTTTGCTGCACACATCATGTATACGAACAAGAATTATGCTTCTAGACCACTTCAGTGAAATATATCTTGTGTTATATGGGACCGTCCCGAAAATAAATGTAAATTAACCAAATTTGACCCCCTCTTCCTCTATAAACAGAAGTACATATACAGGTTACTATCATGTAGGGGACTACTTCATTGCTTCACATACCAATTTTTATGGATGTACCACAAAGGGGGGAGGAATGCCCGCCGAAACCTGATGAAAAAAAAACTTCATCCTCCTTCTCTCGGCCGTACATACGTACCCCCTATATTCATAAAATGCAACTGACGGAAAGCTGTCTCCCTCAAAAATACTTTGGTACCAAATCATCCTTCTAGCTTAATTAAGAACTGATCTATTGATATTTGTTGTAAAAATAAATGTAATTTACATCAAAAAACTGAAACTCCAAAAATTGGGTAGCTTTGCCCCCTCCCTGCTCCCCCATATAAGCAAGAAGTACAAATACACGATATTACCATGTAGTGGCCTACTTCATTCTTTCACGTAACAATTGTTTGAATCTATTCCCCAAGAGGGGTAATGGCTCCCAAAAACTGTTGAAAAAACAACAACAACAACAACAACAACAACAAAAAATGATATTTACCCTCCTTCCACATACATAAAACGCACACCAGCAAAGCTGCATCTTTCAGGAATAAATTGGTACCAAAACCATTTTCCAGCCTTAATTTGAGGTTTAAGACTGAGCCATTGAGGTTTAAAGCCCTGACACAGCAGTTGCGTCAATGGGCGTTTAAAGATTAAGAATGTAAACGACCAGTAGAACGTAACACAAACAAACTAAGCTACATATTCCGTGAACGGAGATCGGGAAAATCCCGATTTCTTTCTCCGGAATTGAACATTTGAGTGGACCGAGATTAGGGAAGTTCCCGAAGTTTGATCTAGCGGTTGAATATAGATGGCAAGCAATACCTAAGAGTGTAAGAATGTAATATATATGCCTATTTAGATTATTGTTTTAAACACAATAAACATTTTAAACATGTTTTTTTTAAAAAAAACATGTTTTTTTAACCCTGGTCTTGGTTGTTACGCAATGCACGACGAACACAATATACTTCCACATGAGGCGAAACAACATTTACCAATGTGATATGTTCTGGAAAGGAAACCTCGAAACCCGCCAGATTAAGGATCAGCATGTAACACGAGCCAAAAATCAAAGAATATCAAAACAAACAGCACTGCCAGTTCTACAACCAGAAATGTTAACTGGGAGGGGTCCAAAGTATTTGAGGGAGGTCCAATACGTCTACATAATATAGAACCTGTCTTATTCTGCACCCGAAAAAACGATAAGTAATTATTACTTACTGTCACCTATATTTTTAGAAAAAATGATAAAACGATTATTTCTAAAAGAAAAGAAAGAGTACATGATGAGGCGTAAAATAAAATATTTAGCCTACATCAATTGTTTCTCTGTTAAACAAGTATAGTTCGTTAAGAAAGTCTACAAATGTTAGTCAAGTTTCGAAATTTTTGGGAGGTCCGGACCCGGTGGACCCCCTCGTGGATACGCCCCTGAGCATTGCTAACTAGTCCCAAATTTAATGTGGCGTTCCCCATCATACAGTTTTATGTGGAAATTATCAATAGTATAAAATATACTTATTTTATAAAAGAAATATGTTTATACTAAAATACTATCCACAGAGGGGGGGGGGGGAGCGATTCTACATACTGACTTATTAATACTTGATTCACAAATTACTGTAGAAGAAGCCTTCATTATCAATATAAGCTAAGAATTAACTTGTAAATGCGGGTCTACTTTCATTTGTTTTCTCCTCTACTAGATATTTTCTTTCTTATTTTGCAATTCTGCAATCACTTTTTTTAATTGTCATTATATTAATTTGCTTCAGTATGGTCCCGTAATTTAAAAATATGAATGCATAAAAACAAATTCCATTTGTTAATTGCTAGTGAAAGAGAATTCAGAAATCTTATTTAGCGCGAAAAAATTTTTCGTTCACTGGAAACCGTGCTGTGTTGCAGAAGCACTGCAACAACCAGTCCATGGTGGAAAGACTACAAGGTGGTTGCATGCGCATGTCGCCTGGAGCGCTGTCGTGACTGTGACGTCATCTGGTTTGCAAGAGACAACGGGAAAAGGCGCGGCTTTCAGTGACAAGTACAAATTCTTTGTTCTTTTAAATGATATCGAGAATGCCTAACTGTGCAGTGTACGGCTGTAGTAATTATTACAGAAAAACTAAGGGAACTAATATAAAATACTTTAGATTTCCTCAAAAAGAGGGGGAATGTCTTCAGAAATGGATTTTAGCTTGCAGGCGACAGGACAAAATAAACATAAAATATGGTAAGTTTTACATAAAAGTAATAAATAAATGCAATGTCAAATGAAATTATAAAAACCGATTTCATTATGTAGTTTCTTTTTAGTATTAATAGTATGTAACAATAGTATATAGGGCTACAGTAGCGTGTGTTGATCCTGCATACAAAAATCCAATAGTACAATTTGAAAAGACGAACTTTGAGGCAAGATCCAGATTCGAAATCATGAGGGAGGGGAACCGACAGAGGTTATCATTTCTATCATCGTTTCCTTCTACATAAGATATTGAGACAAAATTTTCCCCACAGAGGCAGGCATGTAACTCGAGAAGGGAGGCACGATGATCTAGGAGGCTTACCTCCCTCGAGTTACGCAAATGGAGAGCATTGAACGCGTTAAAGTAGTTCAGGTCCCATTTCATTCTGGAGGTCTGCATTCCCTGTAGCCTCGGTGCTAAAACGGGACGTTGCACTTCAAATTAACTAACGAATGGAAGGTTCGTAATAACGATTAACGGTTACAAAGTTATATAACAATGTATTAGATCAAGAGAATAAAATATCTACCTACCATGTCAGGGCGATACTGTCGGGACATTTTTACACTCAGATTTTGAAATTTTTGTTCATTTTAATCATAACTTTGAATAATTACATATACATATTTAGCCCCCCTCAAGAATTAAAAAAATAAGAATGACTGCAGTAAATTTAAATATATGGTATATTCTCAACCAATCAAGGAAGCACGGTGGCTCAGTGGCAGAAGGCTCACCTCTGGTGCAAGGGATACTGGCCCGCTTCTCGGTCAAGTGAGTTTGTGGTGGACAACATCGTGTCCGTGAGTTTCTCGGGGTACTCCCGCATTCTCATTCCACCAAATTCCACATAATCATTCACTTGCATTTATCTTTTGTCTTCTTTAGACCACGGGACAGCAAAGAGAAAGCTTATCAAGAAAATTAAGAAAATTATGTAATTTTATGGTGTATATGTTTTCTAGTCTAGCTGTAACACCCTACATCGTCTTTACCTACGCCTAATACTTTGTTTCTTGCTTGAAATAGTCAAGTTCCAATTTCTTTGTATATACATATTTATTTCTATATATTTTTAGAACACAATAGTATATGTAACGTTTTATTTCGTACAAATGTTTAATAATACAGTTTGTTATGGCGTAAATTTTGACACTAATATTCAGAGAACTGTCAGTTTCACCAAACCTTTTGTTTAAATACAAATTCTATAAATAAGAGACCAGCGACTTCAAATAAGATGTTTTTTTATATATAAATTCAAAATAAAAACGATGTTTAAAATATTAAATACGTGCGTCCCTGCTCAATAAAGTTTTTAACCTCCCCTGAGATTCTGACGAAACTTACGTGGAAGCAACCTCTTTAAAAAAAACTGTCCAAGCATAACGAAAATATACGTACGTGCATTTCTGTTTACGAAAACCATGAATTCTCCCTTGAGATATTCTCAAAATTTATATGGGGTCGTCAGTAAAGAATTCTCTTTCAGGCAAAATAATAATAATAGTAGTAAATCAAAACCGATCAATATGTTATGAAAATATACTTGAGCATACATAAATATATAATAATGAAATGCATTAACGAGACACTGTGTTATAGATTATTCAGGCCTATACATACTCGAATGTATTACTTCAGATGTTTAAAAATGAAAAGAAAGAAAGAAAGAAAAAGCAGAAAATGTAGTGAGTAATATTGGCTTGTTCAAGCTTCAAATTGTTTAATATGAACTGATATTGCTGTTTCTTTTGCTATTGTAAATATCTTCCTTTGAATTCACTTAGCTTAAGCATGGATTACATTACGTTTATATAATTATTGTTTGTACTAAAATTTTTACTTCGTTGAAGATCACTATAAATAGAAGAGAAGTTTGCGTGTAAGATACCAGCGAGCAAGCGCTTGTTAAAAGTTCATCTGACTCTCGATGGCCACGTCTGCGACCAAAATGACTTCATACGCCAGAGCGACAAGAATGTAGCACTGCATTGCATCCACCTTGTAGTCTTTCCACCATGAACCAGTCCCTTTAACTTCTGAGATAGGAGAAAGGAGACTTAACATTTGCTCCAATTGCCGCGCTGAAGGAATCTGGTCGTTGTATGCTTGCTGCAATACAATATAAATTAGAGACTCTGTGACGGATTATTTTTCGCTTTTTAAAACGGATTAACGGAACGGGCAGTTACAGAAGTAAAAAATATGTTATTTAAAGTCTATATATGCGAGTATTAAATGGTATTTTTTTTCTGTGTACTATTGATAATAATATTTTTTCTTGAAATACTTTGGTCGTTGCGCAACGCTGCAACGCTAACATTAGCCGCCACTGACTGGCATCATCCATCCTCTCTACCCTCCCCTTCTTGGTTTCTTTCCACCTCCCTCTCCACCTTTCAAATTCGTATCTTACTCCAACTCCGTCTTCATGTCACACCTACTCCCGTTCGCCTCTATCGCCTTCATCAACGTCCCTCTCCCCGCTGCGATTGTGGAGTGGACCTTGGTGCAGGTAATAATTTGTTTTTTCATGTCCTCTCTACTCTCTCTATCGTTCCCAGTTCTACTCTCTCTCGTATGCAACTTATGGTTCAGGACCTTTCGACTTGGATTCCATTCTATTCACGGAACCGATTTCTCTACTCAATTTTTTCTCCTTTATCTCTCTAAAAACTGCATGTTTTCTTGTAGTTCATAGTACTGTCTCTTGTCAGCCGCTTTTCTCCTAAATTTCAAAGAGTTTCTTCTCTACCCTATTTGACCTATTTTACTTTTTTGTTGTTATCTATGTAAATTGCCGATAGGTCTTATTCAAGACGGTGGCAACATTTCTACGTCGTGTCTAACGCAACAGCAGTGAAGTGAAGAAGTTGTGCGTGTTTTAGAAGGTGCCAGAGACACGTATAAAGAAATAGATGTGCAGTTTGTCGTACTGTGTACTAGAGAAAGCCCCTCGTTTCGACAAGAGTTATTTTCCGAAAAGCCCGTCAGTTGATATTAAAAATGGATAATTTTAATTAGATTATAGAGAGACTTAATCATTAGAATTATATACTTGCAGGCACACAAGATTTATATATATCTTTATATTAATCATCATCAGCTGCTAATATCTACCGTTTGGGGGAAGGTAACTTTTGGGCCGCGCCGTGATCAATTTCGCACACGACAGAATAAAGTCGCTTATAACTCAGCACTATTATTCCTACACTAATATAAGTATACATTTTTTGAACTAACTAACTAACTCTATGGCTTATGGAACCCGGAGGTTCAATGCCGCGTTCATAAAAGCTCTCCACTCACCTCTATCCTTAGCAAACTGAATCCACTTTCTACTTTGTATTTCTTTCTCTGCGAGATCTATCTTAATATTTCCTCCCATCTGCGCCTAGGTCTTCCTAATGGTCGTTTTCCGATTGGTCTTCCAGTCAAGACTGAAAGCGTTTCTATTTTCTTCAATTTTAGCTACATGACCTGCCCACCTAAGCCTCCTAGACTTAATGACCCTAACAATGTTTGGTAAACCGTATAAATTATGTATTCCCTCGTTATGAAGTTTCCCCCATTCCTCTTGGGTCCGAATATTCGTCTCAGGATCTTGTTCTCAAATACTTTCAGTCTATGTTCTTCTTTCAGAGTAAGCGACCATGTTTATACATTTTTTTGAAAGAGCATGAAATGCCGAAAAACTTTTAGAGGAAACATTTTTCCGAATTCCATCTTGTAAAGAATCTCTGGCTAAAAAACTGACGTCACACGCAACCAAAACTGAGTAAAAGTGAAAATAACAAGAAAACCATTATATTTATCTCAAAAATGCACTAGAATTAAATTGTAGAAGACAAATAGACAAACAAAATTTAAAAATTCCGGACGCTCTAGCTCCAATGGTTACGGAGTTATAGTGAATAATAGAAACGGCTAAAATTTCCGCTCTCCTCTCCCCGTCCCCTCCCTTCCCGTGAGGTATTTTTTCTGGCATCCGGCATTTTTGTGATCAGTGATGGGTATATACTGGTATTCAAAAAATATCGGATGTCAAATTGTCACATGATTTGCCCTTAAACTCGAAAAGGAGAGCACTTTTGTCAAGTTGATGCCTATGAACGAATGCTCTTTATTTATAGCAGCTGGAGGTATAGTGTCACCGCTACACGCATTGACAGTGACAACCCTGAAATTATTTCTCATCTGTATTTGTTTATTTCATTCATTTTTTTAAACTTTTAGATATGATATATTACATAAACCTTATTCTCCCGTGCAGTTTGCGAATTAGATAATCTATATTGGGGGGAGGGGTAAAATTAGGCCAAAGGACATAGTCTGAAGGTTCAAATTTCAAAATGAGACAATAAATGCCTTACCCCCCATATATATATATATATATATATATATATATATATATATATATATATATATATATATATATATATATATATATATATATATGTGTGTGTGTGTGTGTGTGACATCTGTAATAAATAAGAGATTTATTGATTTAATAAATCTACCGACAATAATTATGCACATATATATTGTCTGACATACACATACCCCACTAAACCTTTCTGATCGTGTTTTAATGTTGTACTCACTCTTGTCCCCGTAGCTCTCTAAGGTTTATTTAGTTAATAATTCGGCTCGAGCGATAGCCATGATCACAAGCATATGTTAATTTTTCCACTCATATTGAAAGCTTCCACTTTGCATTAATACATGCAGGTTGCGAAAAGAAACCTACTTCAGTCTTGTAAAAACCACTAAAATTATCAGTTAAACCGGACATTTATTTATTTATTTATTTTTAAGAAAATCTAGATATTAGCCTATCAAATAAGAAATGGATTGTTGCTGGTCCCGATTTCTCACATCAAGGTCAAATCGAAGGCCAAATATTTAAAATATCTCAATTTAAATTTCGAGCTTGTGCTTCTACTTCCCGCTAAAGCTGTGCTCATCACAACTTTTTTTCTCCAATATCGATTCCGTGATGGGCACAGAAAGTCAACACTTAAAAATTACTTTACTGTTAGGTTGAAGATGAGTTGATTCACTATGGGCTACGTTATTCAAATAAAGTAAAACATTACACTGAAGTTTTTCAGACAACATTAATTGCGTGGACAGCAAACTGTACAGCGAAAAGATGGAAAAATGAAGGGTTAACTTTAAAAAAAAAAAAAAAAAAAAAAAAAAAAAAAAAAAAAAAAAACGCTCCAGTTGAAATGCTTATACAGACACGGACAATGACACGGAGAACCAGTCGTATTAACAAATGCTGAAACAAATCTTGAATTATTCGCTTATTCACCTAAAAATCACCTTCATTAACATGTCTGCTCACTAGGAGCGTATCCCCAGCGTGTACGTTAACATATACTTACGAGAGAATACCTATATCTCAGATTTTGAGTACAGTTTCAAAAGTTCATTTCCGTAAACTGTAAAAGCAGTGATTACTATGCCAATTATCAAAAATTAAATGCAACTTTTGAGTTGCATACACACAACCTACTAGGGAATGAAGACCATGTGCTAACAAAGAGTACACTGGAAAATGAAATAACATGTTATAACAAAAATTAAAATAGGATGATAATCGATACAAATATAGAGGATGAATATGACATATCCGAACTTCGCCAAGTATGGTAGAAGAAGCTATTTGTTTACTTCTTCTTGGCCAACCGCTAAGAACATTTATAAATCTATATGTGGCTTTGTTATACGCAATTAGTACATTCAAATTCACAAACGATGACGAACTGAAGGGAACGAAGGTACAGTTGCAAGTAACAACCTTAGTCATAATAATATAGTTCTACTAAACAACGTTGAAAATAGTGGGTAATTAGGTGGTAAGTAGAAATGACCAAAACTGAACAGTTTACATCGATCATTTCGAAATACAGCTAGAATATTAAATTTACAAGAAATAACAAAAATCAGTGAAATTTGGAGTTATACTAAGCATAGTTTGAGGGGGAAAGCGAGCATCCCCGGTGGTGATACTTCAGCTGACTTCTTTGGAGGGGACAAACTGTGATTGAGGGGGGAAATCCCCCTCATCCCCCCCGGTAATTCGCACCCTGCTCCCGTGCAGTGAAATTGGTAGTTCAGCTACTTTTAAAATAATTAATAATTTCTGAGATGATGTTTAGTGCTTATTTAGATACTGTAATAGTATTTTTAATGAGCACACTTGATACCACTGTACGTAAATTTAAAACAAATGATGGTCGAATTTTTGTTATTAATTGACTTATTTCTTATGTTTATATTAAGTGATGCGTTTACATGTAAAGAATTTAAGGAAAATGTGAAAGGATTTAACTAATACGTTATATTTTGATATTATAGAAGTATTGCAATGTTCAGCAGATTTTCAGCTGCATTACAGAACGCTGTGGATGCAGTAAGTTCATATTTTTATTACGTGGCTAGGTTTTATCAGCAAATCCAGTGGTTGTGATATGATAAGAAATCTTCGGCTAAAATAATTTTTAGTGAAGTACATCTTCAGTGTTTTGATGAAAATGGTATGGTCAGTGAATATTCACAGTAGTTGATAGTGGTAACAACTTCAGTTTTAATCGAAGTTTAGTAAAAGATGAAGTGATAAGAGACTTATTTCAACATTTGGTACTACAATAATTAAGTTATTTCAGTTTGTGTAAATGAATAGGTCTTTTCATTATTATTATTATTGTGAAATACGTTAGGTTTTGTTTTCTGAAAATATAATGCAGACTGACGAACTCGCCATATTAATGGTAATTTTACAGTTAAAACTCGTGACTGCAAATGAAAGGAGTACGTAAGATATTTCGTGCTATCCCATTTTATGAATGCATACATATATTCATAAATTATAAACATCTTATAGCAGGAAATGCTATCCTACTGCCTTCGAAAGGGTTCTTTAAGGGAGGGGTTGCTTCAGTGGGTGTAGATTGATTTTCGTCTGCTTGAATGAACCCCTACATGTGCTAGGTGGCCACTAAAAAGTACGAATGCCATTTAATCGAGTCAGGGCAAAAACACGAGGGTCGGGTTGAATGCGCCAGTAGAGAGCTGGAGTGTCAGCGAATATGAATACACGCATAAGTAAAGATAGTAGACTATGGTACAAAAACACGTGCCTTGCGTGTGGCACATCTTTGCAACACTTCTATGGTCACCTTGTACACTGCCATCACATAGCTCTTCACTTCAAAATGGCTTGCTTATGGAGCACACTTTGCATTTCGTATTTCTGCCATATTATACATGTGAGAGATTCTTTGAAATCCTAACATTTTATGTTTTCCAGTATCTGGTAATTCAAGCTTCTGCTTCTCTTATGCCTGTATACTACTTCACTGAGTTCTAGCATTCCGTTACACTGATTTTTGATAATATTATCATTACTAGTACGTTACTTCAGACCGCTCGCTGGAACTAATCGGACTCGTTTGGACACCTTTAGATACTTTGATCATTACAGATCACGATTTACGACATTGCTTGGTATGGCTTCCTGGTTTAACAGGGCGCTCTTATGTTCCTATTTTGAAATCAGAATTCATATTTCTTCCGTAAATCTTACAAACGGTGCCCGCATAAGTGGGATATATTTGTAACGGGGCTATATGTTTGAGAACGTAGGAGAGTTGTATTGTAAACCTAGAATAGGAAGACCGCAAATTTGAATATATTACTACAACTGTAGTAAAACGCGAATCCGGAACACTAACTCCAAGCTAACCGGATCTAGTCGCGGCCACACGTCTTCCTGTCTGAGGTATACGTACGTTTTGGTAGGTTACGAAACAAACTTCCTTGGTAGCATGCCTAGCACAGGTGAAAATTTGCTCATGGAATGAAGGGTTTTCAAGGGATTACTAGCTTAACCGCCGCTCTCTACACAGCGCATCATTCACATGAGCATGAATTTCCTTGTCATTCCTCACAACATCTGTACATGTCTCTTTAGTGAGACAAGTGAGAGACGTCTTGATAAAAATCGACATGAGGTATCTCGGATCGTGTACAAGATTTGAGCCTACTTCCGGTTGGAGTTTCTAATTCGTATATGATCAGTGTTTTCTTTCTTCTTGCATGTAGTATGTAATAAGCAAATACATTACACACACAATTAATTATAATGTTAATAATATATGGTGTTCATTGGGCAAAAACTCCAAACAATAAAGATTCGTCTTAGCCTGGAGAAATGATTATCCTTCGTTTTTCATTATCATTTGACCATGAAACTACTATCATTTGACTAACACGCGAAGTCAACTCTCAACAGTATAAATAGGCCCCTGACACACTGTTTCATCCCCAGGAGCTCTAGGTTACTGCATTATATGTCCACACAATGTGTCCCGGATCATATTTTAGACTAATGATTATAGTTATCGTCATTGTGCATCTAAACTATAGATCTGAACAAACCAAGACGTGAGAATTTCGTGTAAATGTAAGTAATTGACTTTTCGTGGGGAGATTTTGAACAAATGCATTGTTCGAATATAATGTTCTTATATCTGCAGTTTCAGTGTACTCTGCCACTTCTTCAGTAACATGTTAAAATTGTAATCTGGATTGCATTATTAACCCTCGAGAGGGCGCATCGGTCATACGGGCACGAATGGGCGCATCGGTCTTTTTGACCTACTGGGCGCTTCGGTGGAAATGACCGACCTTGGGTTTTTGTTATCACTGTGACGGGCACTTTGGAACTAACTCCTCCCCACCACCTGCATTCCTTGGCTCACCCCCTCCCTGAGGAGTATCTGAGAGGGGGAATCTCCTACTAGCAATGACCAAAATGGCGCAATTTGGTCTTTTCAACCGACATGCGCCCTCTGGAGGGTTAAATTTCTTCTTTCCTGTGAAGCTATCCTAGAAAACGTAGTAGAACCTTTAATTCTCGGAAACTGTAGAAACCGTGATTTTCTTTTCTGGAAACTCGTATTGATAATAATTGTTACCACCGTAGTCTTACTTCTTAATGTTAGTCCTTCCTAAGAATAAAGAAATAACATAGTTCCAGAAAACAATTGATTACTTTTGAGCTTCAACAAAACAGCTTCTTAGAGAAAGTATAATGCACCGATTAAATGTTAATTTTGAGTTTGAAATTCTTGTCTGTTTTGTGTAGATATTGGAATGAATTCCTGGATGACATAGGTTCTAAGTTAGATTAGCATCTTACGGAAAAATATCTGTAACACTAATGGCTGGTTGATTGCATTGGTTTTTAGCGTCTCTTTCAGCACTGAGGCTATATGAGACATGGACCTATAATTTAAAATGAGATCTAAACCCCATAAGCTCCGGCGGAAATCGAACACAGAGCTTCATAAAGAGGGTAAATCTAGGTCTTCGACAACCTTTAAATATTCACAGAGACAATGTATCAACCAGCTAATGAAAGAATCTAAGAGAAGTGCTTACTGTGAACACATCAGTGACTGATAAATAAATGGAGACTTTCTGATGGAAACTCAAAGAACTGACTTATTCTTGTGATAAGAGTTAGAAGGATACACGCATGTTATTCAGAAAATTGATTTTTAATTTTTGGGGCAGTTTGAATAAAAAATATTACTTCGAATTTTTCTTAAACAAAATTAAACCTAAATTAACTAATATATATATATATATATATATATATATAGAGTTCGTTTAAGTTTTCATATTTCATTTCGCAAATTATATATATAGAAAAGAAAGTAATTTTTCGTACCCTTGCTTAGTTCTGAAGAAACTTACAGAAGCAAACGTGACTGAAATTTAGCATCTAAATAAATAAAACTAAGCAAGAGTATGTAAAATTATTTTGGGTACTGTACAGTATATTGTCTATTGGTTGATATATTTCCATTTGTGTTTAGTAACCTTAACAATTTTATTTATTTATTTATTTATTTTAAATAGCTTGCACCACCAGTACCTTTGCAGCAAGATTTCACATATCACTGGAAAATGGTGATGAATTTTTATGTCAAAAAAGGGTCTAACACAAAAATTCCGATTGAGAGTACAAACATTCCAGCACACTTGGATCAACTTTTGAAGGTAGGCTGCTGTAGTTAAGTAGTTTTCTCCATAAGATTATAGTAAGATTTATAAACAGTATTTTGATATAGACCGCAAGAAACACATGTTTTTAGTGCAATGGTGGACATTTTGTGATTGCACTATGAACCAGAGCAAAATAAGAACCATACCTGGTAGTTAATTTTCCGTTTTCCTTGCTCCCTTGAGGCAACAGTTCACTGAATGTCTGGTTATTCTGTGTATCTTGGTTCTTGTTTCGTGTGTCTAGGCCAGTTGGAAACTAAAGTAACTCTTAAGAACCATCTACATTTTTCTAAGATGTAGCATGGAGAATGGGGCGGGGGAATGTCTCCGTGGTAGATCTTCCATCTCTGGTGTGTGGCGTCCCTGATTCGATCCAGCTCGCGCCAAGTGGACTTTGTGCTGGACAAACACCGTGTGCGGGGTTTTCTCGTTTCCTTCCACATTCTTCAGTCCACTATTTTCATTTATTTCTCATAATCAACATCTCCTTTAGCCTATACGGCATAGCCGTGGGACGTAAGGAGAATGGGCTTGATAACCAAAGCGTTAAACAAAATATTTTTGTAGCTAAAAGTCATGCGTCATTTCAGATAATATGATGCTCTTCTTGTTATGTATGGAGTGAAAGAAAGAACAAATGGTACTTTTTTTCATTTTTGTACATGGCTCGTTATTTGGACATCACTGGTCTCGATATTCCTTCTGAGAAACAATGAATAAAAAGTTTGGAGCTATAATTCAAGAAATGTTTGGAGCTTTCCTTTCTCTAGTTTAATGTTCCATGGTTATGCTCTTCAGGTTAAAGAAGACGGATGATCAATGAAAATGAATGATTGTGAAATTAAATTTTTGTGCTCTCTCACCGGTACCACGTGCAGCAAACCCACACGCGCTATCCACTAGACAACTGAAAAGGATTCTTTCCTGTTACCATGATGGTAGTGCACACTAAGAATGTATCTTCACTCTTTCTCTACATCAAAAAGAAAACACTCTGGACCACTCGTGAAATCAAATGAGGGTACGTAGAGTTGGAGAGGTTGGTTTGATTTCATTTGATTTCGAGTATAACGCCCATTTCAGCAGCGAAGCTATAGGAAATGTGTACCTACAGCTTAACGTGGGATCTGAATCACATGAGCTCTGACCGCTTAGCCACGAGGGAGCTCTAGAGTTGAAGAAGAACGAAGCAGTTTCTGGAATTACTAATTTTTACGATAGGATGCATATCTGTAACAGTAAAGAGAAGTTCTCATACAATGGGAATCACGAACCTCGTTAGTTTTCTCTGAAGAAATAGACCATTCTAATTTCTTTACAATTATTTCTAGTATTTCTATTTCTTGTATAATTCGATTTTTTCTTTTTTTTTTTTAATTATAGATCCTTGTTGAGGAAGAAGAAACCTTGCAGGTAGGGAGCACAGGACCTTGTATCGAATATCTTCTCGAGAATCGAATCCTTGATCTTCTAGCTACATTAGCTTGTACGGATTGTCCTCCAGGCATGAGGCAATATACACTTAATTTCTTTTCCAGACTTATTGTCCAAATTAAGCAACCACTTGTTCCTCACATTAGTGTATATATTCCACTTCAGGTAAGTTCAGTTTAAAATTTCTAATATTTTTTAAAACAAATATACAGTTTATGTCCAGCAAAATCCACTATCTTTTCTTTTGAAACTGTTCATTATATTGTAAATAGAATTATCATTCATAAGTGTACTCATTATTTAACCCTAGAACGCATATGTGGGGTCTAACAGACCCCATAGAGGTAATTGAAATGCCTTGTGGTATAATAAATCTGCATCAAATCTTCAGCTTTCGTGACATCTTATATCTAAATGTGTTTTTGTAACTTACGTAATTTTAGCCTTGTGCAAGCAATAATTTCCGAGATTTCTGTATCACTACTCCAAGTTTCCATACCTGGAGTCTCCCAGACCCAACAAGAAATAATTTATTGTTTGTAATGCTATATATGAACATTGTTAGATAAACGCATTTTATTGCCATTTAAATATTGACTTAATTTTTTACAGGTGTTTTATAAATTAAGTTAATGAATTAATTTCATTTTAAATCTTAATACTCATTTTTTTTTTTTTTTTTTTTTTTTTTTGTGATTTTCTCTGTGTAGCCCTTTTGCTCGTAGTTTCCGAGATTATGAACGTATTTATGAACCTGTTTGCTAATAATAAAACTCTTTTATTCATAATTTTAATGGCGTAGAGCAAGTACTCTACTTCGGGTGAAGTTAGTGTTTCATTATTACGTGTTAGTGTAATTTGGTGTTATTTTCAAGATACGCCGACTAGCCAGTGAGAATGAGTTCAGGAAAAGGAAGACTGGAGATTCAGTGAGTTCAAAAGATAGTAACTTTAGAGAAGTTGCGTCTGAGTGACTTGCAGAAGTAGTTTTGTCTTCTGGGGGAAGTCCTGAAGATAGTCATGTGGAGAGTGATGCAGAAGGATACTTCGAAAACGTACAGCATACGTGATCCGTAACAAATAGTTCAAGTGAAATTGAATTTTCTAATGGCAACGAAACTTGTTTTCGGATTCAGAAGTCGGTGAATAAGGTATTTTAACCGGAAGAGATTGTACACTATACCTATTACAGTACACCTCACAGTCAGACTCGTCAACGCAATGTGTTTCACACACACCTGGACCAGCACGCGACCTCAAAACAACATTTGCAAGGCGCATAAGAGTATTTTATTGCACAAGATATGTGTGATGAAATTATAATATTACACAAGATATGTTTGATATTGCACAAACCTTGAAAGGATAAGCATAGCTGCAGAGAAAAGAAAAAGATAGTAAAATGTTACTCGTACGGAGCTTCATGTAAACAGTTAGGTGAATTCTATACTACTTACGATAAACATGAGCCGCGGTGGCTCAGTGGTAGAGCGTTCGCCTCTGGTGCATGGGGTCCCGGGTTCGATCCCAGCCCCCGCCAAGTGAAATTCGTGCTGGACAAACACCGTGTGCGTGGGTTTTCTCGGGGTTCTCCCGTTTCCTCCCACTTTCTTCATTCCACCATTTCATTCATTCCTCATAATCACCGTCTCCTTTATCCTAACCGGCATAACCATGGAACGTAAAACACTCAGATTTCATTTTCATTTCTTACGATAAACATATCGAAAATTTTTATTGGCAAAACGAGTGTGGATATGTCAAAATAGCATTAGTAGCACATAATGAACTAATGTTGTAGTGATCGAAATATTCACTTATAATTACTTCCACTGAGATACCCGGATGGGGTCTACTAGACCCCACCTGTGTAAAAGTGTGAAGTTTTTTGAGTATGACTTCTAGGGTTAATATTGTTTATGACTATGACTATAGAGAAAATGTAGTAAAAGTGATTAGTGCTCTCAGTGCTTTACACGGTCGTCTTCATATTGAACTTTCTGTTAGGTTTTGTTGGGTTAGTTAAACATGGAAGAAAGTTGGTCATTACACCACCGTAACAATGTTCAATCCCTTAACTCTGCATTTTCTTTATGGAAAATATAACAAAGCGTAGATAAGGGTCAAACTGAACCGTACATGTTATTTAAACATTCGAGTTGTGTAAGTATTAGTTAAGCTTACCGTCGACGTAAGCTACAAAAATATTCTCGGGTTGTTATCGGTCGAGTTAATTTGGATGAGATTACCAGCTTTAAGAGAACGAAGTCTTTTTTTACAGTTTAGGATTTATGCATAATAGAAATATAATATCTATTTACCAATTATTAGTTATTGCGAGAAAAAGTTTTAACCATGGCACTGACGTGAAATTTCAAGCTAAGAAATTTACCAAATGTTGATTATATATATATATATATATATATATATATATATATATATATATATATATATATATATATATATTAACAACCTTCCACCGTCGTGCCTAGTTTGCATGGGGATGAAATGATAATTGACGGTTGAAGATCGCTGCTACTCACCATCTAGAATGAGTAGGTCGAGGATGACATAAAGTAAACAACATTAAATTAACTTTGAATTAAATCTTTGTATTTTCATAATATCGTGTAATACTGTTGTTGATCGTCGACTGTGTATAAACGCCAGATCACATATCTTTAAGCATCTAAGAAGTTAACCACGAATAACTCGAACATAGCTGAGATACACGTACCTTTGAGTAAATGATGCCTGGAACTGATGTCGATGTTCTGGATGATAAATATCTCGCTGCCAATAGTCTGTAGTGGCTGACTATTGTGAAACCATAATCCACTTTAATGGTTTACTGGAAACTATTAGATCTCCTGATCTAATCGTTGACTAGAATCACAGCTAAATGACAACCGTGATATACGTATCAGTGGTTCTCGATGTTGCTGCTCAACGTACGATGCTCGTTGTCTGATCACCGTCTTCTGATCCACTGTATTCTCCCCCCAATCTTTTAGAACCATGAGTTTTTATACTTGGATTCCAGACATCCTGGAATTCATCGTCGTCGACTTTCTGTATATCTCAGCTATTGGTAAAACATTGGTTTCACCCGAATTACATCGTAATCAAATTCTCAGACCTACAAATTTCTGCAAACTCAACGATTATGCCACAGTCAAATGTGTGTCAGTGTTATAGTATTACAACTTGATGACAATTCATTCCTGAATCAAAACATTACAAATTACAAATTACAATAGCATACGAACTGACGACTTAGCGTCTAGCCGTAGCAAAAACATAACATTCATCACATATACAAAACATTGATGTAAACACATAACCACACACACTTGTTTACATTCTATGACAACATTGAGTTTCTTTATTCTGACATAACATTCAATAAAAATATGCTTCCTTTCCCAAAATAATATATTCCTAAATAATATCAATCGTATGTATCAACATGCCCCTCCTTCAAAATGAGGGAACTCCGTTCTCGACTCAATTTCTTCCCTGAAATTGACTATAAAAATAATTGAGTATATTTATCCATCACCCTGTATATATATCTTTATATTGCTTTAACTATTTATCACATTTAAAATCTTTAAAACATCATTTATTTACATTCATTGTTGTTCTTTAAAAAAAATACTTGTCAAGAGTCCTCTTAAACGTATCGGCTCCTGCCATGTGTTGAGTTATATACATAACTACTTGTAATTGTCTTGCATTTCCTGTGCTCGGAACTGCACATACATATACCTTCTTGTTCTCGTTCTTGGAAACTTTCCGCTACATTCAGTCGCAAAGTCCAAACCAGTGTTTGTTATCTCTGCAGTTGTTTCACTAGTATCAGTGTCCATATCACTGATGTTTCAATAATTATAACACACTTTTTTATACACTATTTATCTTGTTATAGTACACTAATATACTAATAAACAACGTCTCTTGTCGTTGCAAGATTTTAGAACACAAAAATAAAACTTGAAAAATATTAATCACTTCACTAATGGTAAGTTTCTTATCCGTAGAGTTAGCAACTCTGATTCACTTCCTTCCGTAAAATGTTGTATCAGCAACGTTTTTTGATACTGACATTGAAAAGTTCCGCGTCTCATCCTATTTGCCGCGTCGCTTCGATAGTTCAAGTTGACTTTGAAAACGTGCTCCGCACTTTCCGTTAAAATTTTGGAAAATTGTTCACAGGATTACCACATCACATGGTCGAACATACACTTTTTCGCTTTTCGAGTTTGTGAATAAGTGTCTATCCGTGTTTTCCGTTTCGAAATTGGATAATTCCGTGATTTTTAGTGCATCCCTCTTGGTTTTGGTGCATAGGTTTTCGTGTGTACCAACAGTGTCTGAGTTATTTTGTGATACTTCTGTATGCTTGTGATTGTGATCTGCATTATTTTTCAGTGCTAATTGTGTGCTTTTAGTGTGATTTTTATCTACTTCTGCGTAAATTGGAAATAATCCGCAGTTTTCTATGTTACTAATATCGTCATATACCTTTTTATTTACTACACTTCCTTCCTTTTCTTTCTTTCTACTAAATCTACGTAATTTAATAACTAAATATATTATAACTATAGACGTTGCTAGTACTAATACTGTTAAAGATGTTAAAGCAATAGTAAGTACCATAAACTTCTTCTCCATATTACCTGTAAGTATAAATAACTAAGTGTGAAATCCCGTTTTTATTTTTCTTAAAAACTAATAATCCTAAATCTCGGTCTATGATTCCCTTCTGTAACAATTACATACTTCGTGCATAGGCCTAGTCTTAATGTTCAAAAATCGTTCATTATTATCTATAAAATGCATAATCGATGCATATTCTAAATAATGACTAGTGTTCTAATCGTTATGTAACCTATTCGGATACAAAAATGCTATCCTCGTTACATTTTCATTCGTTTGACGCTGTCTTTGTCATTTTTTTTTAAAGTCGTAAAGCCCTACATTTTCGTGCATATTTATGTTCTTAAATACACTTTACTGCTATTTTTAACGTTGTCTGTAGGTACTATTATCTTTATAGATGTTTAATCTATCATACTTTAACATTCCAACATTCTATGTACTGAGAAATCATTCATAAAGCATCTACATCATTGTGAATGAGAGAGACTCGTCATAAGTAGGAGTGGCCTGTTGCTATACAGCGGCCATGTTCTTATAAGCTCCGCCCCCTAGCAACGGGTCCTCTCTCGTACGCGAGAGAAGCTCACTGAGTCGGCCAAGTAAGTAGTAAGTTATAGCGGACTAAAAGCCACAAACTGAATCTTGTATCCACATGAATATTGAAGATATTCATGAACTGAATACTTTTCCTTATTATTATACAAATAATTCATATGCCAATTGATCATTCTATAATAATAATAAATCAATAATTTTCCTCTCATTTTTAAAAGAAACGTGAATTTAGAAAATGAATTTTGACAAAAATAATGTGTTTACATACCACTTAATGATGATTATATACATGATGCATATGATTGTATTCTATTTTTGACCATTTCTCGTCTATTATCTATGATTTTCTTACTTTTCTATCCAAACTATTTACTTCTTTTAACGACTTTTTCATACTTTTTTCGTTCTTTTTAACGACTTCTTATTCTTGATACGTAAGCTTACTATACTAGATTATATCACTAGCATCTACATTATCTATTATTTATCTATTTGTCTAGCTTTACTAATAGACAATTCTTTCTATTTTTTTCTTCTTTTCGCTTTTGTTTTCCATAGCTTGGAGCTACTGATTTCTCTAATATTATGTTGTTATTTAACCTAGCTATTATCTATTTACACGCTTGTATCTATTTTCATCTATGATGATCTATTAACTATGCTTATTTTCTATTGCTTCTTTTTCTACCAAAACAAAGAGTTTTGCCGTAATAGTACTACGTAACCATTTTTATTCAACAACTTATTCGTTTCACCAAATCAAATAGACCAATCCTAGTTTTATCTAGGATGACATAACCAAAGGCTTTTCAACTCACAACTACCTCATGCTGTAGGTAAGTATCTCTACCTATTACCAATTGTTTTAAATGTTAATCCAATATTCCTTTTCAGGTTTTCATTGCAACTTAGACTTTTTTTTCACAATAAACTTCATTCTTCTTCATTTCCAAAAATGTAACACTTTTTTTTTCATAACCCAAGGCACATACAGTATACTATGCTTACTTCATTATTACTTGTTGATGATTATTATTATGATTATTATTATTATTATTATTATTATTATTATTATTATTATTATTATTATTATTATTATTCTTGATTTTGAATTTTATACCTCCGTATTGCTCTATAAAGCTTACAATATAGTACTAATAACAATATTGTCGTCAAAATTAATGATATTATTACTCCAAAAATTACATACATGATATAATCTGTTTTTAGATGTAGTTCTGGGATTGACGTATCGACTTTGAATTTTAACAATTTTTCGGTTAAACTATTTAACTCTTGCGTATGCAAGGTGAAATTTACTTGTCTCTCAGTCCAATTACCAATCAATTTAATATGTTTATTTTGAATTTGAATTATCCGTTTGGTTGGAATGACCAGCTCTCCTATTATTATGTTATCAAATTTATCATAGTTTATGAAATTTGATTTAGATTTAGTTTGATCAAGTTTTGTTGAAGTCACTTCTTGATGAACACCCACTTTTGTCATGTACGCTTCTTTTTCAACAGAAGAATACATCACACCAGCGTGTGTATATCTGAATATCACATTCCCCCAAAATTTTTCAGAATTCTGCTGGCATCCTTCCAGAGAATTATTTAAACCGATATTATTCAAACATTTTGATTCACAATCCATAGTTATGCTTTCACAAAAATATAGAAAACTCTTAAATTCGCATTTACTTTTATCCAATGAATGAAATTTACCTTCCGCCAAATAAACTGCTTCCGGTAATTCATAAAATATTCTAGTATTATTTATTAAGTAGCCCATTGATGTTACGTCATACATTATTGAAATACTAGTATCATATATTATCGGAGTTTTTATTATTAAATCAACATTATTTTCTTCGTAATGATATCTTACTAAATATACGCTAGACATTTGGTAGAACATCCCAATGTCTGACCTATAAATAGTATTCTTCAATACGTCATGAAGACTAATTAACCTTTTAACATCAGCATTAGATAATATATGATATGTTAACTGATTATTTAATATGCTATTTACTATTTTATTTACTCTCTCCTGTACAAGATGAGCAAACAAGTTTGCCATTATCTTGCGTTGGGATTGATGCAAATAACAGTATAAATCTTGAATTTTATTTTTAAAATCGTGCAACACATGTTATACTTTTATTACAATCCCGTGGACTACTGCAATTTCATTATTAAATGATTCTTTTAAATTTTTAATTTCATTTGTTAATACATTTTCATGTTTACTTAATTTGTCAATAGACTGAGACAACTGTTTATTATGTATTAAGTTATACGTCGATAAACCAATAGACGATAATCCCAGTAACCACGAAAATATAAATCTTTTATTTCTATGATTATTATTACACCTAGCTTTACTATTTTCATAGACAAAATGGCAGGGTAATAAATTTACTATATTTTGTCTAAATTCTTTTTCTTTTACTGCATAGTCGTTTAAAATTTCGTATGCGTCAGTACATTTATCATGTACTGGCACCGATTCTTGGAAATTCAAATGCATTTTTACAGTAGTAAACACCATATTCGTAGCATGAACAGCATATGCATTCTGCGTGAAAGCTAATCCAATCTCTGATAATGTTATTTGTTGATGTTCTTCCTCTGCTACCCCAATACTAATCAATAGTATTTGAAAAATGAAAATCTTGAACATGATGTTAACTGCAAACAATTAAAACTTAGAATTACTATCTGAATTTTAAATTATCTAATTTAATTATTTCTATATCTCTTATTTATTTAATACTTATGTTTTAATTTATTTGTATGTGTACCTTGGATTATTCAACAATTTAAAGAAATTTACTACATATCTCTAATTTTAAAAAAAATTCTCTAATTTCCTAATCACTTTACACTCTGTAAACAATATATTTTTACCAGTTAAGGGATTTTTAGATGGAAATCAACATTTACTTTGATTTCGGGACACGGACTTTTGTTGATAAACAGCGGTCCACCTCGCTGTTTCACTGATCAAAACATGTTGTTTACAGATCCCTAACAAAAAAACTTGTATACTAAAACTTATTCGTGTTTTATCGTTGCACATACTTTTTTTTTTAACTTTTCGTGATGTAGTCCTTTGAGTCTTAAAAACTTCTTGGTTTTTACACGCGTTGTTTTTTTTTCTGTTTAGACATCACTGTCTAAATCCGACTCATCATCTTGCCTATCTGAATCTTCCTCATTCGCGCTGACAAATGGTTTTAAACGTTGTATATCAATGGAATCCGTCTTCTCTTGTCCTTTCTTTGTCTCATATCTCACTTTATATGAATTATTATTCATCTTTTGCACTATTACTCCACGAGTATTGAATCTCTTCCCAAAACAAGCTGGAATGCCTGCTCTTGGCATTTCACGAATCCAAACTTTTTGACCTACGTCGAAGTTAGGTTGAGAAAACTTCTTCTCGATCTGCTTCTTTTGAGATTTAAACCGCTTCTGCAAATTCTGGTACGCCAATTTCCTTGCCTCTTTTACAGTTCTTATTCGCTCTTCGTTTTCTACATACTCACAAGGTATGTCCAGATCCTGTTCCAAGAACGTTCTGGGTTCACGCCCTTTAAGCAAATAATATGGCGAGTGTTTGGTTCCGTCATGAATCTGTGTATTCATGGTAAACACTATGCAAGGTAATATCTCGTCCCAGTTTGTGAATTCACGGTCTATATAGTGCTTCATAATCTGTTGGATTGACCCTATAGCTCTTTCCGATGTTCCGATATTGTAGTGGGCATCTGTATTGGCAAAGTTTAACCTCATACCAAAACGCTCAGCCATCTCTTCCATTACTCGGCTTCGATGTGTACTATGCCGGTCCATGGCTAAAATCTCAGGAATCCCATGTTTTGTAATCAATTCTTCAAAAATTACTTCTGCTATAATTTCGGAAGTTATAGCGGGAACTGCCCTAGCAATTACGTAACGAGTGGCACTGTCTACGAATACAATTACATATTTATTCCTATGATTTTTAGATCTTTTAAACGGCCCAATCTCATCCATAGTTACATGCTGGAATGGCATATAACTAGGGTATGTTTGCGGATGCAGTGGTGTCCTACCAGCTTTACGTTTCTGAATTTGGCAACTGATGCACTGGCTGACCTTCTCTTGGAAAAATCTTTTCATATTCGGAAAATAAATGGATTTTAATGCTCGATTATAACACTTCGTGTAGGAATAGTGTCCACCTCCATATATCGAACAATGCAAGTTCTTGAAAACTTGTTCCCTTAAAGAAAAAGGAATGCATAATAGAAATTTCTTTCCATTAGCCATCTTTTGAGTTCTGAAAAGTTTTCCGTCCTTAATTTCATACCAGCGGGCTTGTTTTTCCGATTTTTCGTCTGCTTCTTCTGGATGTTCTATAGCCTTCATTATTGGCCCAAAGAAAGAATCTTTCCTCTGCAACTCAGCTACGTCCACATCTTCGTCGAACGTGATGTTGACTTCGAGATCTTCTGTCTTTACTGGTAGCGCATCTAAATCAATGTCTTCATCGGTTGGTTGAATATCCGTGTTTCTTGATAATACATCGCTCGGGTTTGTCTCCCCTGGACAATGCACTGGCGTATACTGGTATTGTGCCATCTCTAAACTGTACCGTAACAATTTCGGTGATAATTTTGGCGTTGTCTGTAAATATTTTATACATCTGCAATCAGTGTATAACTCGAATTCTTTATTATACAAATAGTAGTTGAATGCTTTAAAGGCACTCACCACGGCCAAAATTTCCAACTCCACTATATGTCTTCTCGTTTCATTTGGTCTTAACACTCTACTATAATATGCTATAGGTGTCCACTCTCCATTCACTTGCTTTTGCATGAGTACAGCCCCAATTGATTTTGTAGACGCATCGGTATACACTCTCGTTTCCAGATTTTCTCGAAAAGGTGCTAATAACGGTGCATTCATCAACGCATCTTTTAATTTTTCAAAACTAAGTTGGTGTTCCTCGGTCCATACGAATTTATGGTTTTTCCTTAATAATTGTTGAAAATTAGCTGACATTTCTGCATAGTTTTTACAAAATTTTCGTACGTAGTTAGTCAACCCAAGGAATGACTTAAGTTCTTTCGCGCTTGTGGGTGGCTTACAAGCTTTTATTGCCTGAATCACTTTAGGACTTATTTCATAACCAGCTTCGCTCACAATGTGACCTAATGCCATTACTTTCTCCTCCATGAAGTGACATTTTTCTACCGACAACTTTAAGCCATATTTTCTTAGTCTTTGAAAAACTGAATGCAATACCGATACCATCTTTTCCTGATTGTTTACGTATAGGAATACGTCGTCCATGTAAAACGACACCGCTTCCGGATGAACGTTAGCTAATGTCATTGCCATGATTTTCGTATATATGGCGGGCGATTGGATGTAACCCATGGGTAATTTAGAGTATTGGTACGCACCGACGCCAGGAATGTTAAACGCCGTATACTTCCTTGAATCCTTAGAAATCGATACCGTGTGATAAGCACTCTTAATGTCAAGGACACTAAAGAATTTGTGACCACCCATACATGTTAGAATCTGATGTATAGGCGGCAACGCCACGGAATGGAATTTTACATGCCGATTAAGGACCCTACAGTCCAAACAGGCTCTGATCGATCCATTAGGCTTCTTTACAAATAGCATGGGTGAGTTATACGAGCTATTACTCTCCTCGATGATGTTCTGTTCGAGTAGGATGTTTATCTGTTCTTTAACTTTATCTCTCATAGCTATAGGTATTGGATACTGTTGACGTCTGAACGGAACTTCCGTTTCCAACTCTATCTTATGTTCTACTCCTTTAACTCTTCCTAATTCATTCTCTTTCCACGCAAAAACATCTGCGTAATTATAACATAATTTCTCTAATTCCTTTTTAATTTCTGGTTTAGTCTTATCACCAATTTTTAACCGTGTTTTATCATAGTTTTTTCTCGCTTCTAACACTTCTTCAATTTCATCTTCTGTTAATCCTTCCTGTCTTAATTCTGATTCACTAATACATGCTTCTGCATCTCCCACTTTCAAATTTTTCGTTAACATGATTGTCTTATTTGATGGATTGATTACTTCTAAACACCGATTTTCTTTCGACAATATCGCTCTAGGTACAAATATGTTATATTGAGTCTCTAACAATTTATCTGGCTCTAATAAATATTCATTGTTTGCCCAAGAATTGACTAGGTTAACTTCAACAGTTGTCCTAGTTCTTGGTAACAACTTCACTTTATGTCCAAGGACCCATTTCGGCTTTAAACTTGTTTTTATACTTATCGCGATATTATCGGAAACTGTTCTGGTTTCCTGATCATTTCTACAATGTTTAATCGGTTTCCCAAACCTTTGAACTATGATTTTACTAGTTCCATAATCTATTCGACAATTCTGTGTCTGCAAAAAATCATTCCCAATTAACATTTGATATGGGAAATCTTTTATTATCCTAAATTCTTGGTGAAAAGTTTGATTTGAAATTTTAAACTTGATTATTGCTAATTTATTAATTACAAGAGTGTTTTGCGTGATACCTTTGATCTTTGTTTGTCGTGGAATTATTTTTGCACTCGGTGGCACTAATTTCTCATTAATAATCGAAATTTGTGACCCACTATCGAGTAACGCTTTAATCTGTCTACTATCGATCTCTAATGGTAAATATACCATATTGTTTTCCAAATTAACTGAGGCAATTATTTCTCTTGTTCTTAGGTTCCTATTCCCTGTAAATGCGCCTCGCCCATTTACAGATGTGTTCCGTTTAAATTACTCGGACCTGCTGTTTGATAGTAAGTAGTACCATTTACTTGTGCTGGTACCACTTGCACAAATCTCTGCTGATTCGGATTTTCAAAATTATAGGATTGGTGACAACACGAATTCTGACAATTTCCTTGCCAGTTCCCTTGTTGACCACGTCCTCTATTATTTCTCCAATAACCACCTCGATTACCACGCTTATTGTAATAACCATTATTTCCTTTATTACCGTTTTGACTTCTGTTACCATTATTATACCAATTCTTATTCTTATTTCCTCGGAAATTATTTCGGTTATTTCCTCTATTCTGCCTATTATTTCTATAATATTGATTTTTCCCTTGTTTTCTAACATTATTTTCGTGTTTCTCTCCGTCTTGTGATTTCGCCGATAATGCAAGTTGCAATTTGTCTATCTTTTTCTCTAACTCCGCGATTTGTGTAATACTCTGCGGCTCTTGTTTGATTTTACTCTCTTCCTTATTTTTCCTTACAACTACGTGATCTAACTCAGATTCACTTTCGTCATCTTGTACTTGCTCCCTAATCTTTTTTACAAGATCTTTAATCGTGACTTTACCGGATTCTTTTTTCACGCGTTTTGCAATCTTACATTTATTCTTTTCTATCTTTTGTAAATCTTCAACAAATTTATCTAGGCTAGAATATGCTATCGTTCCAACTTTTTCCATATAGTATGGATGTAATCCTCCAACTATAATACCTATTTTCTTAATGTCAGTCATGTTCGAATCTAATCGTTCACAAAGAACGAGCATGTCATATATGTAATTGATGACAGCCTCGTCTTCATGCTGTAAACGTTCCTTAATTTTATCCTCGATATCAATTGTCACATTAGATTTGGTAAACTCTTCTACGATTTCTGACTGCAAATCCTTATATTGGATTTCTGCCGTATTTTTCCGTTTCAGGAACAATTTAATCCATTGCCTCCCTACTCCTTTGAAAATATTAGGCAGTAATTCCTTTCTTTTGCTTTCGGCGATACCTGTCATTTGACAAGCATCGTCGAACTCATCGAAGAACGACACGATGTCATTATCGTTTTTCAGATCGAATTTAGGTAGTTTGTTAATATCTGCATAAAACGTAATGTTAGACGCCATTTTAAAATCCTTATTGTCACTATTTATTAATTTCGGATCTAAATTTATGATTGAAGGAAAGTCTTCTGATACGGATTTAGTTACCGGACTACTTGGGAAATTGAAAACTGGTTCCCTACTCAAAATAATTTTAGGACTCGCGACCTTGTCCTGACTGCAAGAAATATTTCGTCTTTCCGGTGTCCTCACACCAAATAAATTATGCACATCAATATTTATTCCCTTACTCGCTTTCTGTGCTCTAGTTAACACAGTATTTTCATTCATTTATCTCAATACTTAATTCAACTTTAATTACGAAGTGAGGGTGGGTGGTGAGGGTTAACGTATTTACTTAATCTACTTGAGTCAATGCCTTGGTCATTCGAGATCCGAACCAAATCTCGTATTCAATTGGTGAACGATGATACTACAAAATATTAACATACTAAACTACTCAAACTATAACTATTTAAACCGAACTTAAACCATAACCACATTGAAACCTATTCTTAAAACTAAAATTATTCCGTTTCGGGATTCGAACCATAGCTATTTTCACCATAACACGATGGCTACACTACTCTTCGGGGATCGAACCTAAAGTATCTCCACCATAACACGGTGGCTACACTAGGATCGTTACAAAACCAGCAAATCTCCACCATAATAACCTAGTTCCGCCTGGAATCGAACCCTAAGCATACTCCACCATAACAATGGTGGGAACTACACTTAGCACTATTCGGGAATCGAACCACAGCTATCTCCACCATAACAACCTTTTACCGTCGTGCCTAGTTTGCATGGGGATGAAATGATAATTGACGGTTGAAGATCGCTGCTACTCACCATCTAGAATGAGTAGGTCGAGGATGACATAAAGTAAACAACATTAAATTAACTTTGAATTAAATCTTTGTATTTTCATAATATCGTGTAATACTGTTGTTGATCGTCGACTGTGTATAAACGCCAGATCACATATCTTTAAGCATCTAAGAAGTTAACCACGAATAACTCGAACATAGCTGAGATACACGTACCTTTGAGTAAATGATGCCTGGAACTGATGTCGATGTTCTGGATGATAAATATCTCGCTGCCAATAGTCTGTAGTGGCTGACTATTGTGAAACCATAATCCACTTTAATGGTTTACTGGAAACTATTAGATCTCCTGATCTAATCGTTGACTAGAATCACAGCTAAATGACAACCGTGATATACGTATCAGTGGTTCTCGATGTTGCTGCTCAACGTACGATGCTCGTTGTCTGATCACCGTCTTCTGATCCACTGTATTCTCCCCCCAATCTTTTAGAACCATGAGTTTTTATACTTGGATTCCAGACATCCTGGAATTCATCGTCGTCGACTTTCTGTATATCTCAGCTATTGGTAAAACATTGGTTTCACCCGAATTACATCGTAATCAAATTCTCAGACCTACAAATTTCTGCAAACTCAACGATTATGCCACAGTCAAATGTGTGTCAGTGTTATAGTATTACAACTTGATGACAATTCATTCCTGAATCAAAACATTACAAATTACAAATTACAATAGCATACGAACTGACGACTTAGCGTCTAGCCGTAGCAAAAACATAACATTCATCACATATACAAAACATTGATGTAAACACATAACCACACACACTTGTTTACATTCTATGACAACATTGAGTTTCTTTATTCTGACATAACATTCAATAAAAATATGCTTCCTTTCCCAAAATAATATATTCCTAAATAATATCAATCGTATGTATCAACAATATATATATATATATATATATATATAAAATTAATAATCGTTTTATATAATTCCAACCCTGCAAATAAATTATAAATTAGGAATAGCTAATTCCGGAATTTTTATTTTCTGAAAGTAAAATCGGAATAATTCCGGAATCCGGAAAGTGAAATTTCTGATTCCGGATTCCGGAAAATTTTGCCCATCTCTGCTATAAATAAATAGTAAAATATATCACAAGGATTTACGTTTGTAGAAATATCAAGAATCTTACTTAAATACGTAGTGAAATAAGTATTTTTTACTACTGTGCAAAGTCTAAGTTAATATAAATAGCTAGTAAAATCGAAGTATTATACTTGTAAGGACCACGACCCTTAAATGGGAATTACATTTCAAGGCTTTGTGTAAGATAAATGCTTGGTAATATAATTGAGTGTAACGCCCCCCATTCTCTCCTGAGCATGTACTTATTACCAGTCTAGGTGTAGGGCTTCAATTTTTCATATCCACACATGAGTTTGAAAGTTCATTGATTGGCTTGATCTGAGCTCCTGTTTAGTCGTGATTTGGCCTCGAACCCGCGACCCGTATAAGTGTGGGTTCAAACAGTTGTTTACAATCCTATAAAACAAACACAGACAGTAAATTTGTTTCTTGCCACTTACCTTACAGGAACAGCAGAATAATAGCAGATTTTCAAGGTAAATCCAATAATTATGTATTACACTTACACGCATTTCAGTTAGAACACTGTCTTGAACTTGTACGTCACTCACTTCATGCACGAATCACACTGAAATTTTATTTATGACACACAAGATTTTCTTAAAATTTAATACTATATTTTCTTTTCATTTATTACATTGTTTTTAGCTAACGTAAGTTTTGGTAATCTTCCTTTTATTTTATTTTATTTTATGTGCGTTTTAAATAGGAGTAGAGTTGTTAAGTTGAATTCATTTTCAGTTTTACGTTCCTTTCAGGGGCGAGGCTATATGAGACTGGACCTACTGATTAACGTGGAATCCGAACCACATGAGCTTTCGCCGGGAATCGAACTCGGGTCTCCCACGCTAAAGGCGCGTAAGTCAACCGCTTAGTCACGAATGAGCTCTAAATAGAGGTAGAAAAAGAAAGTTCCCTTATCTGTCACCTCTTTAATCTCCTTGATGTATTTCCCTTCAACGGTCTTTTACTGTAATTCTGGTAAGCTCAGATATTCCCTTCATCATAATCCACACTTCAAAGTGCTAGAAGTCCTTTTTGGTGTCAGTATCAAATATACTATTTTAGTTCTTCCTGTCACTGCTCCAGTTTATTCTGCTTGTTATTCATATGGAAAGTACTGTTACAGTGAGAAACTCATTTCGTTTGGGTTTAGTTCTGGTTACCAAATGCTGGGTAGATGTGTTACAGTTATCTTCGTAATTATCTCCAGAAAATAATTACATTATGAGATTTCACTTATCAAACTCTTCTATAAAATGTATAGATACTATTCACAAAATACACAATTTGATATGCACAAAATTAAATCTTGTACTGTGCACTCGTTCTGTTAATTTGAGTCTACCGCACTTATGTAGTAACTTAGATATGCTATCAACACGTACAATTTGCGAAATCGTTAGTCATGTGCAGTACTGACACTGATTGCAGTAAGTACTGTCTTTTTCTGATTTCGTTGGAAGTATCACAATTATGTCCTCGTAATATATTGGAAATTTGTAATAATGTGCGCAACAGGAAATCAGAATTTACGTACATTAGTAATCCGAATTAATCTGTCAACTTGAGGCTCATAAGTAGAAGTATCAACTTTTCAACACAATACCAAATAAGGTGATCATTATGTATGAATCAATGTACGTACAGTACATTGAATATACCGCTTTTTTCGAATGGCATGACGCGAATCTATGTTCCTTGTATGAATACACCGCAACTGTCCTGAAACAACACGATATATTTCATTTTGGAAGGTCAACGATTCAAAGATGGAAACTCGTTCCTCTGGTACCTCTTTTTATGAGAAGTTAATGACTCAAGTTCTGTCTGTTATATGTAAACTTCACAAACCCACGCATATGTAGGCCAAATCACGAACTTTTTTCGTTTGTTTATGATGTCGTTTCGAACAAAATTGCCATTTAGCATCTCTGCTTATTTCAAGGAATTTCATATATTTCACTATGTATCTTTTTTACTTTAAGCACAAATTATCGCACATTCAATACTGACTTTACTCAGTTTCTACTCTATTTTCATGTTTAATTGGTGAAAGTGATTATTCGTTTCTATTGGGGCTTGGCAGCTTTTTTTTCTTTCTTTCTTCAAATTCTCATCATTGTCTTTTTGTTTTCTTTCTTCAAATTCTCATCATTATTTTGTAAGCTAAATACAAGATTATTATACAGAACACCGATAAATAAATACATAGCAATGTTTCTTATCTGCTGTACAATACTTTGGCAGTCTGCTATTATTTTATGAGATTCTAAAACTTAATCTTTCTGTCTACAAATGTGAAATTTTCAATTAAATTCTATCGAAAACACTTGAAAGTAATTTTAATTGTACGAAAAATAAAAAAAATGAACTTAATACATATAAACATCTACAGATCCCAACATTGTCTTTTATGCTTTAATATGTCTATTTACAATTGCATAGAGTTCTTAATGCGTTATTTTCCGAATAACAAAGATTATAGCTTGGTTTCCGAGAGGGTCATAGGCCAAATTGTATTCAGTAAGTGTTCTCGGGTTATCAACCAGGTGAAGATATTAAGATCCGACGTTTCGAATGCAAGCATTGCATTGATCTTCAGGGATTGTAATGAAGAGACTGAAGATACGTGGGCGTATATATATGATCACTATTTAGGAGCGAAGCTATGAATTTGGGCTTGTGATTGGCTGAAGGAAATGATGACTCCTGATTGACTGTTGTTGTGGCTACAAGAAATGGTTTTGTAGAACGCCCAATTTTTTGCTCCTGAAATAGGTTGACCAGATAGGACTGAGTGAGTTGAAAGCCATTGTCTCTATTGAGACTGTTCCTTTCACGTGAGATGGCTGTGCTTTATTTATTATTCTGTCCCAAAAATGCTGCACTTGGCTACTATGTGGTATTTGTAAAATTGATTCTGTGTCCCAGCTCTAAGCTATGCTCTGCTAGTCCTGACTTTACGCGTTGCTGAAGTCTTACGTAGCTGTTGTGTTCTTTGTATCGTTGTTTTATAGTACATCCAGTTTGCCCTATGTATAGTACGCCACATTCACATGGTATACGATATACTTCATGAGTCCGCAGGTGAAGGTTATCTTTCACTGGTTTGAGTAACGATCTGATGTTAGCTGGAGGTTGTGAATAATTCTTATACCATGTCTGGCAAGTGTTCTGCTGAGTTTGCTGGAGGTGTGGCCGATGAAAGGCGATGCGGTAGTAGAGAGATAATCCACACTCTTGACTTGATTGATTACTTTATGTTGAAAAGTAACGGCTCTTTTTATGGCCATATTGATATCTGTATGACTGTAATCATCCTCTTGTAGCGGAACGAAAATGATTACATTCCTCTTGTAAACATTCCTAGTCACTTGCGGAGACTGCTCTGTGGACCAAGATGTTTAGCACTGCAAGACGTTGTGACTTGTGATGATAGCTGCTTGCATTGAGATAAAGATCCGTGTGTCCCCCTCTATATACGCTGTGTCCTAATGGTCCGTCAGGTATACGTCCCCCTTTTTCTTGATATTCTTGATATCACGTCTACAGAAAAAAAAAAATAATTTATTTTCTTCAAGTTGTTTCAGGCATTGGAAAGAGACACCAAGTCAAAATCTACTCGTATAGTCTTTTAGAGTTAGAATTTCATTTTGCTTGTCATTGTGGAACTTGAAACAGTAGGTTTGCAACAGAATCATATCTCCAAAGTTAACTATTTCCCGATGTGAATTTTCTTACTAACCCTAGTTACTTGAATTGAATGGTGCTACTCCTATATTCCGCTTCTCGTAAATATAGTTTTACTATTTTTATATCCTAGGATGGAAACTCTGAAACCTAAGCGTGCCTTCAGAAGATCTATGTTGCGTTTACCGTCGTTTTTCTCTTTAAATATTTCTGTTATACTACCAAGAAGTTTTTTGTATCTTCGAATTTGTACACTTTTCTTTCCTTTAGCATGAGATAAATATTTTTGTTAAATTAATTGATATTGCTCCACTATGAACTCTTATCTGCAATATATTACATAAAATCCAAATTAATTTTGGTATTTACTATGCATAAATATTTAACCTTTAATTTTAAATGCATAATTTTCCTGATTATATGCAAATTTCGCTTTGTGAATGTGGCTCCATACATTTGTTATGAACAATTGAACTAAAGTTTGATTTAAGATGTGCTGTGTCTGTTATTAGATAGATTCAAATTCAGTGAATGAAAATCCTGTTGTTTAAGAATCATTGAAAGTAAAATTCACATAAGAGTCTTGCTCTGTATATCGAATTTTTTAGATTGCTCATCCGGTTTCACTCTTCTCTGTTACTTTCTTTAGTGATGTCTGATGATTGCTAAATTGGACGCTTTGTTAAGACTTCCTTTCCTGTGTCACTTTCTTGAGAAATAAATAAGGTAACCTCACTCTTCAAGAACAATTGTAACATTTTTTCATTTTACAGTTAACATAGAAGTGAATTTACAGTTATCTAGAAATTCTCTTAAAATTTCAGCTATCAAGATTGACAGAGTTTTGAGTTCAATTTTAGCATTTAATCTGTGCATCATATATATATATATATATATATATATATATATATATATATATTTAAAAAGCATATTTCATTTCAGTAGTAAAAAATGATCAACATTTATCTGGAATTTTGTTATTATTTTACTATTTCATGGGAAGAATAACATGTAAGACTAATGATAAACATTAATAACTGTACAATACAAGTTTGTCAAAAAAGTTTTTGAGGCATGAGTTGTCTATTTAAAAAAAAAAAAAAAAAAAAAAAAAAAAAAAAAAGAGTTGCGCAGTAAGGAAGACACTTTAACAATGCATTAGTTTAGCAATTTTTAGATTTTAGTGAAGAAAATTTAGAGAACACTGAAACCGTATGAGTAAATCATAAAAATCGTAGAACAAGACAAGATTGTTCTTATTTGAATTATTTATCATATAACATCAAATTAAATTTACCTACATCTTACTTGGCATGGGGAGCACTTTATGAGAACATACTCTATTATATTACTCACTTGTCTGCCTTCCCTCCTCAAAGAAAAATCCATATATTCTGTGAGCTGTCTCACCATCCTCAGTCGATAAATTGAAAGTTGAGAGAAAATGGCTTCCTGTTTTAATGGAACATCTCTGTCTTTGTTTTAAAAACAAATGACCTCTCCTCACTGGTCTAGTGGATAGTGCATGTGTTTTTGGTGCACATAGTCCCTGGTTCAATTCCCAGTGAGAAAGCACTAAAAATTTGAACACATTACGGTGGTTCGGATTAAATTGTAGGTCCACGTCTCATATAGCCTCGGTGCTGAAAGGGGACGCTAAACTTCGACAAACAACAAAAACAAATGTTTATCCTTACCACAGGAACAACACACATTTCAAGATAACTTTTTTTTTTTTTTCAGCAATAAGGAGAAGCACTTGTTTCTGATACAAAGAGGGAGACGGAAATAGCTACTTGATTTAGTAGATGAATATTCAGTATTCATTTAAAAAAGTACTAACGCCAAAAGCACTCCAAATTAACTAAGTGTAACGTTTCGGCAAAAAGTTATTGCCTTCATCGACACAAATTCTTTCAGAAAACTAACGTGGTCTGTGGAGCTAAATCCCGGTGTTTTTCTTCTTCCGAGTACCGTTACTTTCTTTACTTCCAGTATTCCTCCATAAAATATTCGTTGTGCGTAAATACTCCACTTCATGGGCACCAACTGGTATTTGACGTAGCTAATTAATACTAATTTATAATACAAAACATGTTAGTCTGTGAGTAATGCTAATACGCAGAACTTGAAGACATTTAAGTTACAGGCTGCATACACATTTAAACTAAAATATTTTGATATTCTTAATCCTTATATAACCGCAAGACGCCTCAGTCTGTCACTCATGCTAATTCCTGATAGTTCACTGTAAGGCTAATAGTTGTCGCTAGCTGCGTTGCCTTCTACCCGATGCCAAGAAACGTTTGTAGCGTGCAGGAAATTTGCAAGACGAACTGAAGGTTTGGAGGAACAACCAGTTATAATTAAAGAAGCATTTCATCGATGTTTTACTTCACTCTATTAATAACGTAATTGGTCGAAGAAAAGTAGTAAATTTGATACTGTACGTAGAGAATCTGCCGTTTCTTGATTTGCAAATTCAAAGTCTGTGCCCTTAATCCAATGGTTTGAGGTTGTAAAAATTAAACCTGTGCCTTGAAAGGACTTATGTAATAAAATCATTAAGGTTGGTGTAAAGGGACAAGTTGTGCCGATAGATGTCAGTACGGTTTTCGTATCTCTCTCATGTATTTTTTACCTTTCATGAAAATTTACAATTTCTCTTAAAAATTTTCTACCTAGAGACTTCAAATAATTAGAGGAGAAACATCATAACCTATCGAATGCAACAATCCGTGCCGATTTTTTTATTTATAATCTACATTGTTGAAACAGTTCCATTGTTACAGGTTTGGATATCCATTTCAACAATGAAGAAAATTACAAATAAAAAATTGGCACGGATTGTTGCAAGAAACTGAAAAAATGTTAACATAAAAAAACGTTCTAACACATCTACGAAATTAGTAGCTCAAATAAAATACAGAAAACTCAAGTAAATCAAACAGGACAAAGCATTGTTCTATGCATGTTGTAACTCATTTGTTACTTAAAGGAGCATTTTATTTTTAAGATTCATTGTAGCCAAAATTTTTGTACGTGCATCCATTTAAATTGGAATTCTTATCCAAATTTTCTAAACCTATATTTAATGCTGATGTTATGAACTGGATGAAAAAAGTTTCAAATGTTATTCTTTTTCTTGAAAAATATTATTTTGTTTCTTACTTTAGTGACTTACATGTGATGATTGTTCTGCCTGAAATGTTCAGATAATTCAGAAAGGGGAGAATTATTATACATACTTAATATCCCTTTTATTTCCTTTGATTATACTATTGCAAGTAGTTTCGAAGCCTCTGATGTTTTTATAAAAAAAGTTAAGTTCTTCTAAGTATTTTTAGAGTTATTAAAGCGCTTTGATTCCACATTTCTTATATGTTTTATGCAAGCCATTAATGATTCATGGGTAAAGAAGAAGTTCAATCCACTGTTTATGTTCCATTTAATGTTCAGGCATATTTAACCATACTTTTACTTGTTAAAGCAATTTCTGTAATATAATGAGCCTGTAACTGTTTTCCACTATTATCAGTTTTAAATAATTAATTTCTGTTATTCAATTTTTTGAGCACGAGTGTACATGCTGTGTTTGTATATGCGCGACATGATGTATAGAAAAATTACAGAAAGATTGAAACATTAAAAGTTTATTGTTGTCACATAATTTGGTGCTTTTTTTCCTGTTTCAGAGGGTGGTAGGTTTGTGTAAAAATCTCACAGCGTCTCCCACTGAAAACGAAGAAATTCATTTTTTGTGTACCTTATGTGCAGTGATAAGGAAGGATCCATATCTGATCAATTTCTTTAGTGAGGTATGGTTACCAAACAGTTTTCCTAGTTTGATTGGAGTTTTTAGGGATTCAATTTTTTTAACTTCTAAGAAAGTGAGTTTATAAAGAGAAAGATTGTATAATAATACAGATTTATCAGTATACGGCATTTTTACACTCTATCGCATTCCTCAGGGCATTTTTTTTTTAAAAAAAAAGAAAGAAAAGTCTTGAAAATTGAGGCGCTATAGAAAATAAAAACAAAGAAAGGAAGCTGGTCTTAGCTAAAGAAGAAGAAAAATAACGTTATTTCGGCAAAATTCCATGTGGCACATTAAGGTGTTATGTAAGGCAAAATGAATAAAGATTTGTACTTGATAAAAACAAAATTTATTTTTAACTATGCAAAATTCTTGAATTTTAGTGTTATTCCGTTACATAAATTTTGCAGTATTTAAGATAAATTTTGTCTTCTTTTGGTAAGGGCATTTTTCTTTATTTTTACCTTCAGTAATACCTCAATTTTCAAACCCGCCTTTTCTAAATGTCCTGAGAAAGCCGACAAAAGGCAACAATCACCCAAATTATTAGCTACATAAACAGAATAGAATAGAACAAAACTTCGTGAGCATACATTTAAAAAGTTTTTCTTTGCGTATCTCACTGCCGTATAGTATAAACCCTTAACGGAATCCACAGATTAGTAGGACCTACCTACTAGTTAAGCAAAATCCATAATCTAAATATGATGTTATAACGTGGAATATAGTAATGCACATAAAATTCTGATATCACCAGCCGCATACTAAAACCAAAATCCACGGCCCGAACATGATCCTATAAGGCGGAACCACTGTATTTATTGAATCGACCGTTTCCTTCCCCCTTTACATCAAAGATTTATTAAAAAAACTTAAACAGTCGGCATTTTACTTAAGGAACTCGTGACGGAATTAAAATTCATTGCAGTTCCGGATCCCCTCCTCCTTTTCCCCTCCTCCCAAAGAAGAAATTAGTCAATCAGGTTGTCATAGATAAATCACTTTTTCGCACCATAAAACTGTAAATTCACCCTATTCAGCTGAACTGTAGAGATGTTTATCTAGCGACTGTCACGAACGGACATCAGGATGTTGTGATATAGTGTGTGTTGTTCAATACATGCAGTGTAAGTTTAGACAGTAGTTTGTGTTCCTGTGAAACAACTCTTCAGTGTGTCCGATATTGTACTTTTTGCTATTCCATGCCAAATCAACAGTTCTCGATGCGACAACTTGCATTTTTTGTAGGCTTGATGATATAGTTGGAGAGATATGAGAGTCCAAAAATTAGAGAAAAACGTAAATTTTTGGTAATACTCGATCTTTTAGGCACCACTACTCTTTAGCTAATTGATATACAGCTAATTAACCCTTTTAAATTCGGGGAATTACAGATAATTAATTTTAACTTCAGGAAAACGTGTTCAGCAGGAGCAGGAAGCAAGCTGTACCGGCTTCCCGTACTTACCCGACATGGACTTGCACTTTGAGCCTTCCCAAACTCCACCAACTGGCACAATAGCTCTTTTGGAAATCCCGGCGGGAGCTCATGTGGTTCGGATTCCCCGTTAATCAGTAAATTCCGTCTCATATAGCCTCGCTGCTGAAAGGGACGTTACACTCAAAATCAACTCAACCGAAATCGAGCATTTGCTGATCTTTTCTTCATCTCATCGCACATTACATAGCAATTAACGACTACGACGTCGAGCAAATAGAAGAAGAATTTAGTAGTCCATTTCATCATCCTCTATACCATAAGTAGTGCACATCTGATCACCTTGTCAGCATATCCCATGCACTTGTTATAGTCCAGAACTATCAGCGACTTGGTACAATTGCCATGCTGATCACGATAACTTCTGCTAGCTTGGGGTGCATATTCGTCAGTATGTAGACTTCCCTTTTATCTTTCCAGCTCATGGCGGCCATTTCATCATTCTGAAAGGACACAACAGGATCTCGCATTAGTCTCTATTGCTTCAATAGTATGCCCCGACGTATGGCTCGCCGAGTCAGCAAAAATTTTAGTGACGTCATAGGTCAAAGGTCAGTGACCTTGATCCGGGGTCAATGACCTAGGGGTACTTAGGACCACCCCCTAAATTTTGGCAGGGGTACATAGGACCACTCCCTTGAATTTTGGAAATTGCCAAATCTAAAAATTTGGTATGGTAGCCTAAGACCAGGGTATGTACTTCTATCAGTATTGGGGATCCCTCTCATTCCCTTTCATGGGTAAAAAATTGCCAAAAATTCAAATTTCGGTGGTTTTAGACTTATTTTATCCCCTTTGATGAGGTCTAATTACCTTATATAGTTATATGGTTATGTATAGGGGTCCATTCCCTTTCATAAGAAATGTGTACATTAATGCACCCCTTTAAAGTTTTGGGAAGGGTACCTTTGCCCACCCCTTAAATTTTGGAAATTGTCAAATTTAAACATTTGGTATAATAGTATAGAATCCTAATATATATCACTATAAATTTGGGTAGTCCACCTCGTTCCCTTTCATGGGTAAAAAATTGTCAAAATATAAACGTAAGCATTACGTTGTACCACGTGTTCGGTTTTTTTGGCTCAATTTATCCCCTTGGATTCCTATTACCTTATATGGTTATATGTGTGTGTACATGGATTCATTCTCTTACATAAGACATAGGTACATTGATGCACCCTTCTTAAAATTTGGGAGAGGTACCTTGGCCCACCCCTTAAATTTTGGAAATTGTCCAATTTAAGCATTTGGTATAATAGTATAGGACCTCAATATGTATCACTATAAATTTGGATTGTTCACCTGGTTCCCTTTCATGGGTAAAATATTGCCTAAAATTCAAATTTCGGAGGTTATTGACCCCATTTGAGTACCTTTTATTACCTTATATTTTTGGATATTGCCCAATTTAAACATTTAATATAGTGCTATAGGATCCTAATGTGTATCACCATAAATTTGGGTGGTTCTTTGGTTTCTTTTCATGGATAAAAAATTTAAATTTCGGAGGTTATTGACCCAATTTATTCTCTTTAATGAGGGCTTTATTATTTTATATGAACATGTGATTGTGTTCAGGGGCCTATTTTCTTTTATAAGGCATAAGTACATTGATGCTTTCATCTTAAAATTTGGCAGAGGTAAAATTTTTAAAGCTTAGAAATTGCCCAATTTGGTATAATAGTACAGGTCCCTGACAAATATCAGTATAAATTTTGTTCCTTTATATGGGTAAAAATCGTCAAAAAATGTAAATTTTGGAAGTAATTGAACCCCTTTGATAAAGATGGATGTATACAGGGGTCCATTTCCCTTACACTTTGATGCTCACTTTTTAAAATTTGTTTAGTGTACATAGGACCATTCTGTATATTTGGGAATTATCAAATAACAAAATTCAGTAAACGTTTTCTAGAACCCTTTGTAAATGTTGGTGTCCCTCTTATGGCCAAATATTCAAAATTCGAAGGTTATTGACCTATTTTATCTTCTTTGATCCGGCTTTATCAATGAATGAGTACAGGATTTATTACTTTTTTAATAAGAGACAGGTGTATTTGTGCACCAATCTTAAATTTTGGGAAGGGTACATTTCTTATTGTCAAATCAATAATTGGTAATTGTTCTTAAAATTGTGTGGTATTCTATTCTTCGGGTAAATCGTTGTCAAATATTAGTATGACCACGTGGTCACTTATTGACCTATGATGGGATTATGGGTCCAGGACATTGGTACCTTGAAACTTTGGGAAGATAATTTGAGAATTATCAAAATGAAATTACTTCATTGGTCTTAAATATTCCCACCTATGTGCCAAAATATAAACGTAAGCAATACTTGTACCACGTGGTTGACCTTGATGAGGTAGTGTACAGGGATTCATTTTCTTTTCAAAATTTGTTGTGGTACTTCTTAAGTTTGGGAGTTATTAAATAACATACTTCCAGACAACAGTTGGTTCTGCTTATTTCCTTCTAGGTTATTGACCTCATTGAACATATAATTATGTGGTTAATTCTAAGACTTAGGTATATCGAGAGAGGTACATAGGACGATTTTTTAGATTTGGGAATTGTGATAACCAAAATTTTAGTATGATGCGCGAAGTTTAAATGTTCAATACCTGATTAATATGAAACAATACTTTGAACTTTAGTCACAGCTCATAGTCTAAGATCATTGGTAGTGGTTGATTTTTTCCTTGAGCTTTAGAAATCTGATAGGTAACCTTGTCTAAAAGCAATACATGATACCTGATATGCTACAACTCACTGTCTAAGGTGATGTAATCTGATCACTGGCAAAGTTATTGTTGATGCAATTTGATTAGTTGATCACTGTCTTTCGTGCAGTCTGATTGGTTGATGATTTTCAACTCTTTGCTGCATTCAGTTTTAAGTTTTGTTTAACATTTATCGATTTTGGTTTGAACATTTTCGTTCAACATTTTGCACTCATTGATAAATATAATCAAAACCGTTTATTTGTTAATCGAATAGTTAAAAACCGGATAAGGTTTGACGGTTAACCGTGAAATTACTTGAAATTTTCTTGAATTTTTTTTCAGTTTAAATTTTGTTTTAAAATTTTAAAATTTTTTGTAACATTTTTTCGTTTCAAAATTTTGTTTGAAATTTTTTTGTTAAGTTTTTTCAAAATTTTTGTTTGAAATTTTTTCGTTTCAAAATTTTTTGTTTAAAAAATTTTTTCGTTTCAAAATTTTTTGTTTAAAAAATTTTTTCGTTTTAAAATTTTTTGTTTCAAAATTTTTGTTTGAAATTTTTTCGTTTCAAAATTTTGTTTAAAAATTTTTAAAAATTTTTAGAAAATTTTTTCGTTTCAAAATTTGATTTGAATTTTTTTAAGTTTGTGCACTCATTAGTAAAGAACCGGAACTGTTTAGTACAAAAATACCTGGCAACACTGTTTATCATGATGCAATAGTACACGTCAGAACATGGGCTTGTATTTGAAATGAAAAACACAAATCATTGAAATTGATCATTTTATTACACTGCACTGGTTAATCACATAAATCCATACATGATAAAGGATCTGGATATTGTCGATACAGTGTATTTTGAACTTCTTGCACTAGTTTGTCTTTAGCGTATATTTTAAATTCCAATTGAAGTCTTCTAAGGTCTATTGCAATATCGATAGGTGGAAACTCAATGTCCATTTGATCACAAATAAACTGTTTATCAATAGAGGTATGCACCCACGAACAGTATTGGCAACCATCACACCATCTAGATACATGTACAATATGCATAACACATTTCTTAAAATAGTACTTTTTCAGGAATATGCTTGTTTTGTTGCACACTTCCACTAAATGTTCAACACACTGGAATACATTGATGAATTTGATCCATTCCGATTGCGTTAGATACACCATGTTGCGGGATTCATGCAGTGTACTCTTTTTACGTAACAGCACCATCTTCTTCTAGAGGACTATACGCCGCACCACTTCATGATTTGAGCCTAATGATTTGACTATGGTCACATTTAGTTCATCATGAAAATAATCGTTCATTTGGTACCTAAGTACCCCTAGGTCATTGACCTTTGACATATGACGTCACAAGTACACAGGGGTCAAAGTCCAAACTTCGGCATAACGGGACCCGTACTACTGCTTCGGACTAAAGATAGGTGGCATTCCTTTTCGTCCACAGTTGACTGTCCCACATGCCTGGATTCCCCATAACTGTAGTTCGTCATAGAGGGAAAGGGAACTGAAGAAGTTGTCTATAAAGACATATGGCCAACATTTTTTTTTCAGCTCCTCTATCAATCTCAGAACTAGGTTATGGGTGACTGAACATGTGTCTGCACGCGATTCAGGTCACGTAGTTTCCCAAGGCAGGCTCCATCTTATAAGTATGTCCAACACAGCAGTGACTTGGAATACCTTGATTCTAAATCTTTCTTTGTTCATTACAATAACCTCATCGACAGATACAGAATCCGTAGAATAGTATTGCGTAATGAATCGGTTATTGATCATATCAAAGAAACGCTTGAATTTCCAGAGGCTGTCATACCCTGGGACTGCCCGGATTCAGCGTGTTGTCCTTGAAGTGCAGATTGCAGAGAATGGACATGAAATGAGTACGTGGATGGTATTATTGTACCATGGATAGTAATCCATGCCTGTCGATGCTCAGTAATCTTGAAGTCTGTTGCGCCTACAAAGACCCATTGGCAGACACACTGCAAGAATGTCACACACTTCTACGGATATTGGGACCTCATACTGCCTTGAACCTCAATTAGCTTTCTGGAGTTTCTGATCAATGTACAGAATCTGTTCCACTACAAGCTCAAGGATATGTATGATGAAAAGATTAAAAAACAGATCAAGTAATCGTACATCTGTACAAAGGAGAGATCGTTTTTTGATCCTAGGTGTACATTCGGGTGAAAGGGGAGCACATTCGGGGACACGAGAATCTGGCTACCGTGATCAGTTTTCAACCATTTCGCAGGCTTAGGGCCCTGCACATTTGTTAATGGTTGAACAAACTCGCCTCAGATCAAATTCAGAACCAAATTTATCCATTTCATCATTTCCGTCTGTGTCAAAAGGCTCCAAAGCCTCTCGAATGTTGGATGGAGAAAGATACGTCATTTTCAATTTCGAAAAGATACTATCATTCTTTTAAACAATATTCAGGGGTAGAATTGAGGGGGAGCGCGGGGGCCGCCGTCTCCCATCACCAAAAATATGTACGTCGTCCCCCCCAGTTCCTAAAAAATTACAATGGGCAAAGATAGGCAGGGGGACGGCTTGACGTCATGCCGCTACCTACCGTCCCCCTACCTTTTCAGATACACTTTTACCCCTAACAATATTACAAACTGCACTTTAGTACTTGCTATAAATGCCATGCCAAACAATAAACATCCGTGCTGGAGAGTTCTGTCCAGAAACAGCCCACAAAACCGTGAGGCGCCCTTTGTTTCACAAATCCAACCGTAACACACAGAGCAGAAAGGTTTCAGCTTTCTACGACACAAAATCACCCTTCAGAAAACCTTTTTCTTCAAGGAAAGTAAAATTAACGAATAAAGGGGGAAGAGTTGTGGAACAGGGGGAGGGTTATATTAATATTTTTTCTATATGACAATATTATGAACCCGTACAATCACGACGCATTGTTACAACACCATTTATCAATCGTATTTTCAAAGCTAGGTACAACAGTGTGTTTACACGTGCATTTTCTTTGTCCATTTTACTCGAGTAGGATTTAAGTATTACGTCATCATCCCTCAGCCACGACGAATAGCGCCAGTCATTTTTTTCCCCTTCAACGTTCCTTCACACAATAGAGGGGAAAAGTTTTACTGAAAAAGTAGGTATTAGAGGCAATTAATAGATGTCACATGTTCATAGAATAATACATGCCACGTGAGATGAGGGGGTTAAGTTATGTTTGAAAAGTAATAAACTAAGCTTTCCACAATTAAAATTACGCTGCCTGATCTTGAAATTCATCCAGTGTGACTTTTTAGATTGAACACAATATTGTACAGTAAGATAACTAAAATAAAGGTTGAGGTGATATCAGGAACATAAAATTAAAATTAACCTATTTAGTGATTTGTTTTCATAATCCGATTCTTGTATTTCATCAGTATCCAATACTGCAAAATTATTCTTTCAATACAATTTTATGATGACAAAAAGTATATGCAGAGATAGTGGTCTTGAACAAGCTAAAAGAAGCTTAAGCCCATTTTAGAGATGATCTTGATATACATGTAGGATTGTTCAAGTTTACAGCGCTGCAATCGAAAAACAGTATAGTGGAAGAAATGGAACATGTAGTGGATGTATAGGTACAATTCACAAACATATAAAATTGCATGTCTATGTGCATTAGTGTGTAATGAGCACAACCAAATTAATACTTCAGTAAATCTCATGTTTCCTTGCTTAGGAAGAATAGTGGATTTTGACAGATAATACACACTTGAAATACTCGCGAAGTAGCAGCATTCATAGAAAGTTAGTGGAAAAGCTTTATTTTTTAACTGTTGGAACATTTTTAATTTCCAGTCAATAAGCTTTATTGCGACAAACCTTGAAAGAACGAGTTCTTGATAAAGTGTCTGTTGTGTGTGATACTACAGAATGTTCGTTCCTTGTACAATACAGTTCACAGAGTTTGCACTGCAAGGATGGATAGCCAACGATATATATTAATTCACAGCATGCAAAAGGTTGATAGGTTTATAGCTGACCAATTTGACAATTCTCTTGTTACTTGTGTAGTCGCGCCAAAATAATGAAACCGGCATCTTCGAAGTGTACTTACCCTATGATAAGCCGTGCCACCAGCACTGGTTGTGCTCTTTCAGACCATCAACAGTATGGACTATTACCCGATATCTCATTGTCCACTTTAGCAAAATGTTGGAGCACAGGCGTAGAAATTCCATTCCATTCCTCCCTGCAGATTTTCTGTGCGCCGATGTTCTAGACGTTTTAACAGGTAATATGTACAGAAATCCATTGGGCTGCCGTCAGTACTTTGTACAGGGATATCATAAAAGGGAATAATACAGATTTCCGTTTCCTGCTCCATATGGTGATAAAACCGGAGAGATAGTCTGACGGAATGGCTGAATGCTTTGTCCATATGGATTTTCGCCTGTTCTTGTTGACTCCGTATAAACGAGGGATGTATTTCCGATATATCGGAAACATGATGGATTCAGGGAAGTAGGTAGCATTTACCTTCACTTTTTTTTTTTTTTTTTTTTTTTTTTTTTTTTTTTTTTTTTTTTACCTTCAACTTTTCCTCACTCGTAATCGTATCATGATTTCCTATAGGAAACTTCTCGATACTGGCAGTAAAATTCGGTATGTTTCTTACTACAGATGTCGGTACGTAAATGCCTAAATGTTACCATTACACGTGAGATAAATGTAGATCTCATCTAATATCGCAACTATCCTCCATTTTTACTAAATCAAGTGTCTTTCGTACAGTTTGCGGCAGTTCATTGTACATTCAGTAGTATGGCGCGGAAGAAGGTTGTGAACCCGGTATGATTGTGGCTGTCAGTGGACTGCGCTAGTTTTAAGCTCCGGGCCATGTCACGTTGGGGTGAGGTTCTCCTGATCTCACTCGTGTATGTTTGGCCACGTTGTCTTTAGATGTGGTCATTCCGATAGTTAAACCCTTTCCCCAACTATTCGATTTTACAAAAAATGTGCGAACAAAAGAGCCGTGATGTTCCCTTTTCATTAACAGTTCACTTTCGGCATCATTTTATTGGCACAAGCACTACACTTCGGCATATGCAAGCCGAGATACCACACTGATAACGACGACCGTTTCATGGTTCTGGCGCAGATACACAAGTGACAGTAGCGTTGTCAAACCGATAGCCGTCCATATATTGGTCCATAACTTTGCGATGTTATATTTTATTTTATGAACAGTTTCACAGTTATTTACTTTAGATTTTCGTAAAATACCTAGTTTCTTTATACAGTTATTTCATTAATCTTTAATTTTCATTACAGCCTTCAGAAAGAAGGGTAAGTACCTGTAGTACAAGCAGCCATAGTTCTGAGAGTGAAGAAATACAGATGCTTCTTCCTAAGTTGGCTATAGAACCAGTTACAACCAGTACAGATGGATTCCCACTCCTAGATGCTTTATTGACGTACCTGCAAAGTGCAGTAAGTAAAAATAAATCGTCTGTGAATTATATATAAATAAGTAACACCATACATGTACAGTAAATGAGATGAAAAATCCTTCACAGAGGTACACATTTATTTATAGTAGTGATTTATTATTGAATAAATAAACAAATTTTTAAAAAACTCTTACGAAGAATTGCAGGTATCAAAATTTGAACTCAGTTCTTACGATTGAGAAGCTAGTAGGACTTTGACGTTGTAGGAAGGTATTCATGTATGTAATTTTTGTAATGATTGGTTAGTTGGTTTGAAGTTTAGCGTTCCGTTCAGCACCGAGACTGTATGAGACGTGGACGTACAAATTAACGTGGGATCCGCATCACATGAGCTCCTACCGGGAATTGATCCTGGGCAGGTCCGTAACCAGCCCGATTTCTTTGATGGGGCAGAAATGAATGGTAAGAGGGCAAAACGAAGGCATTAAAAACAGCTGGTTATTTATTTGTTTATGAAATCTGCAACAAAGCTGTAGTTTTATTTACGAAGGATATATAATACTGGCAAATATTACTGTACACAAATCCAAGACTTCAAAGGTTCATTATTAACACACAACATTGACAAATATAGAAGTGAGGAAGTGTGATAAATTGAGTGTATTTGGTAAATAAAATTGCAAGAATTAGTATCAAGTTGTTTGTCATTTAAGAACTCTCTGCTACCTTCTGTTTTAGTGGAAGAAAAAACTAATTTGGGGCTGGCACTGCGCGCTCTACCCCCTCGTAGCAACAAACCTGAACCCGATTCTCCCACGATAAAGGCGCGTACGTTAACCATGAGGGAATTCATGATTTTTTTTTTTTTTTTTTTTTCAAATGATAACTCAACCTCGTATTAAGTTGAACATTTAAAATACCTAGCAGATGGCGTACAGAATTACGTATATATAACCAACAAAAGCAGCAACTAAAATAGTGCTCCTTGATATTCAGGTATGCTGCTAAAGTATGCCAAAATTAAGTTTCGTGCTGAAAAAGCTGAATTATTGTCGTTAAAAGCTCTTTTATTGTATCGTATATACGTGCCGTGCTGATACCTCTTATCCGTCAGAAACTAGTCAGGAATCTAACTGTAAGAGTAATGGATAGTGCTAATTGAGTTCTTTGAGATTGGGGAACGAGCGTTGGTCTTATAAGATATATTGCCATGTCTGTATACCAATTCTAGTTTCTATTGATGAAGCTATTAGGTTATTTTTATATTTATGTACAATAACTCTTCCGAATTCATGGCTTCACTTAGCTGCAGGGTGATGGGGTGATTGATATTACCTGCAGAGCAACATATTTTTAAAAGGTGGCTAATGACAGCGTTGTCAGTGCTGAAAAACAGTCATAGTGATAGTGTCAATAAATCCACTTTCCAAGAACTAATCAATCAGCTATTCACGACCGGTAGCCCAAGAAAAATTATGGTCACAAAGTCAGAGGAGTACAGAGTTGTTTAGTACATTTTCTCCAGAAATGCATGCACTTTTCTAAATAATTTTATTGTTTGAATTGTTAGACTACCAAACTATGCTATGAATAAGAGTCGGAAGTCTTATAGAGCAGGAATATCCGTCTGTCTGTCTCAGAGCAAAAATAGTAAAAGATATCGAGAAGCGGCATTTTGCGATCAAATCAGCATTCCAATAATAGCTACCGTCAACCTTCTATTCAAACCGAAAATGGTTGAAATTAAGCCTTTTCCAGTTTCAACGTTTATTACCATAGAACTAAAACGTAATGGATAGATACAAGGAGGTTTTGCAGTCGATTCAGCGTCTCAAGAGAATGTATCGTCATCACTTGCAACACTCTACCAAAACCAGAAGTGGTTTAAATTTACAATTACTTCCGCTTTCAGTGCTGGTTTCTACAGTGCAAAAACGGTATAAAAAAAAATACCGAGAAGCGTTTTTTTTTTTTTTCAGTCGATTCAGCTTCCCAAAAATAGGTTCCATCTCCTCAGAGAACCTTCATTCAAACCGGAAGTGGGTAGAAACAAATCATTTTCGGCTTCAGGGTTGATACAAATAATAATAATAATAATAATAATAATAAAAACGTTAATAGATGTAGAGAAGAGATTTTGTGTGATCAATTAAGCGTCTCAAGATGACATCATCATCTCAGAACTCTACCAGAACCAAAAGTGGTTGAAATTTACTATTATTTCTGGTTTGAATACAGATTTCCATATAGCAAAAACGGTTAAAAATATTGAAAATCTGCTTTTTGCAATTGTTTCAACGCCCCAAGAATAGGTTTCATTTCCTCCGTTAACTTTCTTTCCAAGCCGAGAAATGGAAGAAGTTAACCATTTCCGGTTTCAACATTGATCCCTATAGAACAGAAACGATAATAAATAACAAGAAGCGGTTTTGTGCAATCGATTAAGCATCTCAAGAGAACACGCCATCAATACCCACAATTCTACGTAAACCGGAAGTGCCTAAAATTTACTAGCGTATTCAAACATGAAGTGGTAGAAATCAAGGATTTCTGGCTTTAACGTTTGTTGTCATAGAACCGAAAAGGTAATAGATAGTGCCAGTGGCTATTAATAATCGATTCAAAGTGGCAAGAGAATATAGATCATCACCCGCAACACTCTACCAGAGCCGAAAGATGTTAGAATTTATTAGTACTTCCGGTTTCAGTACTTATTTGTATTGAACGAAAACAGTAAGAGATTTCGAAAAGCATTCTTTTTCCTCACAGATCCGGCATCCCAAGAATGATTTCTGTCTCGACATTTCTTTATTTGTTGGTATTGGAAGTGGTGAAAATCTACAATTTTTCGATTACAACATTGATCGCATCAAGGGAAAAAGAGAAGTAGATAGCGACAGTTAGTCTTTTGATATGGGTTCAGTACCGCAAGAATATGTTTTACCTCTGATTTTATTCGTTTATTGCAACAGGGAGTGACAGATATCAATTAGCACTTCGTGTTTCAATGTTAAGCTCTGTAAAACCAAAACAATAAAATATAGCAAGTAATGGCTTTTTGATATGGATTCAGCGTCCCGAGGAACAGATTCTATATTTGATCTTATTCCTCTGTTGCAGCTTGTAGTTATAGATGTATTACAAGTGTGAATATTGAATTCGCATGATTTGGAAGTCTACCATAATTTCACCCTGTAAAACAAAACTCACTTGTTTTATAGAATTTAACTTATTTCTGAGCAGGGTGGATTGATTTAAATCAGTCTGATTTAAATCACGATTTAAATCAAGATTTAAATCACTTGATTTTTTAAATAAAAATCGTTGATTTAAATCGAATTCCGAAATGAATTAATTTAAAGTGAAAATAAGTAAAATTCCGTTTCTGTTCTGTTATTTCGATTATGGAAGTTAATAATCATAATACAATGAGACTCAAATGTACAGTATAGAATGAAAACAAGTATCATGCAAAGGATGATTTGGGAAAATCCCGTTTTGAACAGGTAACGGAGCAATCCTGCTTTCTTCTTTTCGTAACATTGGGTTTGGTTTTAAACTCGTTAACTATTCCAACGGGGAAATCACCATCGACATTTACGACGAAAATTCATTTTTGTGCGTGTCTGTTTGTTCCCAGATAATAGGGCGTATTTAGAGGGGTCCTATCCCCTCTCCATTTTTTTTTTTTTTTTTTTAATTTTAGAACTTTAGGCGAAATTTATGTATTTTATGCCGCAAGCTAGGTCTGAGTTTTTAAAAATAGGCCCCTGCCAAATATCAGTAACTTTTGTGAAAAAAAGTGTTATTTTGATAAACGTTGCTGTACTTTTTCCTTAATTATATCACCTTTTAAATTATATCACCTATTTTTAGGTGATAGGGTAGAATCTTCATTATTCGATTAAAAAGTACAAATAAGGCTTTATACTTCGTTTTCTTCAAGATTGGAGGCATTTTAGGACATGTTACATGTGCTTTCACGCCTTTTTGCGTTGATGAATAGTATGTGATGACGTCATAAATTTAAAAAGATATTTTTTGTTATGCGTATTATTATTATTATTTGGCGGGTTACATTTTGCATTCAGAAAACTGAAATTTTGCACACTCGTTCAGTGCACCCCTTAATAATTTTCAGTTGTTTTCAGATCTCTGCGTGGAAACAGCGGGGTCCAGAGGAGCAAAAATATTTTTTTAAAAAAAGGATATTTTTAACAAAAAATAGCTTTTTTCGTGATTTTCTCGCCTCAGATGGAGACATACGAATGGTACCGTTTGAAAGGCTGTTCTGTTCTAAAGAAAATGATGTACGTACTATGCTCCTAACATAAATAGGGGTGTCTTAGGAAACTGTTATCTGAGATCCTGTTTTATACGGGAATCTGGGGTATTTGGGGAATATTATTTTTCGCGGGCTTACTTTTGCACCTACAAGCTTGAAATTTTGCACATTTACTCAGTGTACCCCTCAGTATTTTTCAGATCTCTGCCTAAAACAGGAGGAGGGGTTCACAGGGGTAAAAATTAAAAAAAAAAAAAAAAAAAATTAACAGAAAATTCCTTTTTTCGTGAATTCCCCCCCCCTTCCGAAACATGATGGAGACATTTGAAGGGTACCGTTTGAAAATTTGTTTTATTCTGAAGAGAATAATGTACAAATCATGATCCTAGGATAAATAGGAATGTCTGAGGAATTTTTTATATTACATCCGGGTCATCTGGGGTATTCTGGGAATGTTCTTAACTCATTGTTAAATAGTTTCCTCACCCTTACTACTCAAGATAGAAGCTTGAAATTTTGTACTCACATTTAGTACACCCCTTAGTATTTCCCAGTTGATTCTGAGATCTGTGCGTTAACACATGAGAATCCAGAGGGGATCAACATTTAAAAAAGTTAAAGAAATGCCTATTAATCTCAAAATTTCCCGCTTCAGGGACATGATAGGGAAATGTGAATGTTACCATTTCAAAAGCTGTTCTATTCTAATGAGAGTGATGTATGTACCATTATCCTAGGATAAATAGGGATGATGCAGTAGCTGCTTGACTGAAAGTCTATAATTTACCTTTAAAAAGAGCCATGATTTAAAAATGTTAAGAAACATTGTTTGGGATAGATATAGGTTAACGATTGGGGATAATTCAAAATTCAACCCCAATACTTTCACTTAAATGGCATAATTAGCACTTAATACTAATTTCTAATACTTTTTCTTCAGTTTGCGACTTGTATTATACGAGGAGAAAGATTTGATTTAAATCAAAAAAATCGATTTAAATAAAAAAAAAACAACCAAAATGATTTTAAAAAAAAATCATGATTTTTTCCACCCTGTTTCTGAGTAACTTGACTACCGATATTTGTGTAAATTTAAGGAGTTTAAGTAAAAGAAAGTTCAGATGTGAAGTATCTTGTTATACGGTAAATGAAGTACATCTTGTAACATTATCGTTTTGACTATACCAAAATTAAAACAGTTTTATGCGGTACGTGACGTTTGGGCGCGGACGTTTGGGCCCCGCCGTTTGGGCACTGGACGTTTGGGCGCGAAGCCATTTGGGCGCCAGACGTTTGGGCACGAGTGAAAGAGTCGTTATGTTAGGCGCTGAGTACTAAGTTCGAATCAAGATATCACAAGGTGTCTACTGTAGTGGAAGTCCTTGAATTATACTGGATTTTGTTTTACATACTAGAAATACTGGAATTTCAAAATTATAAAAACTGAATTAACAATTAAATTTTGTAAATTTAAGTTTCAACGAAAGTTAAGTGTGCTTTTTATTTGATAACTTTTCAAGCCAAATGTAAGTCGACCAGACTACATATGATTGACTGCATTACGTACATAGTGAGCCTTTTCCATTAAAAAACTTAAAGCAGGCCTTCTACTGTAGTTACGCAATAAGTGTGAATGTCAAACACATTTCTAGTGGCTAAACGACCAATATATGTACACTTAACTATTATTTTTCACTTTGAAATCGTTCTTTTTTTTTTTTTTCCTTTCGCCAATTTAATGCAGATTAAATGCTTACAATGGGACGAAAAAAATGTGTGTTAAGTTTTGATTTTTATATTGGAATGTTAATAAAAAAAAAGTGATACCAGAAATACGGCATACTACAGTTCCTAAACTCAATATGTTAGACATCTTGTATGCGAAATATGTCTTAGACACCATGTATGCAAAATATCTTTCCCTCAACTCGATTAGGATATAGGATTTTTAGATTTCTGGGCTCTCGGCATCTAAGGCCATTTAGCCCGTCACGTTTGAGGGAGCACACTATCCGGGGAAAGGGAAGGAAGAAAGGATTGGGGAAGGAAGGAAGCGGCCTGGACCTATAAATTAGGTACCATCCCGGCATTTGCCTGATGTGAATGAAGAAAACCCAGGAAAACCTCATTCAGGGTGGCTGGCCTGAAAGAGCGTGTTACACTTTTCGACCGAGTGCCCCCACCGGGAATCGAACCCGGGACCGATCGCACCGAAGGCGAGAATGTTAGCGACTATGCTGAAATCTTTTATTGGTAGTTCTTTATTGGACTTAAGGAAGAGAAGAGTTTGGCAAACGTAATACGAAAGAAAAATTTTAATATTCATAAATATGTAATTATTAACTTTCTTTAAAAAAAATACAAAAATTAAAGCAATATGTTTTATTTAACATTAAGAAAATTATTAACAGTTCGTCTGATTCCTTCATTTCCTAGCTTTCTTATATATTACAAAAATTAGATCAACATTAGATCAGAAGTACAAGAATCGTGAACAAGCGAAAAATCAATCCATGACGAGGTTAGGCAACAAATGCCACAAACGCATTAAACTATTTAATTTAGATGAATAAAATAAGATAGAGATAGAAAATATACAGATAAATGAGGTGAAATAAAGATAGAAGTGTAGGAAATGTATATATCTTGATTGGCGCTTAGTTTTCAGTGCCTAGCTTACTTTATATGTCGTAAATTATGATTTTTACTATGTACCTCGCGCCCAAACGTCTGGCGCCTAAACGGCTTTGCGCCCAAACGTCCGGCGCCCAAACGGCAGCGCCAAAACGTCCGCGCCCAAATGGCGGCGCCCAAACGTCCTGTCCCGGTTTTATGATTCTGGTAGTACTGTACATATTGGCAATAAATAGTATAACGTTAACAACTCACAATTCCCACTTAATTTAGGTTATTACGTAATCCATATCATTTGTTATTATTGAGAAATACCACTGTCATATGATAGTCGTTATCACTTCTATTAGTGTGTAATCCAACTCTTGGGTACGAGATAGTGTAAGAAAGGTTTTTATATTATTATTATTATTATTATTATTATTATTATTATTATTATTATTATTATTATTATTATTATTATTATTATTATTATTTGTTGCATAAGGACGTAAAGCAAAAATCAGTCAATTTCTTACCTTTTCTCAATGTGAGAGTACAGTTTTTGAATACATTGATTTCTAAATAGTACAGCGTAACAGGAGCTCTTCCCCTAACGACCCTAGACATCCCTACGCACTGTTCGAATTTTCAGAATCACTCAGTTGTTTCGGTTGCAATGTAATTTCATTTATGGGTATTAATATGGTTTATTTTATAGTCATGTAATTCATTAGATTGGTTAAGGATCCTTTGATGGTATGTTGTTTGTGCGGCATGATTCGGTATCAGAATTTTTTAAAAAGTAATTCGATGGGTATTAGTTTTTTTCTTTTTCTTTACTTTTGATTGGAGTATGGAAACTATTATGGAGGAATAGGGTACAGTCACGTGCATGGTAGTTGTAAATATAGTAGCTGGTTCTTAGATATTCTGATTTGTCAATAATATTTGGGAAGTCAGGATTACCAATATATATATATATATATATATATATATATATATATATATATATATATATATATATATATATATATATATACAGTTTAATTAAAATGAGGCTCTGGTTAAAAATTAGTTCAGTATGGTATCTGTGTAATTGACAACCCAAAATTCGACTTGGTAAGAACTAAAGCGCGGGATAAAATTCCTTACTAAAATAATACTATGAATCTTGAAATTTGTAAATATTTCTGCAAAAACACAACCAATTTTAAAACAAATAAATTCTCGTTCGTGGATTCGCTAACTAATTGTAGAAAGGAAATCGAATTTCAGATGTGAATTATATTTTGAAGTTTTCCATAGCAAATATTAGACCTTATTATTTATTTATATTTTAATGCTTCAGAAATAAAGATCGTTATTTTGCAAACTTTTTTGAGGCTATAGAATAGAACACTGTTCATTAAGACATGGATTTTTTTTATTATTATTATTACATTGATTTGTATTAAATATAGCGGATGCGTGAATAAACGATTAGCGTTCGTGCTTTGCAGACAAGGGTTCTCGGTTTCGAATCCTGAATGATAAGTCTACAATTTTTGCCAGGACTTCCCATTGTCTCCTAGGGTACTGCTGAGATAAGAGCCTTAAATATAGATAAAGTTGACCTTCAAAATTCCTTCCCATTCTTCATTCAAATTGTTTTCAGTGTGAATGACTCATCTGTATCTAGAACGATGTTCGTAAATTAATGTACTATATATAGTTTATTTTCATATATATTCACTCAGATACACACAAGTAATAAAGAACATATATATTGTTCTTACGGATCCAATGATGTTTTTATTTTAATATTTTATGTGAGTGTAACACTCATAATTGTGAAATTTGTGTTTGAGTTTTTATCTCTTTTTTTATATAATTAAATGTACTTTTTCAACACCGAGACTATATGAAGTGTGAATTTTCAGTTGAAGATGGGATCTGAACACATATGCTCATCAAGAATCAAACCCGAATTAATGCATACAGAAAGCACGCGCGTTAGTTCCTCCTTTACTAGGAATTCAGTAATTAGACCAGGGGCACGCTAACTCACTAGTGGAGTGTTCATTTATGTTGGGAGGGATCCCTGGTTCGATCCCAAATCGTGTGAGTTTGCGATGGACGGATCGTGTTGGTGGATTTTCTCGAAGTTCTCCCACATTCTTATTTCACCATTTCTTTCATACTTTTCAGTAAAGTCATAACCATGGAATGTACAATTAAAGCTCTCATTTTTTTTTCTCGTGTAATTAAATTAGTATATAGCTTAGAGGTTACAAAAACTTAATCTTCTCTGCAAACATGATCGAGCGTAAGTTGCAAATATGGCATGAACAATATATCGACCCAGACCTAATTTAATTAAACATGATTTGGAAGTTAATGTATTCATTATCCTGTCCCATTTATTTTTGATCCTGGAATAACCCGACGAAGAGATTATGCCATCATTAATTTGACGAGATGTTTTTACATAACTTGTAAGCTTTATCATAAAGAATAGGATGCAAGTCACATTACCTAAGCAAAGTTGCCATATATTAATAGCACTATTTTTGTTTTTATTTGTTGTAGGATAGTAGGATAACTGTAAAAGCTTGTGAAGGGATTATGGTGCTAGCGTCTCTACCGGATGATAAAATTGCTCGTTCAGTTGTAGCCAATTCTAATTTTTGCACAACCCTTGCCCTCCGTCTTGTCACATTGTTCAGTGCAATACCTAAAGATCTTGATCCTAATGACTTCGAAGACATGCAAGTGAACTGGGGGTAAGTTGCGTGGTACTAATGAATTTTGGAATAACATATTTGTGCATGTTTTTCTTTTTCTTTTTTCTTTTTCCTAAACATTTCTTTCCTGTCCTGCTTATTCCTATCTGCAGTTTCAAACCTCTGTTAGTATTTACTTGTGCTTCATGGTTTATTGTATTAACTTGTATTTACTTAAAAGAAATGTAAATATTTCGTATTTTTTTCGTTCTAGTACGTCTTTTGTTAGACATTTGAGACATTAATGGGAACATTAGTAGGCATTTGAAACAGTAATAGAGATATTTCAATAATGTTTTATAGATAATGCTGTTTTATCTTGTACGCATGAAAAATAGATTGGCTTACAAAATTACAAACCCTACATTCTAAAACGAGCTATTCTTGCTTGAACGTTTTTATGTTTGTCAATTTATTTCTGAAAATGAGCAACTGTAATGCTTTTCATTAAAGTTGATGACATATTGTTTTCAGGTGATCAGAGAAAGCTATTTAGTTTGATCTCGACTTCGAGAAAACTCATTTAATATCATCTGTAGGAAGCACCCTTCCGGAATTTTCGTTGAATGGTGTAAATCTACTGCTTTTCTGAGGGCGGTGGTAATCATAGCCCTGGAACTCGTGGTCACAACCAGAAATTGTTCTATAGTAAAGTGTAACTAGCATCATTATTTTTTACAGTAAGAAGTACAATCTCAAGTAGTAAATATATATTTGAGATTTACCTAACCCGATTAAATGTCCAGGGAGTAATGTAGAAAGTATCGTCTGAAATTCAGTTTTCGCTTCTGACGTCTATTATTCCATGCGATATTTGAAAGAAATTCCATGGATTTTTCTCCTATGTTGTAAGCAAACACTAACTTCTAAAACTTACCTCTGTCTTTTCGTATTTTTTCTTAGATATGGTCCTATGTTATATTGATATATATTAAGGTAGAGGTACTGATTCATTCTCTTGCGAAATTGGCGAAAATCCCCCACCAATTCCACGATTCCCGCGCTTGATTTGTACAAGAGTCGTTGGGTAAAGTGTGATCATTTGAATATTCCAAACCGTAGTCGGTAGAGTAGTAGCAAATTTCGAAATCGAATGCTTTGTGAAGTTATAAAACGAATGTTACAACATGTATGGAAATATACGCCTGGTCATTATATCGAAGGTATCCATAGGCTAACTGCGTTATAAGTAAAGGTATGAAAAAAACGTAAAGAGTTGAAATATTGTTGGAAATAGGCGGTTTTTAATCTGAAATGTTGGAATTTTCCCAATTGCATCAACCATTTGGACTCCACACTGGTAAGACGCCATATGTTCATGAAAATGGAACATTTCCACTTCAGCAGACTGTTCGCGAACGTGTATGTGAAAAATACAGCAACTCTAGGATAATATTCGTGCAGAAATACGGCACTCGGACTAGAAGTGTTGACTCCTGTCATGAATCATGTGCTACACAGGACCCGTAACTGTGAGGCCCATAATGGCGAACACTACCTGAGATTATATTCCACACATAAATGTAAAGAATTTCCTATCTTTGGTCTTCATGTCTGTGAAATAACAGTGGGAACTAACGATAAATAAAAAAGTTATTCGCAGTTATAAAAACCCCTTCGTGACTTTCGGCCGCTCTGTGTTATCATTTTCTTACTCTCAGTGAGCAAAGCTTGGTCCTGTAGATGTTCTTGTAACGTAGCCATCAAACATTTAAGCAGTGTACAACTAGTATAAAATGTTAGACATAGATATTATTATTTTCTTAATTCTTTGTCAACGAACTGTTCGTTATTAGATGCATCTTGTAATACGAACCCGTGCAGTTCCAAATATTGCGTACGTATTCTATATCGTTTGTTTGCCAACAATATCAAGCGAACAAATCTGGCCAAGTTTGGTATGTACATATTATTATGAAACAAGAGAACATAAATTTCTGTCTGTTAAAGAAATTTATACTTAGATTAATTCATTTGTTTCGAAGTTACTGGCAAAATAATAGATATGAAGTAGTAAACTTTCTACTGAGGATTGTACAGTACATACACCGAAACTTACTTCGCTTAATTTCTTAACACGAACAGATATTTTTGCCCCGGTAAAAAAAAAAAAAAAAAAAAAAAAAAAAAAAATATATATATATATATATATATATATATATATATATATATATATATATATATATATATATATTATATATATATTACGGAACAGAAACTTTTTTTTTTTCTAAATATCGTCAACCTTCTTTTTCTCCCAACATTTTAGTGTCCTGTTCATAACTACAAGAATTAATCTCATTTCATTCGTATTTAAAACAGAAAGTACTTTCTGGCAATTTGAAAATAAATCTGCGATGCAGTACAGTAGACAGAAAATTTTATTCCTGCAAAATGTTTGTGTCATAAGTGAATTACCACAAAACAGTTGAAAGCTGAACTTCAAATTCTTCTTTTCTCTATACACAAAAATTGTTTTCTGCTTGGAGTCGTATAGTAAAATCAATCTTGGAGAGCCAATTCGTATGTCGAAGAATACATTGCGGAAGCTCTTTACATCTCTGATGTCTTTCTGTCCTCTTTTCCTTGGAACTTTCATCTTTTTTTTCCACCTTCAAATATAAAGGAACAAACGTTGTTAGTTTTATGATAAAATTTCAACAAGGAATATTTCCTCTCTTACTCTGAAAATCCCCCGATATTAGCTGTGAGTAATCTAAATTTGTTTATCCTCTCCGTAACGGACAAATAATCATGGCTTATCGGTGTCCTTTATTCAGAAGTTACACTGTATATTTTTTATTGTATATGTACACTGCAGGAAGAAATTAATCATTACAGGCATAATAATGTGTTACGTTTTATCTGCATATTCGCTACGCTACAACCATAGAACAATATTCATTGATTCTATACATTGCTGTATTGTGGAATTTACAGACAGAATATTTATAATGTATTCAACCCTATACAGACGTCGTACATCGCTTTAGTTTATTCAGTTGCAGGCGATACATAAGGAATACCTGTTTCAATTTCAGGTGTGTTTATGATCGTGCATATACAGACTTCCGATTTTTTATTACCATACAAGTTCATATATTTCTTGTAAGAGTTAAATCTTGTCTTTCTCTTTCTGTAAACTAGAATGGAAGAAATAAATAATTTTCTAGAATTAAAAACTTGATTCGAAAAACATCAATCATGAAATAATTGTTATTCGTTGTAATTCAGCACGTACCTACTTTCCAGGTTAGATTCGCCACAATGGGTCGATGGTTCCAAGTTTCCAGGATGCAGGCAAGTTTCAAGCTTCCTAGCGTGGCTAGACTACTGTGACCAGGTAAAAATCTCTAATAACCCCCAAGAGTAATAGAAATTTCTACAATTTTTACGTTGTGAATAGTGTTCTGGAATGAATTGAGAAATATTGATAGACCGAATTTTCATATGCCAAACGAAAATTTGCTTTGTTTTGTGCTCAGAAAAATCTCTTGGTTAAATGACCCGTAATCCAGTTTTTTTTTTTTTTTTTTTTTTTTTTTTTTTTAGATTAGAACACTCTTAATAAATACTTTTTGCATATTATAACTAGACATTCACAGGATTAGAACATAGTATATTCTTCACAATTTATATCTGAACCATCCACCCTCACTTAAGATCTTCTTATCCCTAATTTTTATGGCATGTAAGAATGATTGTTATCTTAAATTCTTATGGTGTAACGGATAACATGACACATATATTTTAAAGGGTGCAACTCATCAATCTGATTCATGCACGATACCTAAATTTATCAGATGTCATTTACGTTATTGTAGTTTACTTCAGTTATAGACAGTGATGATTCCAGAACATTCTTCCCCACCCCGGGAGGTATTATTACATAAGGGGGAAGAGAACTACAAACCATAAATGTCCTACAGCAGTTCCCACTTAATTCTTACTTGAAGAAGGGGCATAAATATTTATTCAGTCTGGAAAGGCCGACAAAAATTATGAAAAACTATTAAAATATTTTACAGGTAAAGTTTATTAATAGAAATCAAATTTTAAATTTTAGAAATTTGGGTTGTCGATGTTGTTATACATTTGAACTGACAATTCAAAGGCACACACAAACAGAAATACTAATAACCTACATACATGATATAACGTGAGGAAATTTTGATAATATATAAAGAACTTATACATTATTCTGATCATTCGTACAGCTTATAATTGTGTCTCATACAAATAGACAAATCTACACAATAGTTACAAACTTGCATATATTATAAATATCATAATATATTAACCGTAGGAATACCAGGATATTTTTCTGTTACATGAAACACCAACGGGGGGAGGGGGGGGCTGTGAGGCCCACAACTTAAAGGTCATTATTTCTCACGGAAATTAATTTATATTGTCTGATATGAACTTGACATATCTAAGACACCATATAGTTTTATTTTCTATATTACTGGGTTTCTAAGTACAGTGTTAAATTGTTGTGTGTAATTGTTTAAGTTACCATTTTTTATTTACCTATTTATTTTATTTGTTTCTATAGTAAAACTACCATACAAATCAATAGCAACTTAGTACAGTGTAGTATGTGTGCAAAGGCTGCTTCTAATCTCATTTTGGTGGTGATACGATAGAATGGGGAAGAGGTGCATATTTCAGTATTCCAATGAATTCAGGGTTAACTTTTTATACTTTCCATCCCGGTAATTCTTGGAATGGCGAAATTCTTTTAAAGTTTGTTTCCGCGGAGAGATAGACAGTGTGAATGATCTTCATTGCTCACTACTGGGGATATCATCAGAGGAGCAGTATTGCCAACCCAATATAAAGTTGCAGTTTTTCTATTAGCACAAAGTCAGGTTTTTGCACCTGGGAACGCACATGTAAAATGTAAGCAAACAAGCTATCACTTGTCTGCCAGTGTTGCACACTAACAGTGCTACAGCATGACTAACATTACAAGGTATTCACTGCAACGAACGGTACCACTACTTCCATTTGTTCCATTGATATTATCAAATAAAGTGTTCAAATTACTGTCTTCTGCATCAAAACCTGACAGGTTTATTTTCACTTCGTTATCTTCGGGCTCACCATCTGCTATATCAGATTCATTTAAAAGTTCTTTCTCGATTGAACTTTCACAAAGAGAACGAAAGTAATATTAACTGAAAAATCTACAGCATTGAAAATGTTTAATTACACTGAAAGACAAGAGTCGAGCTAGACTTATTTAACTGATAAAATGTACGCACAAATGAAAATGATTTATTGTATGTTTTTAAAAAAGTTTTGTTGAGCTTAATTTAGAAATATTTTTCTACTAAGCCCAAGTAGACAATAGGTTCACACTAAATTATTATAAGGAGAGGCCTGAAGCACCCGGGGGGAATTTTGTAGCTCCGGGGGATTTCCCCCCGCCCCCGGGCCACCCCAGAAATCATCACTGGTTATAGACAAAAGAGTATACATTTATAGGGTTAGTTTACGATAAAGCATGTGAATGTGATTTTCATTGGTTATGAAAAATTTGAATTATTTTGTAGTAAGTAATTTATCACATTATGCGTTGTTCCTTGCGTATACTTATGAAAAGGATGAGTTTGGACGTGGGCAGATTGCCCACACATAGTTCAAAATTCAAAATCTAGAAAGAATACGAGTGAATTATTTCACGTTTTTGAGATTATATTGCCTCCCAGTTTCATTATAACTTACTTTTGTGGCCAACAGGATTGACCTAAAAGGATTCTTGATGTGTTATTTTATTTTACTCTTGCATATAGTATCGAATTTTTAACAAAACCTTTACAATCTTATCTATCTGCTACCTTTTTTGACTTATATTTTTTAGTCTTTTGAGACATTTCGAAAATTTGCAATATATCCTAACATGAAAGATAAGAGAACAGGTTTCTGTCATGTTTTTGTTTATTATGTAAGCACTTACTAGATGAGTTACTGTCATAACAAATGGAGAGTGTGAAAATGGGATGAAAATGTATGGTTACTTAGTGAATCGTACGCTTAGATTGTACAAGCAAGAAGATAATTGAAATTAATTTTGATCAAAAGTGATTGATGTTATCCACACTGTACATTTAATGCTAATATGCATCAAACAATCAGAACATTTACTGACTTTCATATGACAGAGATCTGTTTAAATTTAAAGTGCAATGAAATTATATTTTAAAATCAAATTTATATCCGTTACATATTAAACCTCTATACTTTGTTTAAGAGGATAATGAATAAATGTATCTTTTAATTCTGGTACCTAGAGTATTCCTGCCAGAGTGGATTGATTTAAATCAAGATTTAAATCACTTCATTTTTTTAAAATAAAAATCGTTGATTTAAATCATATTCCGAAATAAATTGAAGTGAAAATAAGTAAAATCCCGTTTGTGTTCTGTTATTTCGATTATTAAAGATAATAATCGTAATACAATGAGACTCAAATGTATGTACGAGTATGAAAATGAGTGTCATGCAGAGGATGATTAGGGAAAATCTCGTTTTGAACTGGTAACGGGGGAATCCTGCTTTCTTCTATTCGTAACATACGGTTTTAAATCATTAACTATTCCAACGGGGAAATCACCATGGACTTTTAAGACGAAACTTCTTTTGTGTGCGCGTCTGTTTGTTCCCAGATAGTAGGGCCGTATTTAGAGGGGTTCGATCCCTTCTCTGATTTTTTTAATATTAATAGATATTATAAGTTTAGGCGAAATTTACGTATTTTATATGTATTTCGTGCCGCAAGCTAATTCCGATTTTTTTTTTTTTTTTTTTTTTTTTTTTTAATATGTCCCTGCCAAATGTCAGTAACTTTTGCGAAGAGAAAGTGTCATGTTGATAAACATTGCTGTACTTTTTCCTTAATGCTTGTGAAACATTGTTTTTGATTGAAATAGGTTAACCGTTAACGATTGGGGATTAATTCAAACTTCAGTTCCAAAACTTTCACTTAAATGGCATAATTAATATTTAATTCTAATTCCTAACGTTTTTTCTTCAATTCCCTTCTTGTATTATACAAGCAGAAAGATTCAATTTAAATGAAATCGATTTAAATGTAAAAAATCAACAAAAAATATTTTTTCCACCATGATTCCTGCATTCTTATCTTTAGTCAGTCTCCTTGAGTTGTGCTGACGTTGGTTAAAAATATGAAGAAAAAGTTATGAAACATCAAAGATTAGAAAATAATGAATTAACGGGGGAAGAGCATTGTAGACACACATTGTCTTAACATGGCTGTTGAAGTGCCTTTCGTCAAGTGTTAGGAGCTCACTCTGAAATAGAGAGTATTATTATTAATAATAATAATAATAATAATAATAATAATAATAATAATAATAATAATAATAATAATAATAATAATAATAATAATAATAATAATGATAATAATAATAATAATATATTTATATATCTAGACCGCGGGAGGAACAGTATAAGTCAGAAATTGACCAAAATGAGATAAGTCAAAATTGGAGATCTATGTGTCATGCTTCACCTCCGCTTAACTTGGTATAAGTCAATCTAAACGTGAGTTGAATAATCGCGTCTTGGTACTGTTAGTATAAGTGATTCATACTTATTCTTGGTAAAATAAAAAATCACCTTCTGAAAACCTATCTTTTTTGACGTATACTGTTTCTTTCGTGCAGTCTAGGTATGTGAAAATACACAGACATAAGTTCATAACATTCCTTCTTAAGTTACATAATCAGTGATAACATGAATATCACAAGGAAGAAAATAGGAAATAAAATACGAAAAAGAACTAAAAAAAATGAATGTACAATCCAGCTATAAGAAGATCATGTATGCCAGAGTGTTAACAAACAGTAATAGTCATAGATGATCATTAGATATGGTTCCATACATAAATTTAACTCATCCGTCCGAAAATAGATGTGTTAAATCATGTAGTTTGTTGTAGATTCTGATCATTCTTGTAATTGATGAATATGTATGAGTTGAGATTCTTGACCTAGATATAGAATCTGTTTTGATTTTTGGAACGATATTTTGGTACATTGAAGAGGAGTGTTTGTTTCAAGTGTAGTTTCTCAGTTTCTATTTAGTTGTTAGTGTGGCCTTCATTGCACTAACTGTTGTCTGTTAGGTATTAGCAGGTTTAAAATTATAAGCATATTTTAAAAAAAGTTTCGTTGGTTTTCATTTTTAGATCCAAATAAAATTCTTGAGTCTGTGATATTGTGCTATCTTTTTTCTAAATGTTGATTGTGTGAAATCACCAATTTACACATCAATTGTGTAGAGTTACATAACGCGAGTTCCACAATTTATACAGATAGCCGAATATTGTAAGAGTTCGTAAGCAAGATGCTTAAGATAGGAGAGGGACATCACTTGAATGGAAAAGTCCTTTCAGGTGTACATTGTTACGGTTGAAAAAAACTAAGTAAGAGGTCTCTGAGTAGGTCTAGAAGAAGAGGGAAAGGTAATATAAAACGAGACCTTTGGCGGTCATGTCCACTGGTCTAGTGGCTACCATGGGCGCCTTTAATGTAGGAAGTTTTTGATTCGATTCCTGATGGAAAGGATTGGAATTTCCTCGTATAGCCTTGGTGCTGAAAAGATACGGTAAACTTCAACAAATAAGACCGATGGCGGAAGAATGAGGACTCAGTGGTAGAGTACCCACCTCTGTTGCGAGGGATCCTTGGCTTGATCCCAAGCCATTTTTTGATGGACACTATCATATTTCTTGGAGTTTACCCATTTTCCTTCACATTCTCATTCCACGAATTCTCTCATAATCATTTACTTTCATTAATCATTTGTTTCCGTTGTAAAAGGCATAACTATTAGCGTTAAATTAGATTTCATTTTTTTTTCAAGATGTTTGGAGTGAAGGATGTACGAGGGGGACTGGAAAATTCATGAAATCACCAAGAAATAAAAATTGAAACATATCATTGTAGTCATTAGAAAGGCCATATCATTGTAGTCATTAGAAAGGTCATATATTGTGAACCTCTCATCCCATATATGATCATTTTATCATTGTTATTTCCTTTGTTACAGGTTCTGCAAGAAGATATGGCGGAGGATGTAAGGAAATTCGAGAAGAATGAGCTTCGCAATGTCATCAAGTTTTTATGGCGGAGGATGTAAGGAAATTCGAGAAGAATGAGCTTCGCAATGTCATCAAGTTTTTTCTGCTGCAAGACAAATTCTCCTGGAAATTCATAAAACTTTGCAGGATACTTTGGGGGAACACGCTCCTGGATATACAAGATTAGCGAAGTGGGTGAAGCGTTTTAAGACTCGTCATCGTAAGACTAAAGATGAACCTCGCTCAGGCAGGCCTTCAAGTACAGTCAGTGACCACGGAAAACATCGACAAAGTGCATGACATGATCATGGAGGATAGGCGCATATCGATCAAAAACATTGCTGCGTGTGTGGGGATATCGCGCGAGCGTGTGGGTGTCATAATAGCAGAATATTTGGACATGCGGAAGGTCAGTGCCAAATGGATCCCAAAATATTTGAATGCTGACCAGAAGCGAACACGGGTGCAGATGTCACAGGAAATTTTGCAAGTTTCAAAACCCGGGTGAGTACTTGCGTAGTCTGGTGACAGAAGATAAAACATGGCTGCACTACTATGATTCCGAGACTAAACAGCAATCCATGGAATGGCGCCACAGTGGATCTCCTCGACCGAAGAAGTTCCGAAGACAAAGATCAGCTGAGAAGGTGCTTGCATCGGTGTTTTGGATAAGGACGGTGTCATCCTTATCAAATATCTTAAAAAGTGTGAAACCATCAATGGTGGGATTTATTCCAATTATTTGAGCTAAAGGAGGCTCTGAAGAAAAAAAGTCGGGGAAAAGTGAGCAGTGGGTTCAGTTTCTCCAGAACAATGTACCCTCCTACAAGGCTTATCAAACCCGAGACTAAACAGCAATCCATGGAATGGCGCCACAGTGGATCTCCTCGACCGAAGAAGTTCCGAAGACAAAGATCAGCTGAGAAGGTGCTTGCATCGGTGTTTTGGATAAGGACGGTGTCATCCTTATCAAATATCTTAAAAAGTGTGAAACCATCAATGGTGGGATTTATTCCAATTATTTGAGCTAAAGGAGGCTCTGAAGAAAAAAAGTCGGGGAAAAGTGAGCAGTGGGTTCAGTTTCTCCAGAACAATGCACCCTCCTACAAGGCTTATCAAACCATGCAATTGCTGGTGGATTTGGGCTTCACCTGTGTACCTCACCCTCCCTAGTCACCTGATCTGGCTCCCTCCGACCATCACCTCTTCCCACATTTGAAAAAACATCTCAGAGGCAAACATTTTCCATTCGATGAGGCAATCATTGCGGAGGTGGAGAGCTGGTTTGCACAGCAGGACAAGACCTATTTGCAAAGGATAGAAATGTTGCAACATCGTTGTGAAAAGTGTATTGAGCTTCGGGGGGAATACGTTGAATAGTGTATTAAAATAGGTCTTCCAGGTAAATTTCTTGTTGGTGATTTCATTAACTTTCCAGCCTCCCCTCGTATACATCCCCACAGGGTAGAATACATTGACGTTCTTTGGTTTTTGTGATAGAGAACTTACAAATTCCTTAATCCATAGAATTAGCTAATTAGGGAGGTAAATATTTTCTCATACTTTACGAAGTGTTTTCATTTATACTTGCTATGGAGTATAATTTGTCTTTATTTCCTCCTTTTATAGTTAGTTCGTGAGTCTCATCCAATTATAGGAGAAATTCTTGCTCAAGCAATTAGGATACACTTTCTTCAGGGAGTTTTAGAGCCTGCATTGTTACAGGATGATGGCAGTAATAAAGTACTTACAACAGCTTACATTTCCAAGTGTTTGAAACAAGTAACTGCTCCATATTTATTGTCAGGTAATAATTAACATTGTGTTGTGTCCTTTTTATTAGTGTAATCTTTATATAAACCAGATCAATTATCTCTAATAGTCCTTATAATTTGTAAAACATCTTCGTAAGTCCTTATATATTGGCTCTTTTCAACCTTCTATTCGCGAACCAGTAAAAGAAATGAAAAATCACGAAAGATGAAGCTTCTTTTCATTAACTGTTTTTCAATTTATTTAAACTTATTTAACCGGTTAGACGTGTAACTATTTCCGCAAACAGGTACTGGTTCGAAGACATTGTTGAAAAACCTTCAAGGTTATAACACGTAAAGTGTGTGAAAAATGTTAATATTGTATCCTTGAGGAGGAGAGAATGTAAGAAAATATTTTTTAAACCTGTGTTCGGAGATTTTACTTTTGTCAATAATGTGAATCAACGGTAAAATTATAAAGAATGGAGATTTTCCATGTTTCCGGGCATTGATTGTTCGACCTTATTCACAAAGTTACATGTTTGTAAACATCAACATGCCACTTCATACTAAATTGAACACAAGATTGAATGTTGTGGAGTGTTTATTGTGGCGGATGAGTAGACTTTTGCTCCTGGAGTCGTTTTAAATGTTTGTAATGAGTATTTGCTTCCGATCTCAAATTTTGTTTTTCGAGTACGAATTGTCGCAGATATCGCAGATTGTTGACTTCAATAGATACAGTTCGTTGAAATACACCACATTCTGTAATTCCTTCCGGTATTTCGGAGGCCTGTAGTTCGGAGACTAATTCATCTCAAGGGGAAGTATTAGAAGAATGAATATCCAAGTTTTATATATATATCATATTCTGTGCTAAACTGTTTATCAGGAGGCAATGTGCATTAGTCTAGGAACAGTGAAGAAGCACAATATTTTCTAGTAAATAGAGAGCTTTCTTTGTGTTACAATTCGCTAAAATCCGAGTCAAATGCTACAGTACAGCATAATTTTCAAACCAAGTGTCAAACAAAACCGTTAACAGACGAAACACAAAATTGAACAAACAAGTTGTCTGTGTGCCAGAAAATGTTCAAGCAGGCCAGGATCATGACCTAACATTATGGATCTCAAACAAAAATCCTTTACCAAGAGTCCTCAGAAGTCAAAATTTATTTATTCTCTTTTTCTTGGAGTGAGTTTGCCCTTGAGCTTGAGAGTCCGAAATCCCGGTGGTATTATGAAACATGTAGTAATATAAGACAATGCGTTGATATATGCTTACGTGTAAATAGATGTTATTTTAAAGTTTATTATAAATTTGGTGTCGAACAGGAATATTCGGAACTGGGAACAGAAATCTGGAAAACTAAAGGAATTCAGTCGCACTCTGAATAAAAAGCCATAAACGTGAGTCATGTCTTTTTATTTCAAACTCTCGCCGTAATATTCCCTCAAATCAAAGATGAAATATAATGTAAAATTTTTAGTCTATGTCTGAAAATTAAACCACTTCTGTACTTTTACTCTCTAGAAAAGCCCACAAACGATGTTTATACTCACTATCCTTTTGCAATAATTGTATCCAAAGCTTAAACTTTTCATCATGTTTATCTTTGTATCATGTTCCATGTTTACCGTTAAAACTGAATATTATACTATATACCAAAACAAAATATTTTTCATATATTCGTTTGTTGAAATAGTTTTCAAGGAACTGAAACAACAACAAGAACAACAACAAAGAAAGCTCACATTTGTTTCATATGTCCAGTTCATGTCTTTCGGTTGCAGTTTTTATTAGTTTATTTTTTCTTTTTTACTTTTCGTGGTAGTTTTACACTTACCATCGTCTACAAAGATCATTATGGAAATAAAACAATAGTTGTTCTGTATTTTTTTTAAGTCTCTTAACTCACATTAATACATGTAGTAGTTTCTTATAGCTCTCTTCGCTTGTCTAGTTGCTAGTGTGCGCACCTTTGGAGCATGGGGTTTCGTGTTCGATTCCCGTTCGAAGATCCTTGAAATTTGAACACATTACGGTGGTTCGGATCCTACCTTAAACTCTAGGTCCGTGTCTCGTACAGCCTTGGTGCAGAAAAAGGACGTTAAACTTCAACTAGTAGTTCCTTAACTAAGTATACAATAGAGAGAGAAAACATAAATTTTCTGTGAAAGAATACCTAACTGTACAGAGTGTTACAAAAGTAGTTTTCCTCGAAAAAGTTAACAAATAACAGTTTCTTTATCTTTTATTGTACAGATTTGTTAAAAAATATATATATATATATTCACTATAATAGCAACAGAGGTGGTAAACTAAACAAGTTTGAAAACTATTGTTCTGGGAATTGATTTCTTATTTCACGCTGTATACACTTCATAAGTAACGTAAGCTTTGTTTTTAAGAAAAGAAAGAACACAATTAAATTGATAATTTACCACTAAATTATTATATTTTTTTTATTTATTTATTTTTTTTAAATAACATTTTACTTTATTTTAAATTATAATTTGTAACTGTTTCGGATATCTAGCATATCCTTCTTCAGACACGATCGAAATTAATGAAAATACAGACATATATATAAATGTTGTTATAACAGAGTTTAAATTCTTTAACCGTCATATATATATATATTCATTTTTTTTTTTTTTTTGTATTTTTATTCAAATAATTTATACATTATTCAAATACTTATTCTAACAATTTACTTATTGTTCACTTTTTTTCAGTTAAAACCAATTATATTTTTTTTAAAGAGAAAATGTTTTCATAGTAATACTGAAAATGTTTTACATACATGATATAAAAAACAGAATAGGAAATATATTCCATAGATTTTGCAAATGTTTTCCAACGTGTTACTTGCAATCTTTTCTATTGTTACGAGAAAACGTATGAAATAAGAATATCATCCCAGCGAAGAAATATAATGGGAAATAGAACGGATTTTCTAAATAAACTTAAAAAGCAAATCGCTGTCCATCACCATGTTTATACTACTTATTTTAAGTAAAAAATTTCATCCAGCTCTTGTGCTGATGGGAAGGACTTTAAAATGCTGACTGCATTTCCTCTCTGTATTGCTAGGCTTATTCGTTGTATTAAATAGTGTTTGCTTCTTGGGTCGCCTGACTTCTTAATTAAAGTTGATCCTAACTCATTCAAAAAATCACTGGCTTCTTTGCTAAAAACTCCCATCGTTTCTGTAGCAAAGGCAACAAAAAGATGGTCTTCTTTCAGTCTGGAGTACTTTGTATGTTTACGTTTAACCGCTGCTTCTGCTGCATTTCCTGCTTCCTCACATGTTAGTGTTATGTATGAAGGAGCGAAAGTATCAACACATGTTACATCCCATACAAGACTCTGGCCCATTTTCCAAGGGATTAAAGTTACTCCGTCCGGTCTTTTACCATCATTTCGATACAATCCTTGTGGCTCAATGATGCTAGGAACATCGATGCTGGCTAGTGCTCGTTTGATTATTTGGTTTAATTCCGTGTGTCGTGTAATTCTACCACCACTTCTAATGCAGCTCAAAGCATGTAAACCTTTCTCGTCCACTCGATCTTGACACGCACATGTGAATGGGTGGCAAACATTTAGTCCCAAGCGTAATGCTACACATATTTTGAAAATATTATCGTCTAAAAAAGTTCCGATGTTTTTTGAAGGTGTAGCTTCTAACCAGGCGCCAGACTCTTTTTTCTGAAGTGCTTTTAGGCGAGCAACGTCAAAACTATTTTGTGAAATTACCTCCTTCCCAGCTATCTCGTTTAGTAGGATTTCATCCCATTTTCTTTGTGATTCCTTGGCCTCCGGAATGGTATTGTTATAGATGCCTTTCCATAATTCCAATGCTTCCGACAGATGAGGGATTTTCACTTCGTCAACTGAAATTTTCAAAATGTTGGAGACTAGTGACAACACCCCACAGCAAGAAGACAGAAACGCAGGAAGGCTCAAATCGGATGCTCTTCGAATATTTAAACCACCGAATCGTATTGGTAAACTTGCCTGAGCCCATTGGCTTTCATTTAAAACTTGATTTATTATTGTTTGTAAAGATGTTTTCAGGGAGTTATCCAACTGAAGAATTTTTGATGGGAGAAGCCATGTCGGAGTGGTTCGCAAAAAGTATGTTAATTTGGGGACACCTAGACAATTTTTTACGAGAAAGAAGGCTATATGTGCTGGCAGTCCTTTTAATCTATGTGTTATCATTTTTAAACTGTTCAAATGGTCTTCAAAATAACTTTCATAGCTATCTTCAAGTAGTGGTGTTCCTAATAACGATAACTCGTGAGCTTGTGTTATCCGAATTCCAGGCAACAAATTCTGAAACTGGGCTTCTATAATTGGATCTGATTTACCCGACGTGAAGAACAGTTCGCACTTAGAAGGATTAACTTGCAGACCTATCTTCTTAGATTCTGTCAATAAGAACTTTAGATCTTGTATAACCGTATCTGGTGAGCCCCCTAATGTGCCATCGTCTAAATAAAATAGATTTATTTCAGAAGAAAGCAAGCGCACTATTGGGTGGATTGCTAAGCTAAAAATCATCGGTCCAGCAGGGTCACCTTGTTGGCATCCTACTTGTGATGAAATAGTTCTATTTCCATAAAATAACAATGATGGGCTAGAATAGCTCTGCCATAAATATGGATATAGTTGAGGTAGAATTAGTTTCACTTCCTTTAACATAGAGTCTCTTTCGACTGAGTTAAAAGCATTTTTGTAATCTATTTTGAGGACTACCTTGTTCGAATCTTTATTTGCTTTTATGAATGTTCTGGTAGCGTGGATAATGGCCTCATTTCCCTTTCTTGTGGCAAATCCCAATTGACGAGGTTGTAAATATTTAGTACAACGATTGTAGACCAATGAAACAGCAATCTTTGAAGCCAATCTTCTAAAAACACAACCTACTGCTATTGGCCTGATTCCACCATCTTTCTTTCATAAGGCACATAAATTTGCTCCGTAGAAATATTTACATATATCCGGATTTGCCTTTCCATTTAAAATTAGATTTGTCATTCTAGTTATTGAATTTAGTAACATGAGCGCTGAATCACCTGCTGATTTGGACATTAGGTCTTTTAAGTGTTGAGGCGACAGTCCGTCTATCCCTGAAGCCGAACCGCAGGGAAAACTATGGATGGCCTTTAATACATCATCCTCATTAACTTTTAAGCACGGGTCTAATTCACTTGGAGGATCCGGCATTATTTGAACTCTAGATGGTGATGGATGTTTTCCTTGCAGGAGTTTATAGGTTTCCTCATTTGCAGGTGCCAAGGTATCATCTGAAGCTAGTAATCTCAAAGCCCCTTTTGTATCAAATTCAGAAATTTTGGATATTATCCTGTTTGTTAAATCAAAACTACGTTTTCTACTAGGAGCAGGAGGAGTGTCCATAGAGGAGGTTTCGTTTAGATTTTGTTTTATGATGTTTGTGACAGATGTTGAGCTACGATTTCTGGGTAGACATAAATTGTGAAAAGAAAATAATAATAATTTCTTCCACGAGACAAAATCATTCTTGTCGATACATTCCTCTACTACGGATGAAAGTTTTCTTGCTGCTGCGTTTCTAGCCCCTCTTGGGATTCGTTTAATCAGCCAGGTGCTTGATTTTAATTTAGTGAGCTCTTGAACAAAATCTTCCGTATTGGTTGTAGGTATTTCCTGTGAGCCATGTTTTCGTGTCTTATGTATGCTCAAACCCTTTTTTGTTGGAAATTCCTTGCCACATTCCGAACATGTTTGAGCTTCGATTTTAATTGGCAAAGGTATGTTTTGAGAAAAAATCACAGTATTATTTTCCATATGAAACAACAAAGGTAATATGAAATTATTATATTAGATTGCCGCAGATGATAGTTTTCGTTATATTAGGTACTATAGATTATTTTGAACTAAATTCTTTTGTGAGGTCAGGAGGTACATTAAAGTAGGCAAATAATTTATCTTGGTAATAACATTGAGAAAAAAAATATGTTTATATTTCATTCACAGAGGTGACTAGCTGGATCGTAGGAGAAAACCGAGATGCCGAGTTGTGTGGCGTTGTAACGTCTCCAATAAAACAACAGTTGCTGGACAATTGTATGCATGATCAGGATGAACTTAGTCTTGAAACGCTTAGGCTGTTCGAAGTAAGTATCGTAGTTTCTCCATGCTAACATTTGATTGATCTTTAGCGCAATGTTTTTATTTTTTTATTTTTATTTATTTATTTATTTACCTGACTAGAAATTCTCAAAATCCGAGAAAATTATAATAAAGACTTCCGAACAGAGTATGAGGCCATTTTACAATGGAAATAAGAATAGGAAGCCCAGGGCCTGTATTTAAAGATATTATCCTTGAATTTGCCGACAGAAGTAAGGGGAAAATCCAGGAGAAACCTCGGCCAAAATTTTGATCGCGGAATTCGAACTTAGGATGAACTTCTCGCGGCTATATGGTTAGTGTTCACTGTTTCGAGACGGAAGACCCAAGTTCGATATGATGTGATGTGATTTGAGTTTAATGTTTCTTGTAGAAGTGAGGTTATATGAGATTTGGACCTATAGCTTAACGTGGGATCCGGAGAACATGAGCTTCCGCCGGGGATCGAAATCGGATCTCCCACGTCAAAGGCGCGTAGGCTATCCACATACCACGAGTGGGCTCTTGAGACCCGGGTTCGATTCACAGTAGGAGCTCTGTGGTTCGCATCCTCGTTAGGCTGTAGGTTTAGCGAGAGACGTCTTATGTAGTCTCAGTGCTGAATGGGAAGCTAAACTCCAAATCAGTCAACCAATCCAACCTAGTATATCCCGACCAAAAGCAGAAACACTAATCGCGGTGGCTCAGTGGTAGAGCGTTTACCTCTGGTGCTTGGGGTTCCGGGTTCGATCCCAGCCCTCCCCCCAAGTGAACTTTGTGGTGGACAAACACCGTGTGCGTGTGTTTTCTCGGGGTTTTCCCGTTTCCTCCCACTTTCTTCATTCCACCATTTCATTCATTTTTCATCTTCACCGTCTCCTTTAGCCTAACCGGCATAACTGTGGGACGTAAAACTCAAAGATTTCATTTCATTTAATTTCATTTCATTTCAGAAACACCAATTATTAATCTTCACTCCCCCGCATAATTAGTATATTGAAAATGATTATATCAACACGTACTGTATTTGTATGATACTTATGAGCTAACAACAACAAAATTGAGGAAAGCTAAAGAAGTAGGAATATTAGTATTTTGATTCTTCAGCTAACATACCGGATCCGGGGCCATAGACAATTCTGTTATGAGTTAAGATACGGAAAAATGGAAAGAGAAAAGTTGTTGGAAATACGTAGTTTTCAATTTAAGATGGTGGAAGTTTTTCAATCACACCAGTTGTTTGGACTTCACACTGGTTTGCATGAAAAAACAACAGGCACGCGAACAGTACACCCTTCAGTAAAGCGAGTTGTTCGAACGAAATGTAGGGGCACACAGAAATGAAACGGGGTATGTGCACTTTGTTATGGAGGTCCAATAGTTTCCAACAATGCTGTATTGTTGGTTTGGTGAGGGTCCAAGGAAACAGCCTTCTGAACTGGTAACATCGCTTTTTCTTTAACATTGGACGCCTTATCAGTGTGGAATCCAAATGGCTGATGTGATTGGAAAAATTCTACTATTTTAATTGAGAACCACCTATTTCCAACAACTTTCCTCTCTTTTCATTTTTTCGTATCTTTATTCATAAGGGAGTTGGGCTATGGCCCTAAACTTTTGATACACCCGGTACTATTATATCCAGTAAATTATCTTGTAGCACACTTCATTTTCGTAGCTTTGTAGCAAAATTGTAAAGGAACTAGTGTGCTCTACATAATTTATATTGTAATTTAGCATTATAAATAGGGTAGAATCAAGCATCGTAGAGAACAGTAATTATTTGTTATTATATTACGTAATATTTGGTCGTGTCCTTTGTTAATTGAAGAGTTCGGAAGAATAACATGTTCTTAAAGAACTTTCACAAGTAAAATTAGCACATTTTAATGCATCAACTTCAAACAGTAATAATTTATTTTATCTGCTGACGTATGGTGTTAATTTGGCACAGTGACAAATAAATATATTTTGCTTAGTTATAGTAGGAGAAAGGTCGTCATAGATCTTAAAAGAAATCGTAACAGATTTATAGCAGGAGTAAACAGTAATATTGAGCAGTGTCCACTCAAATTTAAAATGAAACTTTCTGACAGTTTCGAGAAAAAATATGCTTTTAATTATAATTTGACATTATACTGTAATTTGTTCATTTTACTATCATTTAAATTTCCTAGACTTAACATATTACACCTTTTGTTTGTTAAGCTTGTTGTGTTGTTTAACCAAGTACAGATATCCATAGATCAGATGAAATTCAGCATTTAATTCCAATGTACCATTTGTGCTTTTTAGGTATTATTGGAAAAGCCAGGTGAACATGCATTGTACACATTGGTATTAACGTATTTAACCAGTCGAGGATACTACGATAGTTTGGCTTCCGAATCTTTGATAGCCAGTTGGAGTGACGAGGAAGACGAAAGGGAGAAGAGAAGAGAAGGAGCAGGTGATCATTGATATTATTAGTTATCCTGTTATTTGTGCTTCTGAGTAGCAAAAAGGTTAGCACGTATAGTCTCAGGTTCGATTGCTTATGAAAACACTATATTTTATGTGTTAATTTATAATCGCGAGGTAATTACGGAACATTTAGGTTGACAATTAACGTTGTTGGAAGGGGGTCAGCGCATCCCCTTCCAACAACGTTAATTCTCAACCTAAATGTTCCATAATTACCTCGCAATTATAAATTAATACATAAAATACAGTGTTTTCATAAGCAATATATATATATATATATATATATAAAATCAGGGAGCTCTTTTGAGGCACTCTTCTCTCTTCATCGCTAATCTGAAGAAAAAAAATAGTTCTTACGTAAAAATCATGATGTGTGAAATTCTCTGCTTGCCCATCTTGTAGAATAAAGGTGATGGGATAAGTTTGTATTTCAATAATAGTGTAAAATTTCCTTCTCTTCCCAATTTATGGGTAATAAAAAGTTGTTTGTATATGTTTCTGTGTAAAGTCATAAATAACAAACACTCAGTTGAAGATCTTAAAGATTCAACTAACGATAATGAATTGCGTATCACTCAGCAAACTGCTGATGCAATGTACAAAACTTTTTTTTTTTTTTTTTTAACACAGACCCTCAAAAGAACTTGCTGTGTACTAAAATTAGTGAATAGAAACTGTAAACCAACTTGCTGTGTAAACTGATTTTTTGAATTTTTGATATTTTATGAGAATTTTCATTTAATGTTTGTTTTATTTTTCACCAGTTTAGAAAATATCGTTTTCTAAGTTGAGTTGACATTATTGTCGTCCATGCCAAGCATTCGATAAATAATACAAGAATCAATTAGGCATATATAATTATTTTTTTCAGAGTTAGATATATCACCGGGTTCATCCCCAGTGAGTAGGACTTTAGCCCCAAGCAATATCAACAAAATCATTAATTGGTAAGTACTAACCATAATCATAAACTTGTTTTTATTATAAAAGTAATATTCAGTTTATGTATTCAACCAAGTAATTGTAACAATATTTCGATTATTTTCTATACTAAAACAAAATTAAAACTGTAAATACTATTTAATTAGATTTTTAGATTCTTAAATTCATATACGTTTAGTATTATTTAGTGAAACTAAAAGGAACTATTGTAGCATCATGTATGACATCCTTTACGTTTTCAGTGAATGAAATATAGAAGAAACAAAACATGCCTCCACAGCACTATTGCGTTAATTTTTAACATTTTTAATTCGAAACTTAGTATCTCATTAGATATCATGGTCCGGGCTGCGATTCAAGTGAAAGCCAAGTTTGTTCTAATGAATAGATCATAATTGTGGAATGTACACAACTAACACCCAGACAAAATAAATTGTTTTACTTGTGATTCATGTACTGTAAACAATCATATTATTTTCTTTTTTTCCTTTTTTGCTTTCTATCTTTCTTTCGTCTAGTTTTTTATATCTATTGCCTGAGCAAGTCCATTCTACAAATGAAGCCGAAGATAGCGGTTATGAACAGTACTTACAAGATGCTCACCGTCAGTATTTGGATTGTGTTGTTAAGTGCTCAGCGTACAACTGGCCCCAAGAGGCATTGTTTCCAGAAACTCCGTCTGACACTTCGAGTTCCGACTCCCGTCCGGAAGCAGATCATACGCGTCAGTTCTACGAAGGTGCATTTCTTCGGATGCTTTTCACTCGGCTGGAACAGTTGCCGGATCAGGTAATATTCTGAATATTATATTGAGCTTTTATTATGATTTGTCAGTCAGAATTGTATCCGCGTTTTATTTGTTTGTTTATTTAACTTAACGCCTCAAGTAACTCTATGTGGGTCAGTTGCGAAGACTAGAGTCCTACGTATTATCATTTGTGAGTTTTGTTTTCATTTCCAGTGATACCAAGATATTATAAGTGTAACATCTTTGATCAACGTCATGTATTTATTTACCTATAACAAGTTTTCGCTTCAGAATACAGCGGTTTCGATTCTTATAAATAATGCATTATATATATATATATATATATATATATATATATATATATATATATATATATATATATATATATATATATATATATATATATATATATATATTAAACATTTGGTACGAATGTTCTTTGCATTATATGTGCAATAGTATTTTTTGTAGAATGATATGTAGAATCAATAGTAGCGTGAACCATTAAAAGAGTTGGAAGCGAATTCGTTTACGAATTACTGATCACAATTTTTCCAAAATATGTAAATTTCCATAAGTACCGGAGAATTACAGTTACATCTTCGTCATACGTGCTGAGGATGCAAAAACAATTACTTCATCTTAATTTTACTTCATCTTATTCTCTCTGTGTGAGTAAATTTAATTTCTTCAATATTCCTTCTGAAAATCATGAATCATGATTAGAAGGATGATTAGGTTTTGGGAAATCAATGAATGTAAAGATTTTAAATTGCAGCGTAAAAATTATAATCCAAATGAGCTCTGTTTTATAAAATTGGCGATTAGATATTCGGTATTTCCAACTATTGTGCTTATTTTTATTATGTAAATTGTAGTTGTTCCGCAATACCAGTTTAACTTCTTCGAATTTTATATTTTAGTGAGAATTGACACAAAATTTCCTTCTACGTGCTATATTTGAAAACTGTAGAATCTTGCTTTTTGCAATTCCCTGGCCCTCCCTATTTTGTTCATGCTGATTGTAATATTGTGCTCCTTGTCATTCCAATATGATTCATTACATTAACAAATTACTTCTTATACGTCAGATAAGGAGAAAACACTAGTCGAATAGCTTTGGTAACCAGTTAGCTTTTTACGTTTTCTATAGAAGGGGGATAGATATCATTTTAATATTGTATGTATATAATGAAAAGTCTAATTGCGTAATTGTTTTGAATAAAAATACAATGTTAATCCAAATTTTTTTTAGTTATTTCGTGTAATTATCATTTTATTTTTACGTTATTGATTCTTTATTGTACGTAATACTTCAGAAATATTTTTTTCTTAAAACCTCTTAAGACCTCTTTTACTCATTAGTTAGACCAAAGTAATAGGGGAAGGTTTGAAAAACAAACAAAGAAACACACAAAAGTCACATATTCACTTTCGTTATCGGAGAATGCGTCTTAGTAGCATATAAGGCCACCGCAGGATAGAAGCATATTGATGATGTTACGTTGCATTCTCCGATAACGAAGACTTTGTATAGATTTTTTCAAACTTTCGCCCAGTAACAGGATGTCTACTGATACTGGAAATACATGAAATACTGGAATTTAATTTTGATACTGAATATACTGAAAATATACTGGAATTTTGATCCACACACTGGAAAAATTAGGAAATATACAAATATTATCATTATAATCTACCCTGGATTTTTGAACTCCAAAAGTCCAGGGTAATAACAATCTTATATTATAACTAGAATAGAATAATATACTATTATTTATACAAGTTATAATAAAGTTATATAATACAAATAATGCTTTTGGCTCACTGTATCAGTCCTCTGAGCGGGTTGTCTACGGACAGTGAAAGTCATGAATTGAGGTTGTCGGTCAAAGGAAAGTAGTGAAATTAAGCTTCAGATCATGAAAAAAGTGGTTTTATAGATTAACGTTACTTATGTAATACAGTATAGTTACTGAAATAAGAAATTGTGATTTTTTCCCTAATAATCCGACCTTAAGACGTAACGCCATCTCTCTTTTGGTTTCAGATAGTCATATCTTTCTTTTCCCTTTCTACTAATACTGTTTTCAGTTTCCGTTTTCTTTCTTTTTTCTGTTCTTGTCTTTTTTCAATATGTAATGTTATTTACTTCCGTTACGTTACATTCCCTGATTCGAAATGTATATTTATGCAGTTCACGAGATTATCATGAATCAAACAACACAGTTATGCACTATTGAATATATATATTCACTTGCAACATATATCGTGTTTTTCACATTACAACATTATACATTCAGTCTGTTCAAGATGGCACTTCGTTCTTTTTATCTTTCTAAGTTACCATAACAACGACATCAAACAGATAAACAAGTCGTCATAGCAACGAGATTAACAAATATTTCAATATGATACAAATATTTAAATTATTTCTTTATATTTTCTTCTTCTTAATTGCTTGTGCCTTTAAAATAGCACTTTTGCCAGTAAATATAAACAATACTTAGAAGATACATACGAAAATATACATTATCGTTGTAAATACCTCACGTATAATAACAATTGATGCATTATATTATATGCAATGCTTCAAGCACAGTATACAGGGCTGTAAACTAGTCAATAAAGTCAGTAAAAGTTTGCCCAAGAATGGGAAACTGAGGGCCAGTTTTAATGCTTGGTATGGATGTGGCACATTGCTTGTGTAAAGATTTCAGAGCTTTCATGAGCAGTTACATATACCTAATTATTTGTGTTTCAAAGAAGTCAAGGCTAACTAAATTTATTAAAAATAAAATATTAATTTGATGGTAAAACAATTACAAACCTGAAATCATTAAGAGTGTAATTATTCCTAAAGAACTTTTAAAAGATCATTGTATTAGGTACTGGAATGTTGCTGATAGTTATACTGAATATACTGGAATTTTGAAATTGAAACTCAGTAACACCCTGAGTAAGAATTATTTTGTTATTATAAATAAAATATTTGTTGTCTTTAACACATTCAGGCCAGGGCCCTTGCTTATGCTGTCCTTCTTAGGTCGGCTCTTTGTACCACGGTTTTTTTTTTTTCTTCTTAAACGAGATTGAGAAGCTTTTGAATAATCCTATTATCAATGAAAATATACACTTAGAACTACAGAATATACTGTTTACAAGCCATTTGCACATTTCTATATAGCCCTCATCGCTGATCTAGTGACTAGCGCGTGTGCCTTTGGTGCTTACGGTCTCAAGTTCGATTGCCTTTGGGAGAGCACAAAAATTAAATTTTTCATCCATTCGTTCATTACCATCAGTCATCTGCCGCCTCTAGCCTAAAGAGCCTAACCATGGGACGTTAAACTAAAAAATAAATAAGTACATTTGTGTATATATTTTTTAGTGGTATTGCATATAAAAGATTATTTTTCATGCATATAGCAAGTACGTTGAACAATACAGTCGTTTTTTATAATGATTTTAGTTGCGTTTTGTGCATATGACAGCCTTTGTAATACTAAAAAAATAATTATAAATAAAAATAAAAAAACTAAAATTATAGAATTATTTGAAGATGCAAAGGTATCAGTTTGCACTTTGAATTCAGTGCAGAGCAAATTATTTATTCGAACTATATATTGCAAATACATTTATGCTATATTACATATCATACCTCCTCTCTGGAGTTATATTCGAAACAGTCTGGTGTATAGTGCTACACAGTATTAAGAATCGGATGTATTTTGTGAATAGAATCAAAATTTACTCTACAGGCAACACTGCCTTTTTTTTTTTTTTTTTTTTTTTTTTTAATGATTTCTGAAGTACAAGGTACTATTAACAGTCAACAATACAACAATAATAACCTGGAATCACTACTTAAAAATCTGGAATTGTGATTATCCACATTGACCTAGGAGATTGAAACTTTCATTCTGTAGATATAATGTTAAAATAACATGAACTATCTCTTCACATAAAAATTAATACACTGGCAGGAAGTATAGGAAGTAGATCGCAAATGAAATGAGTCTTATATCTATAGCACAACTTTCAAACCAGGTCTTTGTAATTTGAAGACAATGGATCATAGTATTGCACAAATCAAGATTTTTCATTCTTCGTTAGGGGGGAGGAGTTATCTGATCGGTTTTCATTAAAGCAAAAAATCAAAAATTAAACTTTAATGAAAAAACTTCAAATAAAAATAAATCCAGTAGTTGGAAGACAGAATGTCTAACAGTTAATTTCGTAACAATGCGCTCGTTTGGATTACAATTATTTTTACAGTGTAGTTTTAAAAGCTTCATTCTGCAATTCTCTCTTAAAACCAATCGAATCAAGTTGACGATTTTCAACCGAAATATTACAGAAATTACGATTGTTTAGCTGTAGAGATAAGGCTGTTTAAATTAAGAAAGTTATTTATATGTGTAATGAAAAGTTTGAAATAATGAGAAGAAAGTAATACAAATCCACAGATAGAAGAGTAGCTTTATATTATTTTTGATTATGTAGGCTGTTTTTATGTTCTTAATATCTTGATTTTCCGTGTTCATACTTATAAATCTTTGCATTTGTTTCTACCCTACTTCATATTTTAGTAGGGTATAATAAAGTATTTTCTATAGTCATGCAAGAAGAATTAAGCATTACTAACATCATGACATATAATTAGAATGATACCAAAATCATGTCAAGACATGATAAGTAAAAGTTAAAGGTCTTGGAAGGTGAAAAGCTTATCTGTATAAGATCTTCATTTGAACTACATTTTGTAGGTGTAGCCTCACATTCAGTTGCTGGAAGTAGGTTACACGGCATAATATAAAATAAACATAAAATTGATAACATAACTTTTTTCCAAATAAAATATTGTAGTTATGTAATGTAATAATTTTAATTGCGGTAATAAGCACTTTGAAAAATGCGTCATGATGTCAGCAATCTACTACTTTTTGTACGCAACTGTTCATTGAGTTAGTTTCTTGTAAATACTAATGGTATTAAATCTTCAAGGATATCAAGTATGTTGATACAAGAGAGAACTTGAGAAGATATGTTTAAAAAGGTAGAAAGGAAAAGTGAAAAGAAGTCAGGCATCATTTTTGCTGATTTTACATTCAACCATGTTTCTAAAGGATTGTATATCGAAAGTATGTAACTATTCTGTAGAATAACTATATTATTGTTAATCTAATTGGAGTACGTACATTCTTAGATGCCATTTTATTTACTGTATGTTTTCAGATTATTTTCGTCATATGAATCTTGTGAGAAATATGCCAATACACTATTTTATATATTGTTCTTCCTTCTTGTCACTGACTGTTAGTGTAGACATCCTTCACATTCTTTAGTTTTCTTCATTTTCCCTGTAGCCTTACGAAATCAATCTGCAATTGACGTCACTAGTCTCTCGGTTAGCTCTTCTACCACATCCGTATTTGCATGAGTTCCTACTCAACCCTTTACTGCCAGTGTTTCCTGGGACACGAACTCTCTTCTCTTCTTTGGAAATTGGAGTGGGCAAAATGATGTCCGGAATACGTCAGGTGCCAAACTACCATAAAGAGTTGATCGATACGCGACATCGTCTACTTGGAGATTCTGCTGATAATTCTACGGTGTAAGTAATGCTTTGTAATATTAATGCCCTTCTTGTAATAACTACATTATGCCACGATCTCTGACCTGTCATCAATCTATCTTAACTTAAATTACTCTTAAAACGCAGATTAAAATCTGACTTAGACTCAGGGTAGCTCAATGGAAAAATGCTAAATAAAGGAACGTAGTTTTCCGTTTTCGAGGTCTAGTTGCATCATGCTGCATTGTACACCCTGTAAAGAAAAAATAGCGACACTTGATCGGATATGATTTTCACAAGATACTTTAACCAATATGATTTTATACATGCATTCCTGATTGCTTTGCAATGCGTATTTTCAATGAGTAGTTCATTCTTAATACTTGCACCATAGTTTCAGATTATGGACATAAATATAATGAATTTATATGCATATGTAAGTAGCTATATGTGTTTTGAACCAAATCGCTTTTAGAAAGAGTTGTATATAAAAAGTAAAAAAGATCAACAAGAATAGCTCAAAACAAAAAATGGAATATCTTAAGGATAAGATACATTGTGTACGAACATAGGGAGGTACAATACAGCAAACTAATATTTTGTATGTCCACCGTGGTCTTTCAGCAGTGCAGTGAATTATCGAGGCTTCTTGGTAAGAAGGCTATTGCAAAATGTAACCTCGATTTCATGGAATCGCGCCCGATTTTCTGTTCTGTGAGTTCCGTTCTATTCGAGGTAGTTTTCTATTCAGTCCTCTGCTCATGTTGACTCACAAATTTTCAATTGGATTCATGTCAGGTGAGTTTGGAGACAACATAAGTCTCTGAATACTCATTCTTGAACCACGTATTAGCATTTTTGCTCGGTGACACGAAGCATTATCGTCCTGGAAAACGAAATGGTCCATATTTTCTCCAGATAAATAATCATTAGTTGTTTTAAGACCTTTACGTAACAGAATTTGAAGATATTTTCGTGCATCAACTGACCTTTCTCATATTCCCATCCATCTAATGCCATTAGCGGTGAAGCAAGCGCATACCATTGCTCAGTAACTGATTTTTTGCCTCTCTGAAACACAATTCTTGTCAAATTCCTCGCTCGTTCGTATCCACAACTTCACACCATCATCGTTTCCCACTATTCTAAATTTGTTTTCAACGTGCAAAATATGCCTCCAGTTGTCCTAAGTCCAAGTAGCATATTGGCTCACAAACCTACGTGTTACTACCCTCTGTGCTTTTGTCAGCTTCGACTTCTTAAGCTGTTTCTTCTTCGTAATATCCTCTTCATACAGTCAAGACAATACAGCTATACGATTAACTGCAGTTTCAAGTTAATCTCGATATACAGAAGCGAGTTGTCAGGAACTCATTCCTTGATTGTGCAGTGCTATTGATCTTATATGGCGATGCTTTCATTTCCCTATCACACTGTTGACGAAGGGACGATTTGTTATACTGCTTTTGGTTGTGAATTACTCTTCCTGCCGTTGGACGGTGCATTTTGAGTATTCCACCCATCTCCCTTAGAGATTTACTTTAGCTGTGCAAGCCTTGTTTACATGGCGACAAGTCACATTTCTTACCCATTTTACATGTTTGCAGTCCACTTTTAGTAACAATATCACACTAAAACAACGCTGCGCGACAACAATATTGCATTTGACACTGTCCAAATAATGAGAAAACAGAGAACAATCAAAAAATACGATTTACTTGGACCTACCAACCCAAATGAAATGCAGAATTCTCACTACAGTAAGTTGCGAGACGCACTCAGTGCCATCTGGAGAGAATATTAGATACGCAATCAACTGACAAGCGCCGTTTACACTACAGGTGTCACAGGTAACGCAAATGAACTATCCCACTCTTCGTTTTCTTCTGTTTCTTTACTAGCGGCCTGTAACTATGGTTCTCTGTGTAAGTTACCTTGAGAATTGAGGTGTCGCTATTTTTTCTTTACAGAGTGTATATATCAGTAACAATTTCTCTTCTTGATTAAAAGATGTTATTGAGGTGCGACTCTACGGTAAATAATGAGAGTATTTAAATAATAACGCTAAATAGAACCGAAGTCTATATAAAGGAAAATAACAAATCTGAGTGAGCTATGAGGGTAGTCCACAAAATAATAAAACATAGTTATCTAAATTTATAGTTTTTTTTAACATATACTCTATCATAGCTACGCAATCACATTTTTCATCTCTTTTTCTGTTGATGCATTTTTTCATCTGATGATCATGGAATATTCTTTAAATGGGATTAAACTTGTTTCATGCTGATACTCAGGGATGCATGAATTTGTCTTAGGTTCGTGTGTCATCGGTCGATATTTTGCGGTATTACATCTATCTAATGGTGACTTTACATGATTCGTCACTAATCTATTGTTAGCCACGCTTTAGTGCGTTAAAGTCACTGCGTTGGCATGGCATGCAGCTTCATCCTTAAATGTACTTGCAAATCACTTATTCACTTTTGATTGATTACAAAGACCAAACGATGTTTGACAACAAATCATTCCTCGAAATGACTTCCAGGTTATTTCATTTTTCCGCTTTGACACTACTTCCAACAATATTAAATTCAGTGACGTTTCATGTAAGTCTGTGGTGTTATAGTGTAAAATCTTCTATAAAATACGAGATACAAAGGTCAGAGATTGTGGCTCCTTGATGTTCTGTTCTGTGGCTTACATGAAGAGATTTCACAGTCTTTATAACAAGTTGAAAATTATAATACACACACACATATATACACACTTCCATGTATATTTTATTAACATACTTTATTTTTCAGTGCGTGATACTTACAAAAATTCCATAGTGGCTCTTCAAGTCCCCTGTTATGATAGTATCAGTACAAATTCATTAATTGTTAAAAGAGTTTTAGAATCGGGATTTTCGCTTATGCTTTTTTAAAGATGTAATTGGGGTTAAATATGGAGTGGTTTGTGTATGTGCATTTACTTGTAGAGTTTAACAATTTTTTGCAATTTTTGTAACATTGATGTATTATTTATTTATTTATTTATTTATTTTCTTTGCCATCCTACTCACTAAAACGTAATTGAGCACCTACTCCGACATTCTTAGAGGCCATGTAAACCCTCTGTTGTTACGGTTATAGCAGCAATAGAAACTTTCAACAAGCTAGCTAAGAAATGTATGTTCCATGTTTAAACCCTTCATACGCAAAATGTCTTCTAGTTCGGCCACTAATTTTGAACGCATCATCCTGGTCGTTATCCTTGGGTTAAATTCAACATACAATGTTTCGTAGAGTTCAAGCCAACGGGTCACTTATAGTCGGCTAATATTGTCTACATTTCCTGTGTCAAATAACAGTTTATACATGATACTTATCATAATCTCGTGAAAGTAACATATGCCAATACTCTTAAACCTCCACAATGTAGAGGATATTACATTACCAAGAATGTTACAATTGACCTTAGTTTTTCCACCATGAACAACTAACGGTACGACCCATGGCAATAGAAGCGAATCTATATCATAATTCTACGAGGATCAGTCAAATGAGAATTGTAAAGATCTTTTTAAATATTAAGCAAATGAGAAACACGTGAATATTTTTTTTATCCCTCCATGCTCAATACAAATTTCCCATCGCATACAAAATGCCTCAATCCCCCTGGGAAAAAGTTTCTTGCTTGGCTATGCAACCAGTCAGACACCATTCGTTGCACCTTTTCATCGGATTGAATCTTCTTTCTCCCTAATGGGCTCAATCATGTAAAACTCACTGGGATGTGATCAAGTGAGTAAAGAAGATGGGATAGACACTTAAAATAAAGGCCTTCAATGATCGCAGCCGTTGCACGGCCAGTATAAGGCCGAGCATTGTCATTTGCAGAAAAACGCCTATTGCCGCACTCATGTTTCATCCCTAGTGATGAACTTCTTTAGGAAGTCAGTACATTCTCGTTTGAAGCACCGCAAAAGCTCTTCACACACATCAACACACTCCTGTTTCATTTCGTCTGTCAAATGTTATTGCACCGATCTGGCGGGGAACCGAAGCACATCGTGGATAATGTTCTGGGCAAAACCATGACGTAATCCAATAATTATCGCCACACCATTCACAGTCCTTTATCACAGCTTCAATCTTCTCCAGCGTCACAACTCGATGTGCTTAACCCCGGCGATGAGCGTCTCCAACGGATGTCACACCACTTAAGAATTTCCTATCCCACTCATAAACTTATTGCTGTGACAGATATGCATCGCGATGCTGTATTGTCATTCTGTAGATCTCAACGTCCATCTAAGCGAAGGAAGTTTGAGTTTTTATTCATCAAAAGAACGATTGATTTCAACTTCAGGTCCGATGGTGAATATAATGTGCTCGATTGATCTTTGTGATTTAACGCTTGTGTGTGGTGACATTGTCGAAGTATCCAGCTGATGGGATGCACAATTTAGTTTCAAAAAAATGGAAATATACGAGCAGTGTTACAGTGTTTCAACATTTATATAAATTTAAATATTTATTTATATTTAAATTTATATAATAGTTTGCTACGCAACAGCAAAATTAAACTTTAAAAAAGAAAGTCCTACTCCATTAAACAATTATACCTACAGTTCCCCACTAGCTGCACAGCCAGTCATATTGTCTGCGAGTGTCCGTTGTGTGTTAAATCACGCGGTCTGTCCCTGACATCAATTATATCTTAACAACCCCACTGATTATTTTGGAATAAGCACTATAGAGGAGCCATCATGAGATGGTCCCTGAAATTTTCTACGTGTGGGGGAAAAATGGTGCCAGTGTTACCAACTATTACTATGTTTTACACAATATATATATATATATATATATATATATATATATATATATATATAGATGCACCGAAAAAGTCTTGGGACGTGAACAGTGGCAACGCCGCTGCTAGCTATCAGAAACCTTCTCTTGCTGCCTCCTCTATAGTCCATGTGAGCTAGTGCATTGTGCACTAACCTCAAAGTGTATGGATAGTCTAGGAAGGGAAGGGGAGGGGAGAAATTGTAAGCATAGTCGTTAACGCACTAGCATGGCAAATCGGGATACACATAGCCAGTTTCATTTCCGGTCCAGTGACACATTTTCTTTCTTTCAAATTTAATGTAAAATTTCATGACAGCTCCATATATTACTCAAGAAATATTTAATGTTGTTTTATTTATGTATGATTCTTTTTCTTTCTTTCTCACAGAGATGATGGTAACACACTTCTAGAAAGTTTCATTGTACTTGAAGAGTTTTGTAAAGAATTGGCCGCCATTGCCTTTGTTAAGTATCATCATTCGTCGTAGCGCTACAAGAAGACGGAGGGTCGTAGAAAAGCACAAAAAAAAGTTTACTGATTTCTTCCTTTATTTTATAGAAAAAGAAATGTACATTTTCTTAATTATTTACTAATTAAGAAGAGTCTAATTGAAAAATCTATTGTGAGACGTGTCTGTGATATATAAAAATATGTGTATAAAACTATGCTATAAATAGCACTACGTACGTCTACGTGCTGTCTTTGACCAAAATCAAGAGAGAACGTACTTTTGTTTGATCTGATTATATATTTGTTTTAGCCTGATAATGAAGCCAGTATTTTATTGTAATACTGTATTTTAAGTAAAGTTTATTTGTAAATACGAAAAAAAATTCTAGTTTATAGTACTAATTTTGACAAGTGTTAAAAGGAGATTTAAACTAAAATTAGGAATAACTGTTGTCAAACTTTTGGCTTTTGGTTATGACATTAAACTTTAGTTTCACAGCGGGCAAGAGGAAGAATCACGAGGAAGCAGAATCTGTATTATTTAGACTGACTTTGCTTTCTTTCCAAACGATGAGTTAATGCCAAATATGCATTTCAAATTTCATGCAGAAAGATCGGTGGGTAGTAGAATAGCACTGTAGGCTTTAATTGTTGTATGGAATTAAGCCAATGCAGATAGTGAGACAATGAAATGTAAGCATATGTACGACCGATGCGTTACATTGTAAAGGGCAATTATATGTTCAGTTCAGCTTTGATTAACTACGTTGTATAAAGAGTAATCCCATATCGAGTTCAGGTTTAATCAACTACGTTTTTGAGTGAATGTCGTTGAGATTGCATAGAAGTAATTTTATGTTCGAGGCATTTATTGTTAATAGAGTAAGAATTGAAGCTGAACGTATATTTTCATCGTTGGAAACGATTATCTGTAGTTATTTCTTTAAGTTTAATAAGGGAGCTTGAACAGGCAAACAAGGCAAATTATAGTGTAATATTATTTGCATGTAATTGACTCATAACTACAGTTGAGGACGAAGTCAATGCAAAGCTACGTGGATTTTTCCACCTGAGATCAAATTATGGGACTTAATGAAACGAGAAGGAAGAAATTACATTACTAAAATCATCGCAGGGGTATACTAGAACAAATAATGAAAAACATTAATAGTTCAATAGCAAGAAAAAACCCTGAAGTTCATCTCATAATAAACCAAAGCTCGCCATTGTATTCTATCCTGCACTAAGCTAATTCATCAGAATTGTTGTTACTCACCCGTTAACATTGTGTTTTGTATTATCCTTCTACCCTATTCGTGCTCATGTTGTTCGGATGATCCACGTTTCATAATTCTGAAAGGATGTTGAATTTCAAACCAATCAACTTATTTGTGATTTACCTATCCAAAGAGTTATTTCCTGTATACTTCCCAACAAGAACTGTACATCACATACAAAACTACAACCAGAGTCAGTGTTTGTTGCACAAAGTGCTGGTGTCGGAGTTTAGGGTTTGGGCCCCTACGTCGTATCACATTGACGTGTTTCGACGTACTTATTTAATCTTGAGGACACAACTGTTGTAGGTTTTGAATTGCTTCCTGCAAAACACACAGGAGGATGTATGTACAGCTGCCATCAAAAACATCAGCTCCATGTCGACTTGTTTTTTTATTTATTTAACAATCACCAGATACAGCTCAGAGGCCATTTTATAATGGATATGTAACAACAACAATAACAATGGAAAGAATTTGGGAAAGTATCGGCCAGGGCTTGTTTAGTAGGTTCCATGCCGGCATTTGCCTGGTAGGACTGAGGAAAACCCTGGGAAACCCCAGTCAGGAAGGTCGGCAGCGGGAATCGAACCCACGACCTCCCGAATGCGAAGGCAACACTCTTCTCATTCAAAATATGGGCAAATAATAAGTTAGTCTGAGAACATTCGTCAGTTGCAAACAAAACGTGGCACTGCTAGGTGTAGCGACTGCTTGCGCCTTAGCTCATCAAAGAAGCCATTTTTGTTTTTCATGAATTTGTCCTATCCAATCCATGTTGGTAAACTTCAGCTATTGTGAAATTTCGCGTGTATGAAATTATTTCCATTAGTTTGTTGATCTATTTTTGCACTAAGCATTTTCCTCAAAACTTCGTTTTCGACCGAACATCCTGTGTAACTGTAGCCTTATAATTAGTCTCCGTAGCAATCAACAGTTGATATTGACTTAATAGTTTAACAGTGGTTTTTGCTGTTCTGTTTCGTGGCCAAGCTGCTAACACCTGTGTTTTTGTGCGCGTGTTCCCGGGTTCCATTATCGGTTGAGATATTAGCCTCATACATGGGATGTTAAACTCCCCATCAATTGAATATTATTTCTTATTTGATTTCTGGTTTCTTCTTTTTTCTAAAAGAAAACATGTAAATTAGTAGTCGGTAGACACAGGAAGGTTCTGAAACAAGACGTCTTAAACATACACATTCTTCTTCCTCCTGAAAAGCAGCTAAACGTAAATTGTTTGAAGTAGTATAAATAGGCGGCTGTATCCATGAAACTATATTTTGATGGTACTAGTATGGGGTTATGTGTGGTGAATAACTGCGTAATTTCCGTGATCTTCAATACAAACATGAGAAAATAAGTTACAGCAAAGTGCCAAACAAGCTGAAGAAGATCATTTTATTTAAATACAAAATTGAGTAGAGAAAGATGTACATTGTCGATTCATGTTGTCAAAGTTCAAACTAACCTGTCAGTAGAAATTCCATATGTTCCCTTTTGGCTTTAGTAAAAATAGATATCTTTGTGTTTGTGTTTTTTTTAATTTATCTATTTTTTTTTTTTTTTTTTTTTTTTTTTTTTTAATTATGTTAATTTCACTTGACACTAGAACCAGCCTCGCTGTTGAAAGGGACGTTGAACTCACAATCAACTCAACTCAAATCAACAAATTTACATATAATTTAAAGTATCTTCCATAAAAGTATTTTTTTTTTTTTTTTGTTTGTTTGTTTGTTTTAAAGACTTCGTACGAATATAAAATGACAAACCGAGAGAAATAAAATAGAAGCACAAATAATTTCATTGTTATTTTATTTAACTCCAGAAGTTGTCGTAAACTCTGGAAAGCTGGAAGTGTAGATTTTGGCCAATTTCTATGTCAGCATAAGGTAAATGGAACTGCATACAGTAATCAGATTATAAAGTTGTGTTTCGAGTGATATCATATCCCTAGATACTTGAGTTTAATAGGATGCACTATTGTTATATTTAAGACCAGGTGTTGTATATCTGCATAATATCATGTATCACAACTAAAAATAGAAGGCAGATAGCAGTTTGCTGTACTGTTACTAGATGACGGAGAACATTAACATTCTTAACACTTGATAACGCAGCGAGTGCCATGCTGTGCAATCACTTTCAAATGTCTCTCTCAAAATCTTTTCCTGTAAATTCTGGGTCAGATTCAGTAAAGAAATTTTCTTCCTCTTCAGAAGCCAGTGTATTCAGAAATATTGATAAAATAATTTTTAACAGAAGGACTAGGGTTGCCAACTTTTCAAAGTAAGGAATCGGGACACACTTGGTATATAAGAAAAAGAAACATTGATATATATACTGTACGTCTGACCTATATCCTCTTTATTCTTATTGAAATGTATACTAATTTTTCTTTTTGTTGCCAATAATAGTTTTTTTTTTGGGGGGGGGGGGGTCACACAAATCCTCAATTTTCGTCCATGCTCTCTAAAAATTTGTTTTAACAACCAGTTGAGCTTCCACTGAAGTCACGATAAGCATGTTGTACTCAATCCATTTTTTTTTTCAAGTCGGAAAACAAGTTCAACTGTAACAACATTGCGTATTGAAACAGACCATACAAATACCATAATATTAAGTAGCTTGAGGATTCATGAGATTTTGAAAGAAAATCAACCCATTTGTTATTTGTTAAATTTTTCGCGTTAATTGTACTCTTTTTCGATTGGTGTTATGCATGATTTTTTAAAAAGTGTATATATATATATATATATATATATATATATATATATATATTTAATATATAATTTGGGATTTTCATGTCGATATTTCATTAAAAATTTTACGAGTGAAAGTCAAGGCAAAAAGCTGCCAATGGGGAACCCAGGATATTCTAAGACAAAATCAACATGATTGGCAACCCGAGAGGAACCTACTTTTGAATAACACCGCGTTGTTCGGTAACTCCATTGCGCTAGCACACAAGAGTTCTATAATCGGGCCTTGTCAATTACTATCCATCGTTAACTTGTGGTCCTGTGTAGTTGATAGTTTGACACTTGAATAAGTTTAAAACTGATATCATTCGACGACTAATTTCAACCGCGTCAGCCGAACATCTGTAAGAAGTTGCAGAACCATTGATGTGTTTACATCAATAAATTGGTTATATTGAAAGTTAATTATGTATACATTAAAACATGAACAGGGATCTTTACTTTTTAATTTCGTTTTTAAATATAAAAATATTAAATGTAATTGTTTCTATAATCAATGTACATTATCATCTTTTATTATTAGTACCACTAATTGGTTTAGTTTTAATCTGTGGTCAGTATAAAGAAGTATAAGCTGGCTTTTGAGCAAAGCTATCTGAAAACTTCGATATCGTTTAAATTTAATTGTGTCAGAAGATTGTTGTTTCAAACATCTACTTTATTGTGGTTGTTAAAGGAGAGACAGATAGTAGATTGGAGTGTTTTTATAGTAGTGTTACAAATAATTGTATTAGAGTAAGAATTGTAAAATTTACCTGTATTGTAATGATAGTTCTATTAGTTGTGTTAATGTTAGAAGTCGTAATGAGATCCATTGGATATAGTGATTCTTAAAAATTATTTTTGATGGAAAGAAAAATTATAGTTAATTCCTGTTTAAAGAAAGAAAGATGCTCTTTCACATTCAATGTATTAGAAAACTACTTCTTCACTGCCAGCTATGCAGAGATGAAAATAATTATCATGTTTTTATGAATGCTGGTATCTTTGTTTTGTTAAATCTTCGATTGTGAAAGTTAGTAAGTTCTTTAAGTTGCGTTATATTGGAATGTGAATATTCTGTTTCCAGTTCTTTTTATCATGTTAAGAATACATAACATTGTTTGCGTAGTTGCATAGAATTTGAGACTTTAATAGAATGCTAATTGATTTCAATCTATTTTGCGATTATTTTTATTAATATTCTTTTCTATCCAGTAAGCTGAAAGACTGATTATTGTGTAACATTATTGTCAGTATTCTTCTATTAAAAGCTTGGGTAAAGAGGGCTACTAAACTCTCAAACAAAATATTGGCCGTTCTGTATTAATTTTTACCTATTTTGTGAAGTAGAAACTAATGAAAAGTATATGAAGGAGTTCTATGTAATCCGATGTGAACAGTGCTATAGGGTCAATCCATACGAAGTGGTGCAGAGGTGGTTGCTCGACTATCTCCGAAAATTATAAGAATTTGAGTGTGATGAAATTTGTGTATGAGAAGGTCAGTAACATCATTCACGTTGTCGTATGTACAAGTGTTCCTGAATGGTGGCCATTTTTGTTGTCGGTGGAGTGCCAATTTTTGCATTTGCAAGCGTTTACGAAAACTACAGTTGATCAGGACGTACGAATCAGACGAACACCAAACAAAAAAGAATGTTTACAGGAGAGACTGATGTACACGGGGAATATAAACTTAAAATAAATATGCAGGGTTGCAAACCAATAGATGAAATCATCAGAAAATTAGTTTTGAAAGGGTTGTATTTTGGAATAGCATAAAGTGGGGGGTTCATAAGTTTGGTGCTGAATACTATTACATGTAAAGAGTCTGAAGAAATATTCACAGCTATGATACTACTGGCACCGTAGATTTATGGGGATTCGAAAGTTGAAGTTTGTGATTTTGATGGCATTTTTGGAGCGTAATATATCAGGAGGGCAAAGTGCTAAAAATTGTTGCTTATGCCACAAAGTAATTCTATATGTGAGTAAACTATTGCAAAAAAACATGACATATATTGTACGGATAATAAAAAGTGAGAACATGGTAAAAACGCGAAGAAAGCACTTGCGTGACGATGGTCGTAGTCCGGAAAAATTTTAATGACTGGATTATGTTTTATGCTAGATCTCAAAAACTATGCATGGTGCAGTAATTAGACCCACTTTTGTTTATGTTCAGTTGTGCAAAAGCTTGCGAGTGGTGTTTGTTTCATCTTACTAGCTCCATGATCATTGCCACGTCTATAAGGTAAGGGGGTTAGCTTCCCCTTGCTCTCACGACGCACATCGTCGAACTGGACAGCGGTATTAAGGCATTTAATGTATCAGCAAAGTATCATTGAAATCCAATCACAGTTACGGAAGTTAATATGTTCACAAAGTTGCGATATATAGGATAGACTAATCTTTGGCTAGCTGAGGACTCCGCCCCCAGACCTCCGCGTTTGCTCGGCCTGCGGCCTCAAATCTCTACCAAATTTCAAGTTTCTTTTCGTATTTCAACTATCTAAAAGATATGATTTTGTATCACAAGAAAAGACCCATTTAAATAAATGGGAATTACTTCATCCTCCCAATAGATACCTTAAAAGCTAAAAATATTCACTTTTGGCAATTTTCCTGTTGGTTAGTCCCGGAAGTCTACAATCGTGCGTAATTTCATCATTGTAATCCTGCCGGAAGTTTCTAAACATTTTCGGGTGTAGAAGATGTCCCATATAAATAACATTGGGAAGACTTTTCAGTTCCCCATAAAACTTCTCTACGGTTGAACTTTGGTGGAAGCGTACAAGCATATCGAATTTCAAGTTTTTATTCCAAGTACCTAAAATATGGGATTATAAGTCAAAAAAAGGGCTCATTCAAATAATATAGAGAATTTTTCCATTCCCCTTAGACCCCCTAAAAATTAAAAACATTAACTTCTGGCAATTTTCCTGTGGGTTAGTACTTGAAAGCTACAATCATGCTAAATTTCAACTTTCCAAGTCAACCGGAAGTACCCCTTTATTTTTGTTAGTTCATGTAGTTTTATATATAGTTAGGATAGATATCACGCAACCTTTTGAACATATTAACTTCCTAACTGAGATTGGATTTCAATGTCACTTTGCTGATACATTAAATGCCTTAATACCGCTGTCCAGTTCGACGATGGGTGTCGTGGGTGTAAGGGAGAGCTAATCTTCTTACCATATAGAAATGGTAATGATCATGGAGTTAGAAAGATAGAACAAACACCACTCGCAAGCTTTTGCACAACTGAACATAAACAAAAGTGGGTCTAATTACTGCACCATGCATAGTTTTTGAGATCTAGCATAAAACATAATCCAGTCATTAAAATTTTTCCGGACTACGACCATCGTCACGCAAGTGCTTTCTTCGCGTTTTTACCATGTTCTCACTTTTTATTATCCGTGTAATATATGTTTTTTAATGCAATAGTTTACTCACATATAGAATTACTTTGTGGCATAAGCAACAATTTTTAGCACTTTGCCCTCCTGATATATTACACTCCAAAAATGGCATCAAAATCACAAACTTCAACTTTCGAATCCCCATAAATCTATGGTGCCAGTAGTATCATAGCTGTGAATATTTCTTCAGACTCTTTACATGTAATAGTATTCAGCACCAAACTTATGAACCCCCAACTTTATGCTATTCCAAAATACAGCCCCTTCAAAACTGTAATTTTCTGATGATTTCATCTATTGGTTTGCAACCCTGCATATTTATTTTAAGTTTATATTCCCCGTGTACATCAGTCTCTCCTGTAAACATTCTTTTTTGTTTGGTGTTCGTCTGATTCGTACGTCCTGATCAACTGTAGTTTTCGTAAACGCTTGCAAATGCAAAAATTGGCACTCCACCGACAACAAAGATGGTCGCCATTTAGAAACACTTGTACATACGACAACGTGAATGATGTTATTGATCTCATACACGAGGTTCGTCACACTCAAATTTTTATAATTTTCGGAGATGGTCGAGCAACCATTTTCACCATTTTTGGACCACTTCAGATGGATTGACCCTATATGAAAATCCATTGTATAGAAGTCCCTCTTTTCTTTTAATTAGTATTTAACGTAACTTACTAGTCATAGCCGTAATGTATTGGTCAGAACCCAAATTCGTCTTCATTATGTTCAGTATTTCATTGTTATAAAACTCTAGTCTTATATATCAATATCTGTAAAGAGAAAATAGTTGTACGTATACAAAGCTATTACGAATCGAAAAGTGTTAATTCATGTATAAATATTATTTGTAGATTAATGCCTACGTGAAAGGAATTCTCATACATTTTTATGAATCCTGTAGATAAAATTATAGAATGATAAATCTGTAGATAAAATTATAGAATGTCGTATTGATTTTTAATTTTCCCTTCGTGTATTTAAGGTTCAGGTACGTTTGGTTAAGACCACGACTGCTCATGTCATAATCATTGTAACGCGACAAAACAAAATGCGAAAATATTGAATCTGCATCCTTATCATAATTCTTCTCTCAGGTTAAAATGGAATCGAACATGTTTAAAGTAGAAATTAGTTATGCATACGTAAAATAATTGTTTTAAACGTGACCCCATAATTAATGTTTAAGTAAACAAGAAAAAAACCCATAATGAATGTTGTAAGTAAACAGGAAAAAATATAAAAAAGAACGTGATTTTCAGCAATAAATTATTCGTAAGCGTACGTCTTAACACCTACTTGACACAAACAAATAAATCTAGCAGTTCAAGTTCCACGAGAATGTGTATGGAATGAATTGTTTTACGAAAATGTATTTTAATGTTAGATAAAACTATTTGAACATGTCGTATTCTTATTTCAATTACTTTGTCTTAGTGTGTTGGTATTGTAATTTGGTATGTGGGACATGTATCAATAATTGTGTACACCTGTTTTTATTTGTTGCATATCATCTGGGATCTTTAGTCTAGTTTTACTAATTTAAAATATCTCGGTGTGATAATTCATTTAAAGCCATCATTTATATTATTCTTGTGAATTGTAAATTTCTATAAGGTTTATTTCGAAAGTAATGATTATGAATAGCAATTTTAGAAGATGCAAACCGACATTCAAAGTCTCCGTGCATGTATACTTTTGCTGGAATATTGATCGTATTGAAGCATAAAATGTATTTTGTACTTGCTTTAGAATTTCTTACTGATTTTTTATATTTTTTCTATTTTTTTATTTTTATTTTTATTTATTTATTTATTTTTTTTTCCATGAGACAAACTGTTATTTGTTCAAAATTTGTATTCACTCTCTCTGAATCAGTGTTGCGAATGTGTTATTGACAAAGCTTATAATTTTTCACAAATAATCTCTGGTTGGTAAACTATCTAATAGCTACTAAATCTCATGTTTCTAGCTGCCTTCCAAAAATTTTAAGGCTTAAAAATGAGGAATGTGAATTTAGTTTGTATTTTCGTTATTAGTTTTGGGTCAACATCCGACGTGTCTTTCCGTAAATTTAACTGTTCGACACATCTTGCTTAGTGTGCATTTGCGGAAGCTAATTTCAAATAAACAGTGACAGCTGAGTGGAAGAATGAATTTTTATCAGTAATAGAAACACTGTTTCGTCGCCTACACAAAGAATTGTTAGTACACTAAGTTAAATGAAAGTAGTGATCTCCGTACGTAGTTTGCCTTATTATTCTGCGTCGGCAGACTAAACTTAAAAGTGGTTAATTCTTTTAATATCGTCAGTTTATATATATGGTTTTGATTTGTGTAAAATTCAACCCTCTGTAAACGCTAAAAGATAACGAAGGAAATATATTTGGTGAGCAAAAGTAAGTAAACCAGGCAAGGAGATTATTTTATCCCTTCTGTACGACTGGAAGATAATAGCTTATCGACTGTATATATAAGACTTACTTTTGCTCACAAAATATATTTCCTTCGTTATGTTTTAGCGTCTACAGAGGGTTGAATTTTACACAAATCGAAACTACTTTAATCTTTGTTTTACGCACAGTTTTAATAATAGGGATTTCTAATTATATTTTTTTCTAAGAATTCGAAAATGGAGCCCTCAGGTAATTTTTTTCAAGTTCATAATTGGGGGTAATGCGTGTATCCTCTAAATTAAACAGAAATGACAGCAGCAATTTCTACTTCTGTCTTTTCAAGAATTTTATGTTCGAGCTAACGAGACATTTCCTAGTCTCATAATGTATTATAAAGAGAGAAAGTCAGTTTGTGCGACCGAAACTATTCAAACTGATTGGATAATCCTTTTATTATTAGAAAGCATATTTCTTCGTGATTGTGATAGGCTAAATATTTTCACGCTTTGAATATATGGAACTGACTAATAGAGTAACTATTATTTAGAATTTTTTGTTACATGGCTTCTTTCAACCATTGGATATAAAGACACGGAATTTGATAGAGAAGCTCAGGAAGTAAAGGAACCTCAAAGTATTGTCTGCATTAGGGGGTGAGAACATTTGCTAATATAAAATTAAGATTCGCTTGTATGATCATCGTCAAAAGTTTCTTGTGGGTCATATAGGGAAATTCAGTATATAGATTCTATTGATAGTACATGCTTTATCTAATTTAGAAATTAAAATCTTATCTTTGCTTGTCTGTGTGAAATATATATCAAACTAATGCAATATTATATGTATATATGAAGCTCTCCGTGAATTTAACAAAAATTACGTGCAATCTGAAGGCTCAGAAATTACATTTCAGGTGTCTGAGTAGTACTACCAAACAGCTCTGTGGCAGCCAGTTCTCATACCTATACGTATACTTTATGCAAGTTGTTCCTCTTTCCCTTAGTAAATACAGTTTAAAAATAAATGGACAATTATTTTGACCATGAGAGTGCATTTTTAGAAAACAAACCTTTTGTTAAGTTCGCTTTTGATGTGCTAAACTTAAGAGGAGGGATTAATTGGTTATTTGAAACTGTTCCACAAACATTACAAGATATTTTCTGTAAAATATGATACTTCTTTTGAAGGCAAGGTCTTTAGGGAAGTATTGTACAATCAACTTTAAAAACTATTGCGTTAATCAATTATGTTTTAATAAAAATTTAAGCGTACAGACATAAGAATATAATTTAAAAACTTATAACGAAGACTTTTTGATAGCTCAATAACTAACACAATGTAATTTTATAAATGTGCAAAAGCATAGATGTGGAGGGATTTTAAAAACGCAAGTGAAGATTGAAATATTTTTTAACGTGATTGTGCTATGAAAAATAATTATTTTCCATATGTTTGTCTCACCCATGGATGATTTTATGGGGTTATCTCACATTGTAATGATTTTACTTTAATAAGCTATGCACTCGAATATTGTTCAGGTTGTTTTAAGTATTGTTATTAATCTCTATGGAGTATTTACTGTAAGGGACTTGTAAGGGACTCTTTTGTAAGGGACTTCGGGAAGAGCAATTTGGCCCATTATTCTTGTCATTATCGTTTCTTCGAAAAATAATGTTTAATAGAAGATAAATAGTTTTATTTTATTTACTGTTAAGTTTATTTAAGGTGTTATTTGTTTAGTAGTGTATAAATTGCTTTGTGTTTTTTTATAATTTTGTTGTTTATTATATATATTTTTTGTTTGTAACTTTCCAGATTTTAAATGAATACGTTGATTATTTCAAATTTTAGAAATTTAGTTAGGTGTAGTCGTTGAAGTATTTCTTAGTAAATTGAAGTACAAAATATATGTATTATTACTTTTAGTTTTATTGTAAATAATAGATTTTTTTTTTGTTTGTTTGTTTGTAATGTGTTAAATTTTTATTTTTTTTTTTGCTACAACTTGTAGTTCAAGAAAAATTATTTGCGTTGCAAACATTTACACATCGCAAGTGTTAAGGTTATTATGTACAATTTTTTTATTTGAATTTTTATCCCATATCATGTTGGTACTGATCCATTTCAAATTCTGTCGGTAAATCGTTTTATTGTAATATTTATTTACGACTCGTTTTCTCCCATATATTCGATTTACTATAAATAATTGGGCGATTTCAGTACTATCTTTTGTAACTTTTAAGACACTGTGTATTTGAACATAAGCAGGGATGGCTGAATGAGGTAGCACATCTATTTAAACTGAACGGCAGTAGTTAGTTGTGATAACATGTTCATGTATGTTTTTTTTTTTTTTTTTTTCTCTATTCATTTGTTTATTTAGTGATAGTTCCTATCGCAGTGATGCACTGCGGGCTAGGACGACAAAATAAGAACCATACTTGGTGGCCATTTTCCTTGTAGCCCTCCCTAAACAACAGTTTGCTGAATTTCTGTAGATCTTTTTATTACTCTTTCTTCTGTTCTTCATATCCTGCTTCATGTTTCATGCGTGTCTAGGGCAGTTAGGGCAGAGCTACGAACACTTGAAGTTAACTATGTAATATTCTTTTTTCTACAAATTTGCCCGGTATCAACGGCCTTACCTTGCAGAATGGGCTTGGTAACCAAAAAGTTATAAAATATTTTCGTAGTTCTATCCTATTTCAACTGTTTAGTCAGAACTATTCACAAAAGAATTTTTGTGAGAAAGGGAATCAAATTTTGAATGTGATTGTTCAGGACATGAATAAACTCAAAAGTTATTCACTTGCTTTTCCGTATCTTGTTATAATTAGATTTTTGTTTACTAGTGTAAATAGTTATTATTATTTCTTATATAATTAATTCCTATACATTATATTCGTACTGAAACCTTTCTTACGCCTTGACAATAATGAGAGCTGTCAACGAAAATTCGATCTTTAACATGTTTGTACATAACTATAACAGGATACAGAAGAGCAAAAATATTATTGATAAGATAGCTCTTCAAGTAGCTTACATGCGGAACATGGTTTGCCAAACTTTCTGAAATGTAAAAACAGTGTTAAATTAATAGTATAATTGCTTCCGTAGCCAAAATATTGTGTTACAATGTTAACTCGTAAAGCATTGTTGTATTCGGAGTAGATTATACATTGAAGGAAAAAGTCTAAATAAAAGCAGCGTGAACATAGTTTCGGAAATAATTTTGCAACGTTTTTCTGAATTTTATTGGGATTAACTCCCTAAGAATGACCAACAGCATTTTCTTGGGAAACAAGTTGTAGTAATGCTACTAGTATTGGTCAGTACATAAATATGTTTTGTTTTATTCTGTATTAACATTTTTAGCTTAACAATTATTAATATAAAATAGTTCCATTACACTAGTCACTCATGTGTATTCACTATTCTAACATATAGAGTTTTTTCACTGATAGTAGCACGTGTGTTTTTTGTTGTCTTTGCGCATAACGTCTTAGCATATTTAATGAAAAAGAAACTTACTTGTTTAGTACATGGATACCAAAATGGCGAGCAAAGAGTATACCACTTGATAGTAAATACAACAATAAAAAAAAAAAAAAAAAAATGCAAATTAGGCCAAGTGTCTTCTAATTGACCAAATTATTTCTTCAGATTTGAAATGTAACATTAATTCAACCGCGTCAACTTTTTAAATTTTTGAATTTGTCTACATGTTGAAATTGTCCACCTTTGTTGGACTTCCTCAGTTTTTTGAAACTTGACTGTATTACGTATAACATTGCGTTGTATTTGTAAGAATAAATTTTGCGAGGGGTCCCCAGCCACATGAGTTTGTGGTGTACAACATCGTATCCATGGATCTTCTCGGGATTCCCCTCTTCTCTGGCAAATTTTTTCTCATTTCCTAATTCTTTCATAATTATTCGTCTCAGTTAGCCTAAAGGGCGTAATCCTGGAACGTAAAATTATAAATGTCATTTCATCTTCTTAGTATAAAACAGAACAAATCTCAGTTGCGTTTCTTTTCTTTCCAATGTGTGTATGCAAGTCCAGTTAAAGGCCGCTGCAGTCATTAAGAAAACTGGAATATATAGTTTGTGTATATGTGTACACAAACTCTCTCTCTCTCTCTCTCTCTCTATATATATATATATATATATATATATACACGTACACACACACATTTTCTGACAGAGTAATTTTTCGTTATATTTCATTGTGTAATGAAAAATGTTTCAAATTCTACAATTAAATTGTAAGATTGTAAGAATTCGTCTTTTATCGAAGATTAGAATTAACAGGGGATTCACATTGCGCACGAGTGAATAATGTAAATATTAAAATACTTTTAAAAATGTTAAAGAAAAGGAAAGGTTTTTCGGTACAGACGTATTATTTATTTAGCTTTATGCTAATACCAAACGCGTCTCCTGGGAATTTACTACTGATGCATGGAAAATCAAAAATTTAAATAGGGTATTCTTATTTTTTATTGCTGTTTTATTTCTGTTAGTACACACGAAAAATGAGGAAATCAGTGAACGTTAAATGTTTTAGGATTCTATTTGGGAGCTGTGGCTTCCGAAAAGTTTATTTTCCCCAAAATCTTAAAAATTATTTTGCATCTATATGGTTAAACGGCAAACCGAAAATATAGGAGCAAATGGCAAACATCAACCAATCGACATTAGTACACATCTGTTTCAAAAATGTTTTCAAAAGAAAAATATGTATAAACTAGTTCTTCGGAAATTAGCCGCTAAAGCAAGATCCAAGAGATCTATGTTGATTGTGACTTTTCTTTTTCCTTCCATATTCTTGTATGTATCAGCTGGACCCGTATTTACGCCCGACCCCAAAGCGGCAAATTTCCAAGGATCGCATATTTGAAAACCGAGATTAATAAAAATACTAAAACCAATGTCGGTATTACAGCGCGACCAAGTTTTCTGGATACGATGCTACTTGAGTTGAGCTTATTGCGTATTGACTTCCAGGATAATCCGTGCATTTCGTACTGTCTCCCGCCCCGATGCTGGTGGCTCAATGTAAGCGGATATGGCCGTATTGTTTAAGCCTATACTGAGTACAAATAAATAGTTCAGTAATAATGAAATGCTGAAATACGGGCCTGATGCCAACCAACATGTGATATACTTTTTGTGCGCTATTTTGTATACAGTTGTTATATAAATAAATTTAATTTCATTGACACGTTTTTCAGTAAAAGATATAAGAAAAAACTCAAAGGAGTTCATAGTTTAAATTTTTCTGTTCAGTATAATTCACTGTCATACTACATTTGTCAATGTGATAAGAAAATATGTGTGAACTCACGATTGTCAACGCTTCAACACGTGCGACACACACACACACAAATCTATAGCGTATTGATTTAGTTTCAGAAACTGAACGAAATACAAATTTGAACAGTATTTGTATTTGGCACTGAATGTTACAGTATATTTATGTACATCTACAGCTCATTAACATTACTAAAGATTCGTTTCCAAACATGAACAAACTGTGTTTGTATTTCACTATTATGTGAAACTTACATATATATTCGTGTTTTAAATCACGTACTTTCTAATCGGAAATTCACAAGTTAATTGGGAGTAACCTTTATTATGAGTTTTGTTTATTTAAATACACGCACAAACGTGTGTGTGTGTGTGTGTGTTTTATATTGTTATGTAAACATTTATCATTGTTTGTTTCGTTTACACTTCGTATTATATTATTTCTGTTCAAAAAACAGTACGTAAAAAACAATGCTTTATTGATACCAATAATTTCGTGTGGTGCATTATATGTACTATGTTGTGCTGCTGTTTATTTTAATGCATAATTCACCAATATCTAGTCTTTGTCAAGACAGATTTTTTCTTGATGTTTTCCTGATATCCATAATTAAAGTGAGAAATCAATAATAAAAATAATAAAGAAATTATTTTTACTAAAAGTGAGTATTATTATTTTTTATTATTATTTAGTCTTTATATAATATCAATAACTTACTGGTTTACTTTTTTCGTTTGGATACGAACATGGGCATAGTCTTTGAAAGTTTATATTGATAAAAGACGGAAACGTGTTTACAAAGTAAATGAGAAACGCAGAATTTGCCTTATTGATTCTAGAATAACTCAGTGTATTGTATGCTTGCATTATCAAATCTATTTCGAGAATGTACTGAACCAAAACTCGTCACTTTTCCTTATTACTTAACTGTAATTATGTTCTAATTTTTTTTTCTGTCGTTCTAGTTGTACAACACTACGATGAAAAATATCCTTAGGTTGTATGTAGTTTTAGCATTGTGCTCAAAGGAAATGTCACATTGTTCGCACGTTATCATTGAGAAAAGGATAACAGAATGATTATACATTATTGGAAATGCATTTAAAATACCCAGCAAGAAGTCATGAATCTGATCCAAAATTGTAACACAAGAAAAAGTAATAGTTGGTGGTAAATAATCCCAATATGGCGTTTGAGAGACATCCCGAACTAGTTATACAAGGTGTTCAAATACATACAGTACGTTTAATAATCTTGTAGCCTATTGAACAGATGCTTAATATTTGTCTGAGGTACAGTACCCCACTCTCGCTGTAGATCTGTGCGCCGTTTCATAATGTTCCATACATGCTCGATAGGGATTACGTTCGGAGAGATGGCTTAGACCAAGGTAGAAGGCCTATACAGAGAGAGTCTTGGTGATACGAAAATATGCGTTGTACAGCTAGAAGATGGGGGTCGTGTGACGTGTCCAGATGGTTGGAAGATGTGATTAACGAATCACAAATGTAAATACAGTAGTATAAGGTAACGAAGAAAGTTCTTGCCATTCGTGGTGGTCAGAAACTGACTGGCATATAGTGCATAGTACTCAGAGTTAGGTTTCGAGTAAACTCCTGCAGCATCCAGCATCCTTTACCAACGTTCCTACAGTTGCGATGCACTAGCGATAAAACTCGGGGACTTAGACGCAATGAAGTTTGTGACTGTGTGTCATAGGTCTGCCTCATTCTCTAAGAATTTCCCCAAACAGAAGTGGTTGCTCAGGTAATGGAACAGGAGTAATCTGATCGTGGTAGGATCGGCGAGTATAGTGGATGGTACTCCTATGCGCAAAAAAAAAAAAAAAAAAAAAAAAAAAAAAAAAAAAACGCGTATACTGTAACTCACGAATTTTCGCATTTATTCCATTATTGGAAATGCATTTAAAATACCCAGCAAGAAGTCATGAATCTGATCCAAAATTGTAACACAAGAAAAAAGTAATGGTTGGTGGTAAATAATCCCAATATGGCGTTTGAGAGACATCCCGAACTAGTTATACAAGGTGTTCAAATACATACAGTACGTTTAATAATCTTGTAGCCTATTGAACAGATGCTTAATATTTGTCTGAGGTACAGTACCCCACTCTCGCTGTAGATCTGTGCGCCGTTTCATAATGTTCCATACATGCTCGATAGGGATTACGTTCGGAGAGATGGCTTAGACCAAGGTAGAAGGCCTATACAGAGAGAGTCTTGGTGATACGAAAATATGCGTTGTACAGCTAGAAGATGGGGGTCGTGTGACGTGTCCAGATGGTTGGAAGATATGATTAACGAATCACAAATGTAAATACAGTAGTATAAGGTAACGAAGAAAGTTCTTGCCATTCGTGGTGGTCAGAAACTGACTGGCATATAGTGCATAGTACTCAGAGTTAGGTTTCGAGTAAACTCCTGCAGCATCCAGCATCCTTTACCAACGTTCCTACAGTTGCGATGCACTAGCGATAAAACTCGGGGACTTAGACGCAATGAAGTTTGTGACTGTGTGTCATAGGTCTGCCTCATTCTCTAAGAATTTCCCCAAACAGAAGTGGTTGCTCAGGTAATGGAACAGGAGTAATCTGATCGTGGTAGGATCGGCGAGTATAGTGGATGGTACTCCTATGCGCAAAAAAAAAAAAAAAAAAAAACGCGTATACTGTAACTCACGAATTTTCGCATTTATTCCATTATTGGAAATGCATTTAAAATACCCAGCAAGAAGTCATGAATCTGATCCAAAATTGTAACACAAGAAAAAAGTAATGGTTGGTGGTAAATAATCCCAATATGGCGTTTGAGAGACATCCCGAACTAGTTATACAAGGTGTTCAAATACATACAGTACGTTTAATAATTTTGTAGCCTATTGAACAGATGCTTAATATTTGTGTGAGGTACAGTACCCCACTCTCGCTGTAGATCTGTGCGCCGTTTCATAATGTTCCATACATGCTCGATAGGGATTACGTTCGGAGAGATGGCTTAGACCAAGGTAGAAGGCCTATACAGAGAGAGTCTTGGTGATACGAAAATATGCGTTGTACAGCTAGAAGATGGGGGTCGTGTGACGTGTCCAGATGGTTGGAAGATATGATTAACGAATCACAAATGTAAATACAGTAGTATAAGGTAACGAAGAAAGTTCTTGCCATTCGTGGTGGTCAGAAACTGACTGGCATATAGTGCATAGTACTCAGAGTTAGGTTTCGAGTAAACTCCTGCAGCATCCAGCATCCTTTACCAACGTTCCTACAGTTGCGATGCACTAGCGATAAAACTCGGGGACTTAGACGCAATGAAGTTTGTGACTGTGTGTCATAGGTCTGCCTCATTCTCTAAGAATTTCCCCAAACAGAAGTGGTTGCTCAGGTAATGGAACAGGAGTAATCTGATCGTGGTAGGATCGGCGAGTATAGTGGATGGTACTCCTATGCAAAAAAAAAAAAAAAAAAAAAAAAAAAAAGCGCGTATACTGTAACTCACGATTTTTCGCATTTATTCCATTATTGGAAATGCATTTAAAATACCCAGCAAGAAGTCATGAATCTGATCCAAAATTGTAACACAAGAAAAAGTAATGGTTGGTGGTAAATAATCCCAATATGGCGTTTGAGAGACATCCCGAACTAGTTATACAAGGTGTTCAAATACATACAGTACGTTTAATAATCTTGTAGCCTATTGAACAGATGCTTAATATTTGTCTGAGGTACAGTACCCCACTCTCGCTGTAGATCTGTGCGCCGTTTCATAATGTTCCATACATGCTCGATAGGGATTACGTTCGGAGAGATGGCTTAGACCAAGGTAGAAGGCCTATACAGAGAGAGTCTTGGTGATACGAAAATATGCGTTGTACAGCTAGAAGATGGGGTCGTGTGACGTGTCCAGATGGTTGGAAGATATGATTAACGAATCACAAATGTAAATACAGTAGTATAAGGTAACGAAGAAAGTTCTTGCCATTCGTGGTGGTCAGAAACTGACTGGCATATAGTGCATAGTACTCAGAGTTAGGTTTCGAGTAAACTCCTGCAGCATCCAGCATCCTTTACCAACGTTCCTACAGTTGCGATGCACTAGCGATAAAACTCGGGGACTTAGACGCAATGAAGTTTGTGACTGTGTGTCATAGGTCTGCCTCATTCTCTAAGAATTTCCCCAAACAGAAGTGGTTGCTCAGGTAATGGAACAGGAGTAATCTGATCGTGGTAGGATCGGCGAGTATAGTGGATGGTACTCCTATGCGCAAAAAAAAAAAAAAAAAAAAAAAAAAAAAAAAGCGCGTATACTGTAACTCACGAATTTTCGCATTTATTCCATTTTCCTTACGTTTATGGGTAAAATTCAGTTATTAGTAAGTGGAGATAATAGAAAGCAATCCATCTAAGGAGATATTTCCAAAAAATATAATAAAATAATAAAAATATAAGCAAAAAACAAAATTATGCTCGGTTTTGTGTATACTGGCAATCATGCTTTCGAGGGATTTTTTCCAGTAGCAGAGCACAATTGTGGAGGGAATTCAGTAGCGGAGTCAGGGAGTTGAATCAAGGAACTGGATAGTGGAGTAAAATGTTGCATTTATTGGTTTAAACCTAGTATGTAGATTGTCTGCCAAATATAAATTAGCTTCTGTAACCAAGATGTTGTACGGAAATATAGAAACAAACAGGAAATCTCTGACCTTGAGGTTGGAGGTGACATGCGCTATGGATATTAGCATTTATTTGTTAAGAAAAAGAAAACAGAAAGTAGTTTCCGTGGTTAAGTGGATAGCGTGGTGGATTAATAATTTTTACACACTACTAATAATTTTTTTTAACACTAGATCAAATCCCATCTTTTTTTTTAATACAAAACAACATAATTTTCATGTTAATAAGAACCGAACCAATATAATAAGGATATAACTTATTGATATTTTGCTGGAATGACGTATTTATCCAGGATTAGAGTACTATTGGTAATAGATAAAATAGGCTACTGCAAACATTTTTATCTTTGAAGGATTTATTACAAGAAAGCAAGAGCCAAAAAATATAAATCATTTATATTTTCTCTCATGTATTCTTAATTTGTACACAGTAGATTTTTTGACGTGATCACTATATGCAACAGCAAAGACCTGTTACTAGAAGAATAGGGAAATTCGACAGCATGATTGTTTGATCATACCTTACACAGAAATATTTGAAACAAACTCGAGTTGAAAAAGAAAAAAAAAATAAATCAATTATAAATTGGATAAAGAAGTAAATAGCAATAAACAAAACTTCATCATTATCCACAGAAACAAAATATATTTTAAACTATGAAGGGCTCATCACATGGTGCGAACAAGCTTACAATAAACTCTTATGCCTGCACTTTAATGAAGTGCAATGCGTCGATTTTTATGTCCAGCATCGAATGCGTTTACCACATCCTCTACAGCAATATTCATTGCAAGTTTTGTTTCTACTGAAAGGAAACAAAGATCGCTTAGGCGACCGTTTGCCATTCGATTTCTTAGATGTTTTAACCCGTCTAAGGCACGAGAAAGAACGCTCAGATGGTGAACTAGATACAGGAATGGTGACAGCAATTACTGCTAATTTGTAAATTTCATGAAAAGCAGTTTTGAAACGATCCATCACTTCAGTAAACTGACAAAGGACCATCTTATATTGATAGTAGCATTGTCCAATCAAACAATGCGCAATCGATAGAGGAGTGGACAAAAGTGAGAAATCCAAAGTTTTACGGGCCGAGATTCAGAGTAAAGAAGGATCTATAATCATGTAAAGATAGCAATGCAAAACATACACTGACACAAAAAGAACTTCAAAATGATTAAAGTAATCTCAAATGACACGTACACAGCAGTATAGTAAGCAAACATTGTACCCACAGATATGCTCAATAACATCATACGTACTACAGTGTTGCCAACGGAGCACAAAATGAAGTTTTGTTAAATAGCACGGAACACAAATTATAACATCCAGCAAATGTACTAATGCGCTTGTGATGCGGCTCTCAAGTTAACATTGCGTTTAGTATAGTAGAGGCATATGAGTTCGCAGTTCGCAGTCGCATTCGGATGCAATGGAGGCGCGGCCTTAGTTCCACGAATGCTTAATGACGATCAAAAAGATGCAAGGATTAGATCAAGTGTTGCAAATTTGACATGCTTCAGAACAGAGGGACGCAATTTCTTGGAAAGTATTCTGACAGCGAATGAATCACAGATTCTATTATTTAACCCAGAAACGAAAAGCCAGTTGATACAGAGGAAACACAGATTCACACACGGAAAAAAAATCGTCAAATGGTATCCAATGATGAGGTACCGTACGCTATCATCTGGTATTCCCAAGGAGTGATATTGTCCCACCTTGTTTCGAAAGGTCATATAATTACGGGCGAGTATTTTCGTACACTTTGGATACATAATTTTTGCCAAAATTGACTGAGAAACAACTACAAATGGAAATTTCATCCTCTACATGGACAATGCATCGCCACACAGTGCTAATGTGACATCATTCTTGACTGAGCTCAGTATTGAACTTCTGCCACAATCATCCTACTCACTAAACTACGCCCCGAGTGACTTCTGGTTGTTCTCAAAC